>NW_027459427.1:0-352636 GCF_050624435.1 Tenrec ecaudatus
GGTCAAGTATTAAGGTGGCGGAAGGACCTTGGGCCTCTACTCAAACACTCCCTCAATGTATGAATACCTTCTTTTATTAAATTGGAACTCTATGATGCTCACTCTCCCAACACAACGGCTGGAGCCAAAGTGGGTGAACAAGTAAATGTGGTGAAGAAAGCTGATGGTGCCCGGCTATCAAAAGAGATAGTGACTGGGGTCTTAAAGGCTTGAAGATAAACAAGCAGCCATCTAGCTCAGAAGAAACAAAGTCCTCATGGAAGAACACACCAGCCTGTGTGATCGAGTGGTCCCAAAGTGATCAGTTACCAGGCATCAAAGAACAAAAAATCATATCATTGACTGCACACCTCCATGATAGGACCGCTGAAGACAAATGGGTGCATAAGCAAATGTGGTGAAGAAAGCTGATGGTGCCCGGCTATCAAAAGAGATAGTGTCTGGGATCTTAAAGGCTTGAAGGTGAACAAGCGGCCATCTAGCTCAGAAGCAAATAAGCCCACATGGAAGAAGCACATCGGCCAGTGCGATCCCGAGGTGCCCAAGGGATCAGGTATAAGGCATCATGCAAAAAAAAAAAAAAAGATATAAGTGTGTGTATGTATGTGTATATATGTGTATATGTATATATGTATGTATATATGTATATATATATATATCATAATAAATGAAGGGGGAAGTGCAGAGTGGAGACCCAAGGCCCAAGTGTCGACCAATGGAGATCCCCTCATAGAGGGGTTTAGGAGAGGAGATGGGTTAATTAGGGTGTGAGGTAGTATCGATGAAGAACACAGCTTTCCCCCAGATCCTGGATGCTTCCTCCCCCCAACTACCATGATGCGAATTCTTCCTTGCACGGCTGGATAGGACAGAGGCTGTACACGTGTACATATGAGGGTTGGAGGTACAGGGAATCCAGGGTGGATGATACCTTCAGGACCAAGGGTGTGAGGGACGATGCTGGGAGAGTGGAGGGTGAGTGGGTTGGAAAGGGGGAACTGATTACAAGGATCCACATGTGACCTCTTCCCTGGGAGAGGGACAGCAGAGAAGGGGGGAAAGGAGACTCTGGATAGGGCAAGATATGACAAAATAACGAGGTATAAATTACCAAGGGCATACGAGGGAGGGGGGTATGGGGAGGGAGGGGGGTGGAAAAAAGAGGACCTGATGCAAGGGGCTTAAGTGGAGAGCAAATGCCTTGAGAATGATTAGGGCAGGGAATGTATGGATGTGCTTTATACAATTGATGTATGTATATGTATGGATTGTGGTAAGAGTTGCTTGAGTCCCTAATAAAATGTAAAAGAAGAAAAGAGAAAAAAATGATTAGGGCAAAGACTGTACAGATGTGCTTTATACAATTGATGTATGTATATGTATGAACTGTGAAAAGAATTGTATCAGCCCCAATAAATTGTTAAAATAAAAAAATTAAAAAAAGATGTAAGTGTGTGTATGTATGTGTATATATGTGTATATGTATGTGTATATATGTATATATATATGCCATATTAAATGAAGGGGTAAGTGCAGAGTGGAGACCCAAGGCCCAAGTGTCGGCCAATGGAGATCCCCTCATAGAGGCGTTTAGGCGAGGAGATGGGTTAATTAGGGTGTGAGGTAGTACCGATGAAGAACACAGCTTTCCCCCAGATCCTGGATGCTTCCTCACCCCAACTACCATGATCCGAATTCTACCTTGCAGGCCTGGATAGGACAGAGGCTGTACACTGGTACATATGAGGGCTGGAGGCACAGGGAATCCAGGGTGGATGATACCTTCAGGACCAAGGGTGTGAGGGACGATGCTGGGAGAGTGGAGGGTGAGTGGGTTGGAAAGGGGGAACTGATTACAAGGATCCACATGTGACCTCTTCCCTGGGAGAGGGACAGCAGAGAAGGGGGGAAGGGAGACTCCTGATAGGGTAAGATATGACAAAATAACGATGTATAAATTACCAAGGGCACATGAGGGAGGGGAGAAAGGGGAGGGAGTGGGGAAAAAAAAAGAGGACCTGATGCAAGGGGCTTAAGTGGAGAGCAAATGCCTTGAGAATGATTGGGGCAGGGAATGTATGGATGTGCTTTATACAATTGATGTATGTATATGTATGGATGGTGATAAGAGTTGTATGAGTCCCTAATAAAATGTAAAAAAAGAAAAAAAAATGCCACGGCATGGTCAGGTGCAACTTGGTACTCAAAATATTCAGTTACCCAAATACATGTCTTCTGATCTCTTTGACTGCTGCATCCATGAGCATTGATTGTGGATCCAATCAAGACAAAATCCTTGACAACTTCAACCTTTTCTCCATTTATCATGCTGTTACCTACTGGTCCAGTTGTATTTTGGTTTACCTTATAGAGTAGTAACCCATACTGAAGGCTGCAATCCTTGACCTTCATCAGCAAGTGCTTCCATTTCTCTTCATTTTCAGCAAGCAAGGTTTTGACATCCGCATATTGCAGTTTGTTAATATGCCTTCCTCCAATTCTGGTGTCACATTCTTCATATAATCGAGCTAATCATACAGATTGAGTAAGTATGGTAAGACAGTATAAACCTGACTAACACCTTTCATGATTTTAAACTATGCAGTATTCCCATGTTTGATAAATTACAGAATGGAGACATAGGTACATAGGTAGAAATTTTCAATTTCTGTATCACTAGCTTGAATGGTTGGTATGTAAATTTGAATAATCACAATTGTTTGGATTTCCTTATATGAGGATAGATTTTGCATCACAGACAGCATTATACTCTAGATCTTGAAATGTCCTTTTTGACAATGCATGAAACACTATTCCTCTTGAATCTATCATTCTCAGCAAGCTACATTTAGATTCAGAATGGCCAATGCTAGTCCATTTTGGTTCACTAACATCACGAATATCTATTTCTGTCTTCCATTTCATTTTTTACAACTCTCAATTTTCCTAAATCCCTACATTCTAAGTTCCATTACTGTATATACTCAAGTATATGACCTGAATATCTGCCGAAGCACCTAATTTTACCACAAAAATTACATTAAAATGTGCTGAAAAACGTGGCTTACCCACATGGAAGAAGCACACCAGCCAGTGCGATCACGAGGTGCCAAGGGACCAGGTATAAGGCATCATGCAAAAAAAAACAAACAACGATATAAGTGTGTGTATGTATGTGTATATGTATATATATACCATATTAAATGAAGGGGGAAGTGCAGAGTGGAGACCCAAGGCCCAAGTGTCGGCCAATGGAGATCCCCTCATAGAGGCATTTAGGAGAGGAGATGGGTTAATTAGGGTGCGAGGTAGTACCGATGAAGAACACAGCTTTCCCCCAGATCCTGGATGCTTCCCCCCCCCCCCCAACTACCATGATCCAAATTCTAACTTGCAGGCCTGGATAGGACAGAGGCTGTACACTGGTACATATGAGGGCTGGAGGTACAGGGAATCCAGGGTGGATGATACCTTCAGGACCAAGGGTGTGAGGGACGATGCTGGGAGAGTGGAGGGTGAGTGGGTTGGAAAGGGGGAACTGATTACAAGGATCCACATGTGACCTCTTCCCTGGGAGAGGGACAGCAGAGAAGGGGGGAAGGGAGACTCCGGATAGGGCAAGATATGACAAAATAACGATGTATAAATTAGCAAGGGCACATGAGGGAGGGGAGAAAGGGGAGGGAGGGGGAAAAAAAAAGAGGACCTGATGCAAGGGGCTTAAGTGGAGAGCAAATGCCTTGAGAATGATTGGGGCAGGGAATGTATGGATGTGCTTTATACAATTGATGTATGTATATGTATGGATGGTGATAAGAGTTGTATGAGTCCCTAATAAAATGTAAAAAAAGAAAAGAGGAGAAAAAATGATTAGGGCAAAGACTGTACAGATGTGCTTTATACAATTGATTTATGTATATGTATGAACTGTGATAAGAATTGTATGAGCCCCTAATAAATTGTTAAAATTAAAAAACAAAAAACAAAAAACGTGGCTTACACTCAAGCATATATGGTAATTGGTGTTTTCAGCTATCTCTTCTCCTTTTGAGTCATGTCCCATCAGTAAATGAAGGTCCTGAAGGCTTTACTCATGTAGGGTGTATTCCACCCACATCACAATAGACTCTACTTTGTGAAGGCAGTTCTCCTGGAGTCATACTGAGTGTCTTCTGGACTGAAGGCTCATCTTCTGGCACCATCTCTGACAATGTTGTTTCTACTCTTAAGGTTTTCTGTATCTGATTCACTCTGTTTGTCTCCCTGTGAGACATTCCTGTTGACAAGCCACTGGGAGCTACACTGATGGAGCCAGGGCCCTGGAGATGGAGGAGTCATATGGAGACCCATGACATCGCTCAGATGCTTCCACCACCACTGGATCCCGATTTTTCACCCACTGGCCTGTGATTTTCCTCATTCAACATCATTGCATGTGTTGCTTGAGCCTGAAGAGGAATTTATAGACTGGTATTGGACATATGGACTAATATCAGACTTATGGACTTGATCTGGACTGGGCAGGGATGTTTTCTCAATATACAGTTGCTCTTTTATATAAAGTTCTTTTTTATACACGAGTGTCTCCCTGGATCTCTCTACCTGGACTAACACACACAACCACCACAGTAAACCTGAGTCATGAATATCCCCGGGAGAAGCAGCTAGATTATGGGCCCCAAATGAACTCTAGCTCCAGCCCAAGAATAGTCAGTTCTGAAAACATGGCCCTGCTCAATACTCACTCACATGAAAAGATCACTGAAGAGTGTCCTACGCATTGTGGTGAGAAAGCAGATGGTGCCTGGCTCTCAAGTGGAATCGTGTTTGTGGTTTTAAGGTGTGTATTCAAATAAAAAGCCATCTAAGTAAGGAGTCCACTAAGCCAACATGGAAGAAAACCAGCTCGTATGAGTCAAAGATGACAATAAACTCAAATATGATGAAAGAAGTAATATCAGACCTAAAATTATGAACACCCAATTTGTGGAAGGCTATGGAGGACAGTGGGAGCCCAAAATCCATCTGCAGAATATCAAGACAAATTAAGCCACTGGCAGATCTCTAGTTACAGGCAAAGGTCTGAAATACTTACTACCAAACAAAAATCATTGTCATCCTGATTATGCTGGATCAAACTTGGGATTTGATCAATTGACCTTCTAGATCCATCCTGAATTTGTTTTAGGTGTAAGGATCTCTTGCTTACTCCATGATAAAAACTTCTTCCCTGGCCTTTAAAATATTGATGGTGGTGGGTTAGGGAAAAAAAAAATGATGGTGGTGCTTTTTATTTGTCTTTATATATTATTGTCTTATCCATATCATTTTATTTTTTGTTATTATTTCTGTTGGATTTACCAGTTGAAGCACAGGAGTGGATAAATATAGTTAACTGATGAAAGGGTTTCTAGGAGATATAGGGGTGGGTGAGCAGGGATTGGGGAGGGTGAGGCTATTTCGGGAGTAAACAATGAAGGTGGGAGGGGGAGTGAGTACTAGGACTCAAGGTGATTACACAACTCAATTTAAAGATGATTTAACCATGGGAGTGGGGGGGTATAGAGAAAATATCCTGAAATTGTGGTAATGATTGTACAATTCTTCTTGATATGACTGAACTATTGAATTGTGTGAATGTGGATTAAAGAGAATTTCAAAACTTAAAGTACAATGCTTTCTGTAATATGAAAATATCTATATACCTACAAGGAAGCCCAATTAGTATGACTATTATTCTAATTTAAGAATAAAGAAATTGAATTCTACCAACTTCAGTCTGAACTGATCACAAATATAATCAAGATGCATTATTGATAATTGGAATGACAGCTGGAACAAAGAGGGACAATAGTTTGAAACTATGGCTTCAGAGAAACAAAAGTTGCTGATTGCATGATAGAATTTTCTGAGATGGACTTAAATGCAATACCTTTTTCAACAACATAATGTGTACTTGGATAGACAGCATACAGAATGTATAGATAGGTCTCATACTGACTACCTCCATGGGAAGAGATGACAGAGAAGCTCAGTAATAGCAGCCAAAAGGCTGACTGTGAAACAGAACATCAATTGCTCACATAAAAGTTCAGGTTGATGTTGAAAATTAAAACATGCCCACAAAAGCCCCAATATGACCTTGCATATATCCCACCTCAATTTTATAGACACATCAAGAACAGCATTAAATATTAACAACACTGATGACAACTGATATGCTGTAGGATGAAATAAATGACAAGGTTATATAATAAGAAAGCAATATGCCAATAAAAAGAAAACAAAGCAGATATCAGAAGAGACCCTAAAACTTGCAGTTGATCATAGATCAACTGTAATAAATTTAAGAAATGAAGTTCACAGAAAATCACAAAGGGCAGATTAATGAGACAAAGTATCAAATATGCAGACTTGAAGTTAGAAAACCAAAAAGGAAGAACACACTCAACATATCTCATGCTGAAGGACTGAAAAAAAAAATCCAAGCATTGAGTTAAACATTAAGGATTCCTATGGGCAAAATATTGAACAAAGCAGGAAGTACCCAAAGATGATGGGAAGAACACTCACTGTACTGAAAAGTACATTCAGCTATTTTAAGAGGTAACTTCTGATCACAAACCAATGGTATTGAAGGAAGAAGTCCAAGCCCTATCAAAGGCATTCGCAAAAAATAAAGTTCCTGCAATTGGTCAATGGAAATGTTTCTTCAGCGAAGTAATATACAGGCTCGTCTATGCCTAAGAAATTTGGCACAAGGTTACAAGGCCAACTGAAAATCTGTGCCTACGTCAAAGAAAGGTGACACAACAGACTGCAGAAGTTATCAAACTTCTTATATTAATATCTGTTAAATCAACTTTTGCTGAAAAAAATTCATCAATGGTTACAATCAACAGAGTGCTGCCAGAAATTCAAGTCAGATTCAGGAGAGGATGTGGAACAAAGGATTTATCATTGATTATATGAGATGGATCTTGGCTGAACAAAGATAACAACTGTTGCTACTTGCGTTGTAAAGGTAACAGGGTACATAGATCATAACTATTGATCACATTTGGAAAAATGGGAATTCCTCAACCCTTGATCATCCCTGTACAAACCAAGTGGTATTTGAGGCATTCATTGGAATAGAACAATATGGGGCTGTTTAAAAGCAGCTAATATTCATGTCAGAGCTGCTTTCTTTCGCCATATTTAATCAAAATATATGGTGAAATAATAATCTAAGAACATATGAAGACAGGCCCAGGATTGGAGAGAGTGTTTATTAACAACTTACAATATACAGATGACACCTCAACTGCTACAGGTGAGGACCTGAAACACTTGCTGATGAAGATCAAGGGTTGCAATCTTCAGTATGGAATACAACTCAATGCAAAGGAAACCAAAACCCTTATAATCAGTAGTCAACATTATGGTAAAGACTAATATTATCTAAAATGTCATTCTGCTTGGATTGACAAGCAATGCCCATGGAAGGAGCAGTCAAGAAAACAAACAGTATTGCACTGGACAAATCTGCTGCACAAGACATTTTAGTGTTGAAGAGCAAGGGAGTCACTTTGAGACTGAGACCTGTCTGACCCAAGAGAGTGTGGCATTTGGGCATTAAGACCAGAGAAGAATGGATACATTTGAATCATGGTATTGATGAAGAACAGTGAGAAGACCAGGGACAGGCAGAACAAGTATTCTAGAACAAATACAGCTAGAATGATCCTTAATGGTAAAGATGACAAGATTTCATTTCACATACTTTGAGCATATTGTCTCAAGATGTTGGACATCAGACTTGTTAAAATAGGGTAGTAAAAAAGATTCTCACAATGGACTGATAAAATGGTTACAAGTTCAAACCTAATTGTGAAGAGGCACAGGACGGTAGTATTTTGCTCTTTTGTACACTGGGTTGCTATGAGGAACCAACTAAATAGCACCTAAAAATGATCAGCTTAATGAGCTTGGTCTTCTCTTGATGAATGTTTCTTCTTGATTACATTTCATTGACTTACCTTCAATGCTACCTACTTCTGTAATCTTTTGGATTTTAATTTGCTGTGTTGGTATAATTTCTAATGTTTCATTTATTTTGTTATTGTAGTCGTCCCTGAATTTTCCCAAAGTTTTGTTTGCCTTGCAATATTCTCTATGTAAAATGGCCAATTATTAACTATTAGGAAGTTCCCATGACATTTCTTCCTTAGAAAGGGTTTCTAGATCTTTATTTTGGTGAATTATTTCTTTGGGTGAAATGAAATTGAATTCTTCAGTGTACTGTAATGGTACTATTTGTACTTAATTGGTGATTATATGTTGTTAGGTGCTAAGCACCTGTCTCCTTATGGGTGTGACACAGAACGGGAATGACTATAATTCTCTGTTCACTGCGGAGTGCAGTTGAGAACAGATTTAGAAGATGTTGGCCACTATCATTAGTCAAAAAGTGGCCCCCACCTGTAGGTAGAACTCCTATGGTAAATGGGTGGGGGGAGGGGGAGGGCTGGGCACCTGGGCTGCCAGCTATTGATATGGGGCAGTTGTCAGCTCATTGTTCTGATCAAACCCTGTTCACAAAACTTCATAATGTTCAACAGCAATGGGTACAAGAAGAAAATCTTCCAATGTTGATTATAGTGATGATTTCACATTAAACACAAATTTCATAATGGATGTGCTGTAATGTCAGTTGAGAATTTACTAGTCTCGTGTCTTCATATTTAGATTTTATTCAGCTTCTTGTAGTCAGCATTCAAATAATCTCTCTATCCTCTCCTCTAAAACTGAGGGTCCCTGGATTTTCATTCGTGTTTTATTTGGTCTTTCACATATTTCTTGTACAGGATCTTGGTAGTGTGTCTGTTTGGGCCAGGTCCGGACCAGGCAGCCCCTTGCACCAGCCTCTCAAGAAGACAAATGACCTGCTGAACTTCAAAGCAGCTGCCTCCAGCATGTCACAAAGCTTACCCCCGGGCAGAACACAGACTCCCCCCCAGCGTGCCAGGAAGCAAGTTTGCTGAGAACAAGATGATTTATGGACAGGTCATCTCCTGCTCCGAAACTTGCAGCCGCAGTACAAAGAACCTCCCTTCCCCTTACCGGCCCATATGCCTTTAAGCTCATATAATATGTATATATCCTGCCACCCTAGCACCATGCGCGACTTCCTTAACCTATTCTTGTTGGGTTGCGGAATCCATCTGGGAGTTCTTTTCCCTGAATAAAATCTTTCTCTTTCACTCATTTTTGTCTGAACCCTGCCTCTGTTCTGTGACTCAGTCTCAATCTCTCGGTGTCTATTTAATCTTGGCAGAAGTCCTTCTTGATTATCTTTTAGTTCTATTTCCACATGACTTTTTGGAAAAGCTTTACTCACTTACTTAACATTTCATCATTTCATAATTTAAAATATAGTAGAGATGACCAAAACTACAGCCCCAACAAACACTTATGGGGTTGCTGAGTTGAAAATCTTAAACAGCACCCAACATGCACAGCAACAACAATCTAATACTAAGTTTTTATTTAATTAAAGAACACTTCATCATTGTACCTGTTTACAGAATTAGTTTCGCATTCAACAATTCTTAATTTGTTTCTTTTGTGACATTAGTTGTAATCCCTTAAACATCCTTTTTGGGTTCCCATTTCACCCTCTTCCTGCCTTCTGAACTTGGCTTTTAGCAACATTTCTTCTCATATGATTGTCAGTATACTTTGTTCTCATGAGTCCTCACAAGTGTTACTATTTTACAGGTCTGTCCAGTATGGCATAAAAATGATCTCTGGGAATAGGTTCATTTTCAGGTTTGACGGATGTTTAAGGGTTATAGTCTTAGGGGGAGAGGGGATTCTCTACCTGTCTTTATCAGACCAGTGAAGCTGGTTTTTTCTCTCCTACTCTGTTCAGGATCTTCGATTTTTACTAGAGTGGTAGCCAGGAACCTTCCAGTTCTCCTCGTCTTAAGGTTAGAGAGGTTGTGGGATACAGAAAGGTTTTCCCCAGGTTGTCACAACCTTATTATGACACATGGTAAATGACTGTACACTTGGAGGTCAGCTGCTTAGAGGGTATCTTGTCACAGGTGTATCCCCAGTGTTTCCCCCTTCCTATTGTGTGTGCATTCCTAGCTCGTCCCCTTCCTGTCACGCATAAACCTATTGTACAGCCCCTTCCTGTTACGCATATGGTTACCTGTCACTAGGGGGCTTGAATGTCCTCAAAATGTATATACAGAATGATTAGAAATATGATACATTTTCTCTCTGTGTGTGGACCTGGCTGTTGAGATCATGGCCGTCCTGAAGGTGAGCAATTGTATACTTTATTTTGTCTGTTGTCTCTTTAATTTTACCCCTCAATTACACAACTGGACCCGTTTGATTGTGGGAGTTGGTACCCCTCAGGAGGTAGGAGTTCATGTGGTCCAATAGTTCTTTAACCTAATTGTTTGGGTCTTTGATTTCAACTCTTTTCCAAATGGAAAGAGACTAACAGTTGGAACTTAACTGGTCACCACGCAAGCTTATAAGACTCCCTATAACTGCTACTCATCCAAATAAAATGCAAAACATTCGGTTTAAAGACTGTTACACCAATTGCCCTAGACAGTCTCCAAACTATGGTCTTTACCCTTCCAGTCCAGTGCCTCAGAACTTGAAGGTGTTTTTGGATATGAATAAGTTTTCATAACTTTGTACCCTGTATGCTCTATCACATACGTGGACATATTGACATATTTACAGTACAAATAAGTATATCAAAATAGTCCCTGCCACACAGGTATACTCCCACAGACCACCGGTTCAACTCATATCTACCTATATATATACATACACTTATAAATTATTATTTGCTTTCACTGTTATTTCAAAATGGTGATTGGTATCTTTAAAAGGCATTTGAATCCAAAAACACAAGTAAATAGATAATGAATGATTGACTACAAGCTAAGCAACTCTAAGAATTGCTGGCAGTTCCCAAAAGCTGAGAAAAACGATATACGGACCTCCCTTATTTCAGAGAGAGAACAAGGTGCTGTCAACACTTGCCTTCAGATTTCTGGCCTCCAGAACCGAGAATAAACTTCCCTTTGTTTTAAGCTACCTTGCTTATGGCATTTAGTTGTTGCTGATGCACAAGTTTATTGATAGTCATGTGCCAGGCTAGCCATTACTGTCTGCCTTCGCAAATCAGATGATAAACAATTGTGGTTACACATTAAATATAGCAAGAGGTCTTACACATCATCGTAACTTGCTTGTGTGAAACATTAATAAATATTCAAGAATCTTGGGCTTCTTGGCTTCACCAGGAATGCTACAGCATCCCTGCCGAATGTAAGACCCATGAGGGTCTGCCTTCTTCTTGTACAGCCAAATGCAACTGTGTTTGGGGGGAAAAGAGGAAAAAGACTCAAAGGTAATTAACAAACCACTAATATAAAATGTTATATATATGGATAGAGATTACTGCAAGGATGAGAATTCTTAGGATTCTAATAAATTCTTAGAAATGAGCACTAAAACTATGTAGTCAAGTAATTCTGGTTTTACATAAAGAATGCCTGTAATTTTAACAATTAAACAGTGGTGTCAGGTAGATGGAAAGATGTACAGATGTCTCCAAGAGCTGGACTCTGTCTAAATGTGAAGCTATGACAGCACATGTTCCAGAATTCCTTGTCTGATTAACTGTTCACACTTCCAACGAGGTAAAAAATGCTGAGGGAAAAAAGGGACACAGAAAAGAAATTATTGGAAAATAACCTCTTGGATTATATTTTACATCAATAAAAAACAAACTAATAGCTTATTTTAAAATTCCAAGGGTGATAGATCATAATCAACTCAACAGCAACAAGTAGTTAATAAGGAATTAAGTTAACTTTACTATATTTATTGCTTTATTCAAATTTTGTTAAAGCTATTGGTATTTTAATCAGAATTACTTAAATGAATTGTATAGTTTAAATTAAATTCAATAAGAAACTTGTAAACACAGAAGTGGTTTTTTGCCCAACTTTAATAAACCCTGAATTTTCCAGGAGTGTAACTAGTATATATTTTTTTTAAAAAAAGAAGAACTTATGAATTAAGGACATCAGGTATAATGAATAACTATACAGACAACTTACAACAAAGATACAAGAGATCTAGTAAAACTAGGTAATCTTGGAACCTTGAGCTTCAGAAGAAATTATAGAAAAGTGGACTGAAAACTAACTAGAAGATGAAGGGAAACAAAAGTGGTGCAAGAACAGACAGGTGAATTGTCAGCTAGCCTGACGCATTCCATCCAGACAGAAGCCTGGCACATTGGTAGCTGGCACTAAGAAAGGATCCTCACTTGTTTCCCACACCCTCCTGATATCACAATTGCCAGCCCCTACCTTCACCCATACACCAGACAGAGATATCCTTGTAAGTCCATTTCTGCTTGAAGACAAAGCTATGCCCTCATGGTTTAACATCCCCATGCCTAGAGATGGATTATCACCCCCATGCCCAGAAATGCTTGAGATTCTCCTCATAGCACTAGCAAAAAATACAATGCTGGATCCCTCGCTGCTCTTGGACACGTGGAAAGTTCCCCCATGATTAGCCATTCTGACCCAGCTGCTTCTCTACCAGAAAGATTCCCCTCAGCTATCACCTAAGCTGTAAAAACACCCTACTGGATCAGGTACGTGGACCACAGAAAACAGATAGGCCTGCCAAGCTCCATCTGGAATCAATATTCAACCCCCTAGAGGCTGTGACCTATACAAAAAGGTCCTCACCCCAAGTTTTCTCTTTGTTTTTCCTTTTCCTTCACTTCCTTTTATTTATTTTAATCACTTCTGCACTCTGCTTTCTTCTTTATTTCTGCTTCTACTTCTATTCTTTCCATTTTAATTTACTTTTCCAGTTCCCTTCCTTTCCTTTTTTATGTTTTGATTAGCTTCTCTTTTATTTTTCTCTACCTTGGTTTTTGACACCCACCCACACACACACACACACACACACACACTTCTAGTTATTAAATTCCTTTCACTTGCTCTTGTTTGTCCGCTGTCTCTTGCTGGTTTCTTTTTCAAAAATTATTTCTTCGTTGGCAATTTTTTTTTGTCCCTTCCTGTTCTACCTGACAGTGGACAGCTATCGCAGGCCTAGCCACCTCTATGACTGTAGTCATACCTATACAGTGACAGACAATACATACTCCTGTACCACCTGATCATCTTTACGTAAGTGAGACCACCAAACAAACCATTGCTAACTGTGCTATAATAACAACAAACAGTACCACACACATTCTCAAATTATCCTTTACAACAACCAGTAGATAGGTGGAGTGTCTGCAGTCTCAAATACTAAGATCAATTAAACACAAAAACACTAATACTACAACATCTCAGTGGCAAAGGCAATTTAAGTTTATATGAAGAAACAAGACAGAACAGCTGAAGCACATGACCAATATAGAGCTAGAAGACCTTTTTTCAGGAAGAAAAGGCATTGAAATTACCTGATAAACTATTAAAAATTATACTTTTATACTATCAATGAACCGGGAGAAAGGAAAGATTGCGAAGCTAAAGAAAAACTGAACACACACACACACACACACACACTTTAGAGTAATTCAGGAAAGCACTAAAATAACACATCAATTGAAACTAGAAACCGTACACCACAGCAAAGAGAAATTCAGAAGATTAATACTAAGATGAGAGAAACAGATAACGCATTAGAAGAGCAAAGGACTTTGCGAGTAGAAGGAGGCAGGGGAAGGGAGTGGTAAGCAAACAACGCCAAAGACAGGAGAACAACTAAGGAATTAAAATCAACAATGAGGAGGACATAGAGATCCTGGTGGTGTTGGGGTAACAGCAATTTAGCTGAGAAGAACTACTAAGGTGGAAGAAGGGTTAAGTGTGATGGTGAGGTAGAAGAAAGGTAAAAAGAAACAGGAAAGATCTAGGAAGCAAAGCTATAGATAGAGGTATAAGCATAAGTGTGTACCTATGTAAATACATTAATTCATAAAAATAGAGGTATTGGTCTATGTACATCATATATGGCAAGACATTGGTGTAGTAGATGGACGTTAGGTCTCTGCTCAGGGCCTGCCTTCAATACAAGAATACTTTGTTCTAAGAACCTGGCATGTTGTGATGCTCACCCTCCTGGCATGATCGGTGAAGACAAAATGGGTGCACAAGCAAATGTGGTAAAGAAAGCTGATGGATTGCCTGCAACAATGATGCAAAAATAGAGCGATACTGGGGATGGTTCAGGACTGGATGGGGTGTGCTCTCTTGTCTAGAGGGTCACTGTGAGGTGGAGCTGGTTCGACAGCACCCGACCACAACAACAACAGAAAACTAAGACTGGCTCTGACAAGTGTCAGATGCTGCTCACCCAGGCTTGGACATTAACTTTCCATCGCATTAAATGTAATCGCTTGGTGTCAGAGTTGGAGAAGCTGCTATTCATACTCTAGTGATCAAGTGTTATGTGAAAAAATTACTTGTACATTTACTAGTTTGCTATTCATACCTTATTTCAGTTTAGCTTAATAACCCATTCCCTTGTTTTCTTTATCTCTGGGGAAAATAAGTATCACTAATTGGAGCAGGATATGTGAAAGTACTGCAAAAATAAAACACACCATGCTAATATTAAAAAAAAAAGAAAGCTGATGGTACCTCTTCTATCAAAAGATATAGCATCTGGGATATGAAAGGCTTGAGGTTAAACAAGCAGCTGTCTAGCTGATAAACACACCCACATGGAAGAAGCACACCAGGCTGTGTGATCATGAGATGGGATCAGGTAACAGGCATCAGAAGACGCAAAACATACACACACCCCACACACCCCCCCCCCCAAATCCATCTGTAGATAATGGAACATCTCCTTGCAAAAGGGTCACAAGGGATGAGTCAACTAGGATGCAGTATAACACCAATGAAATATACAATATTCCTCTGGTTCCTTGAGGTTCCTCACCCCCCACTACCATGACTCCAGTCCTGCCTTTCACTGAGGGCTAGACCAGAACATGTACACAGATACAGATAAGAGCTCGAGACACACTGAATCAAGGAATAACAATGGAAGTAGTGATACCAGGAGGGCAGGAGAAAGGTGACTCCAATGATTGACACATAACCACACCCCCACCCCAGGGGGACGATCAACAGAAACCAAGGGTGATGGGAGAGAGTGGTTGGTTAAGATATGAAAATAATAATAATTTATAATTTATCAAGGGGTCAAGGTGGGGTGGGGAGGGAGGGGAAAAAGAGGGACTGATATTTTGACCCTGGCCTCTAAACCCCTGATAAGGCCTGACCGTGGCAGCCTGCTCTCTGCTGGCTCCTCTAAGCCCCATGTCCATCACATGGCTGGTTCATTTTCTGTCAGCGCCCACGTAACTGACATATCTCCCCCACTTGCCTGAAAAAACAGCCAGGAGATCACCTCGCTAGGGTTTGGGATCAACGGTGGCCCTCTCTCCTTTGGGGACTGCCTACACCAGTGGAGCTCTTAACACTGGTCTCACTTCATGCCCTGCCTTGCCCTAGGGGCTAACTGACCCTGGGGCACAGCAAGGCCAGTATCATCACAAGGGCATAAGGACTGCACCTCTTGGCCTCCTAGTACAATCCTGCCCCTTGAGAGTCCCTGGCGTCTAATAGTAAGGGCTCAAATAGAAAGTAAATGTTTAGAAAATAATCTTGGCAACATATGTACAAATATGCTTGATACAATTGATGTATTGATTGTTATAAGAGCTCTAAGAGCCCCTTTATTAGTCTAGGTACTTTGGAGAAGTAAATCTACAGCAACTTGTGTATAAGAGAGAGTTGTATGTAAAGGTTAAGTGCGCATCAAGAAAATATCCCAACCCAGTGCTGCCCAAGCCCACAAGTCCAACATTAACCCATTAGTCCAATAACAGTCCACAAAGTCCTGCTCCATCTCACAAAACAGACACAATGATGTCGACTGCAGAGGAAAGCTGAGTCAATGAATATGTAAGCATCTCAGCGCTGGCAGGGGTCTCCACGTGGGTGCTCCAGCACCCAGGGCTGCATCGGGGTACGTTCATGTGGCTTCTCCCTGGGGATGTCTTGCAGGAAGTCTGTCTTGCAAGCTGAAGCAGGGAACTGCGAAAGCAGTTGCACCCTGGTGTGACCACAAAGCAAGAGACCCGAGAACTAGAAAGGTGAGGCTCACTGAGCCATTTATCCCTCTGCCCTTCAATTAACCCCACATGTGTTTATCGGCCAGGTTGGCACAATAAACTAACTGAGTCCCCAGTAGTATGATCTTTTAATTTTAAAAAAGAGCAAATGGACTAGAATTGAATCAGAGAGAGTTCATCAGTGAGATTAAAGAAAATCTCTCAACCTAATTTGGTAAAGGAATAATTTTTAAAATAGACAAGAAAATCTAGAGAAAATCACAGAATTCTGTGGGACAACATCAAGTACATTATGTGTGATTGGACAAAAAAACAGGAAGAAACAAACAAAACAATCAAAAGAGCAGAGAGAAGGAAACTTCCTTAATATATCATGACATGGTAACAAATGTACTCATGAAGCTAAACAAACCAAAAGCAGGGCTGACTGAAATAAAATAATCATGACATATCATGATGAAAGTTACAAATGACAGGAATCCTGACAGCAATTGAGGAAAAATAAGTTACTTAAAAAGAGGAACTGAAAACAAAAATTGTCTTAGAAAAAGTGCATCCAGAAGGCTCTGTAGCAGAAAATGACGAGACTTGGCTTAATGTACTTTGGACATGTTGTCCAGGGAGACAGACCTTGGAGACATGTCCCACGCATGATAAAAGTACCGGGTTTTAGAACCGAGGAAAACCTTCAACAAGATGGATTGACACAGTAGCTGCATCACTGGGCTCAAAGATAAGAACAATAGTGAGGACTGCACAGTATGGGGCAGGGTTTTGCTCTATTGTCCATAGGAACACTGAGTTGGAATAACTCCACAGCACCTTCCAATAACAGCAACAACACCACCATCTATCATACACGAACACACTGAAGCAGGAAAAGTAAACATACATATTGAAAAGAGAAACGAGTCATGCAATTAAAAACTCCCAATACATTCAAAGAAGAGTTGACACCAATTTTATTCAAACCATTGTAGGACATAATAAAAATGGAAAGTCCCCAAATTCATTTTATGAAACTTGTAAAATCATTATACCCAAATCAGACAGAAACATAGCCAGGAAAGAAAATAATACAGCAATATCCCTTATGAACATAAATGTAAAAATATCTCAACAAAACCCTACCTAATAAAGCCAACAATAAATATCTCAGTAAAGTAAATCATCATGACCAACATGAATTCATAACAAGGGTGCAATGATGGTTACATATTAGAAAAACAATCAATGTTATCCACTATATAAACAAAACAACAGGAAAGAACTTTATAACCATATTAGAAAAATTCAAATCCTACAATCCTGAGAAGAAAATGGGACCGACGGTTCCAGGGGATAATAGAAAGGGAGAGCTAGGGAAGGGGGAGGGGAGCCAACAGACCCACGGACAGGGAACAACAAGAGATCTAAAATTGATGGAGAGGAAGGTGTAGAATGCCTGGTGGGGTTAGATCAAGTGCAATGTAGCTGAAAGAGGAATTACTGAGAGCCAAATGAAGGTCAAACATGATAGTGGGACAGGAGGAAAGTAAAGGGAAATAGAGGAGGAAAGGAGGCAAAAGACATTTTTTTTTTACATTTTATTAGGGGCTCATACAACTCTTATCACAATCCATACAAATACATACATAAATTGTATAAAGCACACCCCTACATTCTTTGCCCTAATCATTTTCAAAGCATTTGCCTTCCACTTAAGCCCTTTGCATCAGGTCCTCTTTTTTTCCCCCTCCCTCCCCGGTTGCCCCCTCCCTCATGAGCCTTTGATAATTTATAGATTGTTATTTTGTCATATCTTGCCCTATCCGGAGGCTCCCTTCCTCCCTTTCTCTGCCGTCCATCTCCCAGGGAGGAGGTCACATGTGGATCCTTGTAATCGGTTCCCCCTTTCCAACCCACTCACCCTCACTCTCCTAGTATCACCCCTCAGACCCCTGGTCCTGAAGGTATCATCCACCCTGGATTCCCTGTGTCTCCAGCTCCCATATGCACCAGTGTACATACAACCTCTGCCCTATCGAGTCCTGCAAGGTAGAATTCGGTTCATGGTAGTTGGGGGAAGGAAGTATCCAGGATCTGGGGGAAAGCTGTGTTCTTCATCGGTACTACATCGCACCCTGACTGACCCATCTCCTCTCCTAAACCCCTCTATGAGGGGATCTCCAGTGGTTGACAAATGGGCTCTGGGTCTCCACTCTGCAGTTCCCCCTTCATTCACTATGGTATATATATATATATATATATATATTGCATGATGCCTTTGGCACCTCGTGATTGCACAGGCTGGTGTGCTTCTTCCATGTGGGCTTTATTGCTTCTGAGCTAGATGGCCGCTTGTTCACCTTCAAGCCTTTAAGACCCCAGACACTATCTCTTTTGATGGCCGGGTACCATCAGCTTTCTTCGCCACATTTGCTTATGCACCCGTTTGTCATTGGTGATCGTATCATGGAGGTGTGCACCCAATGATATGATTTTTTTGTTCTTTGATACCTGATAACTGATCCCTTCAGGACCACGCGATCACACAGGCTGGTGTGTTCTTCCATGTGGGCTTTGTGCCTTCTGAGTTAGATGGCCGCTTGTTTATCTTCAAGCCTTTAAGACCCCAGACACTATCTCGTTTGATAGCCTGGCACCATCAGCTTTCTTCACTACATTTACTTGTTCACGCACTTTGGCTTCAGCAGTTGTGTAGGGAGGGTGAGCATCGTAGAGTGCCAACTTAATAAAAGAAAGTATTCATGCATTGAGGGAGTGCTTGAGTAGAGGTCCAAGGTCCTTCTGCCACCTTAAAACTAAACCTATAAATACAGAAACATAGATCTATTTCCCCATCCTCATATATATATTTGCATGTACATGTCTTTGTCTAGACCTCTATAAATGCCCTTTGACTCCTAGCTCTTTCCTCCATCTCCCTTGACTTTCCTCCTGCCCTACTACCAAGCTCCATCCCCACCTGGGTTACAGCTATACCTCTTCTTTATGTAACCTTACCCTTGATCATTCCCTACCAGGCCTGCCACTCCCTCCTCACTACCATTTTGGGTCCCATGTTGTTCCCTTGTCCCTGGGTTTGTTAACACCACTTCCTTACCCCCCCACTTCCCCTATCCCAAGCCCCCCCCCGGAACTGTCGGTCCATTGTTTTTCCTCCAGATAGTTCATCCAGCCTGTCTTATTTAGACAGACCTGTGGAGACAATAACATGCACGAAAATAAGACAGAGGAAAACAAAGCAACAGTATACAACCAGACAACAAAACAACAACAAATCACTGACAAAGAACAAAACAAAACACATCAAGAAAGAAAACTTGTAGTTAGTTCAAGGATCGTTTGTTGGAGGCAAAAGACATTTATAGAGGTGTAAATATACACACATATATAAAAATATACTTATATAATGATAGGGATATGGGTCTATGTTCATATATTTATGTTTAATATCAAGGTTGCAGATGAATATTGGTTCTCTATTCAAGTCCTCCCGCAACGCAAGAACACTTCCTTCTAATAACCTGGCATTCTGTGATGCTCACCTTCCTGACATGATAGCTAAAGTCAAATGGGTGCATTAGCAAATGTGGTGAAGAAAGCTGATGGTGCCTAGCTATGAAAAGATACAGTGTTTGGGGTCTTAAAGGCTTGAAGTTAAACAAGCGGCCATCTAGCAGGGAAGCAATAAAACCCACATGAAAGAAGCACACAGCCTGTGTGATCACAAGGTGTCAACAGGATCAGGTATCAGATGACCCAAAACAAACCATCATATAGATATGAATTGGGGGGGGGGGGTTTGGAGTGTAGACCCAAGGCCCATTTGTAAACAATTGGACATCTCTTCACAGAAGGGTCAAGTCAGTCAGGGTGAAGTTTAGCACCAACAAAATACACACTACTCTAGCTCTTTAATTGACCTTGGCACCCCACTATCCTGACCCCAGTTCTAGCTTACAAATCTGGCTTGACAGGAACATGTACCCTAGTACATATCAGAGCTCTTGGTACACGGAATCCAGGACAGATAAATCCCTCAGGAACAGTAATGGGAGTAGCAATACCATGAGGGGAAGGGGAAGATGGGAGAGGAAAGGGAGAAAAGGAAAACCAGTCACAATGATCGACATATAAGCCACTCCCCACCTGCAGGGGACAAGCAACAGAGTAAAGGGAGACTGCAGACAGTGTAAAATATGAAAATAATAATAATTTATAATTTAACAAGGAGTCATGAGGGTGAGGGAGGGAGGGAGGGAAATAAAACAGGAGCTGATACCAAGGCCTCAATTAGAAAATGTTTTGAAAATAATGGTGACAACATATGTACAAATGTGCTTGATACAATTGATATATGGATTGCTATAAGAGGTGTAAGAGCCCCTAGTAAAATGATATTAAAAAATACATCTACCTCTCCGTCTCTCTGCCACCCCGAGTGTGGTGGTGCTCCGACTTCACCATGTCATCTCATAAGACTTTCAGGATCAAGAGATTCCTGGCCAAGAAACAGAAGCAGAATCTGCCCATTCCCCAATGGATTCGAATGAAAACGGGTAATAAAATCAGGTACAACTCCAAGAGAAGACATTGGAGAAGAACCAAGCTGGGTCTGTAAGGAGCCCCCTGAAGGATGGCACGCATGGCCGCATTTTCCCAGGCTCAAATCATGAATTAAGATTTTTGTCCCCATCTGATGAATTGAACTTCAATCGGCAAATAATCTGGTTTATTCCTTGTTTTTTTGCTTCCTAATCAAGTTTAACAATAAATAATGTAAGGTTGTTGTTGTGAGAAAAAAAATACATCTATACTACTATAATACCTCAAGTAGAAAAAGACAGAAAATGGGGTAAGATGGCCACCATATAACAAGCCCGGGAAGATGTGCTCAGCAACTACCAAAGAGTTTCCACTATGAGAGAGATTCTGCACTTCCTGGTAGCAAGAAATTCAACTTAAAAGCCAAGTTGACCCAAGTTTCTCAAAGTGGAAAGCAGCAAGGCCTGCTGACAGACTCCCCTTTACGGATGAGCAGCAACATGAGTTGCTTCTACAAGCATCGTGATTCTTCGTGGCCCCTGAGAAAAGACAGTCAGCCAGCCAACCCTCTACCTCCCTGGCCTCTAGGGACACAGATAGCTAGCAGATCACTTGGGCAGCTTGGTACACACATGCTCAGTACCCAAGGTATGCTTTGTACCATTTCCCCATCTTCCTCCTCTTTTCCTGCTTTGTTCTACAAGGCATTCCATCCCGTGTGCCAGCGCCGTGATACCGCATACATGTACACACAGACTACTAAAAGAGCAGGAATCCCCACCCACAAGGTAGCTTTATTATATATATTTTTGGATTTTGTACTTTTGTTCTATTTTAATACTCTCTCTCTCTCTCTTTTTTGATCTCCTACTTCCTCTTCTGGAGTGACTCCACCCTCCTGAGAATCCACATTCCTCCCAGGAAGAGACAGGTCTGTGTATCCCAGCATACCCACTCTAGCATGGGCTTTCCAGGACCTCCTAAGTGCACAGATATGCTCACATTCATTCACATTGCCACAATAGCAGAATCTGGTACCCACAACCATACCCAAGTCTTTTTTTTTTGATCCTTGTACTTCTATCAATTATCTTTCTATTTTCTTGCTGTTCTCTCGTTAAATATCTTTCCATGAAACCTATTAATTGAGATTAACTCTCTGCCCGCAAGTGTCAACTCACAGTGATCCTATAGGACAGGGTAAAACTGTCCGGTGAGTTTCTGAGACTGTAACTGTTTATGGGAATAGAAAGTCTCCTTTTTTTGGCGGAGCAGCTGGTGGTTTTAAAATGTTGACCTTTCGGATTACAACTCAATACATAACCATTATATGACCAGAGCTCCTTATTGTGATTACCCCTCTGAAAATATTTTCCCATTATTTTTGCAAGTCTGTTGGCTTATTCACAGTCACTTATTACTATCATTACTTTATTCTTATCATTACTTTTATTTTATTCTATTTTTCCCAGCCACTATCCCCACTTAGGCACCTTTCCCCTTCTTTTCATTTCACCACTGTATGTTTTCCAGCTCCTATTAGAACTCACCTGTGTCACTAGACAAACTCTACCTCTGTATGACCAGCAGCTCACACACCACAATGCTGAAGAAACAGCAGTCAAGCACAGAAAGCTTCCAAATTCAAGAAAAACAAACATGAACAACCAAGTAGCACTCAAACCAATGGAATAGTCTGAAGATGTGATTGTGAACCACCAGTAACAGAATTCAGAAGAATGATGCTTAGGTCAAGAGATCTGGGGAATGTTCATGAGAAAAACAGAAGAAATTGAGAAACTAAAATCCTTAAACCAAAGGATTCTAGAAGACAAGCAATGAGATAACTGAATTAGGCAACATAGTAAAAGGCTAGAGGAATAAAATGGAAAAGGAAAATAAAATAAATGAGCTTGAAGACAATTACCCTCACGACAGTAGACAAGAGAAGCAATCAACAAAAAAACCCGGAAGCATCCAAATAAATCCTGTAGGACACTATCATAAGAACCCATCTAAGAAAAGAAAAAAGAAAAGAAGTGCTGGGAAAAGAACACCACCAAAAAAAAAATCTACAGAGAATAGTACAAGAAACCATGGAAGAAAATTTCAACATATTATTCAACAAGCTGAGAAGAATGGACAACCAAAGAGAAAACATCAAGACATAAAGAAAAGGAGAGAATCTGAGGGCAGCTAGAGAAAAAGGAAAAGTCATCTACAAAGGAAAGTTGAAAAGGATAAATTCAGACTTCTCAGCAAAAGACCTGCAGGCAAGAAGACAATGGAATGACATATATACAATTGTGACGGGTGGAAGGGGGGGTGGGGCGGAAGGAAGCCAGCCAAGAATATTATACTGAACAAAAATATCCCTCAAATACAAGGGAGAAATAAAGGTTATTTCCTGAGGAGGAAAAAATAAAGGAATTTTGAATTCAACAATTCATTTTCTCAGATCACAATGTTATAAAACTGGAAATCTACAACAGAAAGAAAAGGAACAAAAAGACAAACACATGGAGACTGAACAACATACCATTTCAAAATGACTGGACACTAGAGTAAACGAAAACGAGAAATTAAGAAACTCCTTAAAACAAGCAAACCTATAACACATCATACCAAAAACTCGGATACAACAAATGCAGTTATCTGAAGTCAATTTATAGCAATCAATACACACACGAAATATGAGAGAAATCCAAAACCAATACTAATAAAACACTTCCAAGAAGTAGAAAGAGGGAAACCACATAAGTCCTTCAACAATAAAGGGAAAGAACTAATAAAAATTGAAGCAGAAATAAATGAACTGAAAAATGGGGGGGGAAATCAACAAGACAAAAAGTTGGTTATGAAAAGATTAACAAAATCGACAAACTGCTAGAAAACTTAACAAAGGAAAAGAAAGATGCAAATATCTAGAATTTGAGATGAAAAGGGTGCCATCACAAAAGATCCAAATGAAATAAAAAGATACATGTAGAGCAAAAGAAGAATTAGAGGTCACCAAGAGACTTCCAACCAAGAAAGATTCTAAAGAAGTATGTATGTTGCCTTCACAGGAGAATGCTAGCAAGTATTCAGGGAAGAGCCATAACTAATTCTGTGCAGACTATTCCAAAATATAGAAACTGACAGCAAACTCCCACACGCATTCTATGAAATGAGCATAATCCTCAAAACCTGATCACGAGCATTTAGAAAAAATGAAAACAGGAAGTAGATAAGAGTGTCCCTCATCAATATTCTTATTCAACATTGTACTACAATAAACATCTTAGCCAGACAGACAGCAAAAAAATTTTAAAATAAAAGGAATATAATTGGGCAAAAAATAGGTCAAGCTGTCACTATTTGCAGATAGTATGATTTTACATAGTGAGAGCCCCAAGGACTCCACAGAAAGATTGTTGGAAAGTACTAACGAATCTGTTAAAGTAATGGCATACAAGATTAATAAGCAGAAATCAATTTTAATATGCTATTGAAGAGCTCCAAAATAAAAACATCAAGAAAAAAAATTAAAAAAGAGAAAACAATATCATTTATAATATCCATACAAAAGATGAATACCTGGGAATAAACTTAACCAAAGAAACAAAAGACCTGTACAAAGGAAACTACAGAAAAATCAAAATGTGAATATTACTGAAAGCAATAAATCTATAGATAGAACACAATTCTGATCAAAATCATTTTCTTGGGGGCTCATACAGCTCTTATCACAATCTATGCATCCATCCATTGTGTCTAGCACATTTGTTCATTGTTGCCATCATCATTTTCAAAACAATTTCATTCTACTTGAGCCCTTGGCATGGGCTCCTCATTTTTCCCTCTTCCCTTCTTCACGAACTCTTAATAATTCATAAATTGTTATTAATTTTTCATGTCTTACACTGTCCGAGGTCTCTCTTTACCCTCTTTTCTACTGCCCATGCCCAAGGAGGGGTTACATTGTGATCAGTGCCCCCTCTTGTTACCACTACTCTCACAGCTGTCTACAAATGGGTTTGGGGTCTCCAGTCCACCCTCCCCCTCAATCACATCAATAAGGCTTTTTGTTCTGGGTCTTTGATGCCAGATACCTGATCCCTTCGACACCTCTTTATCACACAAGCTGGTGTGCTTCTTCCATGTGGGCTTTGTTGCTTCTTAGAGAGAGTCACTTGTTCATCTTCAAGCCTGTAAGACCCCAGATGCTATATCTTTGCATTGCTGGACACCATCACCTTTCTTCATTACATTTGCTTATGCACCCATTTGTCTTCAGCAATTCTGGCGGGAAGGTTATCACAGAATGCCAGGTGACTAGAACAAAGTGTTCTTGCGTTGAGGGAGTACTTGAGTAGAGGCCCACTTAATTGGACCTTTTGGACCTACTTTCTATCCAGCTCTTGGTAATCCAGGGTGTGTGCTACAGACTCGTGGACTTAATATTGTTCTTTGGAGGCACACAATATCTTTCATAGGCCACACCAGAAAGAATCCTTGTGGAAGCTACATTCACTGGAGTTTGTAAACTGGGCTTTCATTCAAACTCATCAGGAGCCCTTTGATTTAAGACTGAAATTCATCAGTGTGAGAAGATGATGACTGCTATCCCAAGTTATGGAATTGGCAGTTATTGGACTTTGGTTTGACTCTCTGGCCTTCAGGGTGCCTAATGAATGGTGATCCAGGAATACCAAATATTTACTACTTTAATGCTCTTCTTATTTTGTTATGACATGTATTAGTCAGGTATGCATGTTGCTACCTTTTGGAATGAATTTTGTTGAAAGTTTTGTTCCAACATCAACCCTAATTATTTGTGTAAATAGTGTCCAGCCCAGCCTGTGTGATCACGAGGTGTCAATGGGATCAGGTATCAGGCATCAAAAAACAAAAAGTCCTATCACTGTGATGAGTGGGAGTGCGAAATGGGGACACAAAACCCATCTATAGGCAACTGGACATACCCTTACAGAAGGGCCTTGGGGAGGAGACAAACCAGTCAGGGTATAGTATAGTAAAGATAAAACATACAGCTTTTCTCTAGTTCTTTAATGCTTCCTCCCTCCCACTATCATGATCCCAATTCTACCTTACAAATACGGGTAGACCAGAGGATGTACACTGGTACAGACAGGAACTAGAAACAGAGGCAATCCAGGACAGATGACCCTCTGAGGACTAGTAGTGAGAGTGGCGATACCGGGAGGGTGGAGGGAAGGTAGGGTAGAAAGGGGCAAGGGATTATAAAGATCTACATATAAACTCCTCCATGGGGGACAGACAACAGAAAAGTGGGTGAAGGGAGACGTTGGACAGTGTGAGATATGCCAAAATAATAATAATTTAGAAATAATCAAGGGTTCGTGAGGGAGGGTGGGGGAAGGAGGGTGAAAATGAGGAGCTGATACCAAGGGCTCAAGTAGAAAGAAAATGTTTTGAAAATTATATGGCAACAAATGTACAAATGTGCTTGACACAATGTATGTATGGATGAATTGTAATAAGAGCTGTATGAGTCTCCCCAGAAAAGATTTTTTAATAAATTGTTCAGAAACTTGAATTTAATCTATATAAGTCAACAATTCGAGCATGAATTGATGTCTGAAACCAGCCTATACTTCTATATGCTTTTCTCAACCGTGTTTTAAATTCTGTATCATTAGCTAAATGAATCACACTATCGTTACCTTATGTCCCAGGAAGATGGTTTGAAAAGTTTTCGTTATCATAAAATGATAATGTTGTTTCTAAAGTGAACCAGAGACATATATAAACCACAGATATGTGAATGGATTTTGTGCTCCCATTTAAATCTAGCCCCAATCTAAGAACTATGCGTTCTTAGGATGTGGCCCTCTTTAATGCTTAAAGAAGTCACTAAAGATATAGGTGCTATAGAAAAAACAAAACAAAAGAGAATGAAAAAACAACAAACAAAGCCCAAGTAATATACTCATAAAAATTATATCTGTTTGTAATTAATAGATAAAAATTTTACTAGTACATTGCTTAGAACACATGGTAGATAAATGGAATCACAGAATGGAATTTTCCCACTTTTTGCAGTCCATTGTATATTCAATATTTGTAAGTCTTAACATTTACAAAAAGTACAAAACAAGGTGATCTATATTAAACATAATGCCTGTGCTATAAATTGTCATCACAAGGTAATTATTTTACTATTGATTCGAACATTTTCTTCATTCAATACTTTTATTGAAGTTCAAAGTATACATTCTTAAGACAATAAATACCTGGCTGTTTTTTCTTAGTATCACAGAGGTACCATCATCAACTTCAAATTCTCCATAGTCTCTTAGACACCGTACCTGAAAAGAAAATCAGATATTTTATCCAAATTACCTTTTAAAATATGCAGTGATCATAACATGAAGTGGGATTATATAAATGCCCGAACAGTAAAAGTACTGTATTTTATGTGTCTGTTTCCTCCTCTGTGTACTTAGGACCCTTACTATTCCCAGATATTTACTGTGGTCCTAAACCTAAAGATCTCAATTTCCTACGTCACCGGGAAGGGAAAAATAAGCTTTGCAAATGTATACATGGATGGTATTACCAATAAGGAAACCAGGGATTTAGATAAAAGGAGACTACATAGTTGGACGTTTTCCTCTCAAACAATGCACTATATTAATCAGAAGGAATAAAAATGAGGGACATAACAGTGGCAAACAAGAAAGAAAAGAGCATTTTACCTCAACTAGATTGACCAGATCCTTCCCATAATCCATCAGGATAAAAGAACATACACCTAAAAACAAACTGTTTTTCTTTTTAACAATTTATTGGGGCTCATACAATTCTTATCACAGTTCATACATATACATACATCAATTGTATAAAGCACATCTGTACAGTCTTTGCCCTAATCATATTTTTCTCTTTTCCTTTTTTACATTTTATTAGGGACTCATACAACTCTTATCACAATACATACATATACATACATCAATTGTATAAAGCACATCCATACATTCCCTGCCCCAATCATTCTCAAGGCATTTGCTCTCCACTTAAGCCCCTTGCATCAGGTCCTCTTTTTTATTTTTTCCCCCTCCCTCCCCTTTCCCCCCTCCCTCGTGTGCACTTGGTAATTTATACATCGTTATTTTGTCATATCTTGCCCTATCCGGAGTCTCCCTTACCCCCCTTCTCTGCTGTCCCTCTCCCAGGGAAGAGGTCACATGTGGATCCTTGTAATCAGTACCCCCTTTCCAACCCACTCACCCTCCACTCTCCCAGCATCGTCCCTCACACCCTTGGTCCTGAAGGTATCATCCACCTTGGATTCCCTGTACCTCCAGCCCTCATATGTACCAGTGTACAGCCTCTGCCCTATCCAGCCCTGCAAGGTAGAATTCGTATCATGGTAGTTGGGGGGAGGAAGCATCCAGGATCTGGAGGAAAGTTGTGTTCTTCATCGGTACTACCTCACACCCTAATTAACCCATCTCCTCTCCTAAACCCCTCTATGAGGGGATCTCCATTGGCCGACACTTGGGCCTTGGGTCTCCACTCTGCACTTCCCCCTTCATTTAATATGGTATATATATACATATACATATATACATATACACACATGTACACATACATACACACATATCTTTTTTTTTTTTTGCATGATGCCTTATACCTGGTCCCTTGGCACCTCGTGATCGCACTGGCCGGTGTGCTTCTTCCATGTGGGCTTTTTTGCTTCTGAGCTAGATGGCCGCTTTTTCACCTTCAAGTCTTTAAGACCCCAGACACTATCTCTTTTGATAGTCAGGCACCATCAGCTTTCTTCACCACATTTGCTTATGCACCCATTTGTCTTCAGCGATCCTATCATGGAGGTGTGCAGTCAATGATATGATTTTTTGTTCTTTGATGCCTGGTAACTGATCCCTTCGGGACCACTCGATCACACAGGCTGGTGTGTTCTTCCATGTGGACTTTGTTGCTTCTGAGCTAGATGGCCGCTTGTTTATCTTCAAGCCTTTAAGACCCCAGTCACTACCTCTTTTGATAGCCGGGCACCATCAGCTTTCTTCACCACATTTACTTGTTCACCCACTTTGGCTCCAGCCGTTGTGTCGGGAGAGTGAGCATCATAGAGTTCCAATTTAATAAAAGGAGATATTCATGCATTGAGGGAGTGAACAAACTGTTTTTCAAAGGAAATCAAGTCTTCCAATCTCTTGTTTCTCAGGAATACTTAAAAATACATTTAAAAGATTCAGTTTCATGCTCTTTCATTTTGCTTACACAGTAACTTAGCAATCAATTAATTTTCATTTAGTATTTTAAAAATAAAACAAAATTTATGGAAGATGGAATGTTAGATTACATTAAGATGCTTGAAATTAAAGTGCCAACATCCAATCATTTTTGACCTATAAAATGTAAGCTTAATATAGTTCAGCTCACACATCACTATTACCTTAAAACTGTGAATCAAAGTTTGTTGCAGAGAGGGCACTATAAGCATTTCCATACTCCTGTCCCTCTATAGCAGTGTTTCCCAAAGTGGGGATACTGCAATGATCCAGGAGGAGTACAAAGCAGATAGCTACACTTTATCCTGGAGTATAGGCTATTGTATAAAAGTTTTTAATTTTACACACACACACACACACACACACACCATAGTGAATGAAGGGGTAAGTGCAGCGTGGAGACTCAAAGCCCATTTGTCGGCCACTGGAGATCCCCTCATAGAGGGGTTTAGGAGAGGAGATGGGTCAGTCAGGGTGCGATGCAGTACCGATGAAGAACACAGCTTTCTCCCAGATCCTGGATGCTTCCTCCCCCAACTACCATGATCCGAATTCTACCTTGCAGGACTGGATAGGGCAGAGGTTGTACACTGGTGCATATGGGAGCTGGAGGCACAGGGAATCCAGGGTGGATGATAACTTCAGGACCAATGGTATGAGGGGCAATGCTGGGAGAGTGGAGGGTGAGTGGGTTGGAAAGGGGGAACTGATTACAAGGATCCACATGTGACCTCCTCTCTGGGAGACGGACGGCAGAGAAGGGTGGGGGGGCGGGGGGTAAGGGAGACTCCGGATAGGGAAAGATATGACAAAATAACAATCTATAAATTATCAAGGGCTCATGAGGGAGGGGGGCAAGGGAGGGAGGGGGGAAAAAAAGAGGACCTAACGCAAAGGGCTTAAGTGGAGAGCAAATGCTTTCAAAATGATTAGGGCAAAGAATGTAGGAATGTGCTTTACACAATTGATGTATGTATATGTGTGGATTGTGATAAGAATTTATGAGCCCCTAATAAAATGTAAAAAAATGATTAGGGCAAAGAATGTACAGATGTGCTTTATACAATTGATGTATGTATATATATGGATTGTGATAAGAGTTCTATGAGCCCCTAATAAAACAATTAGGAAAAAAAACAGGCCCAAAGAACAAAAGAAAACTGGGTTAGCAATATATATACATAAATTAAAATATCTATAAAGAGATTCTATCACCGCCCTCTAGTTGATTCTAACTCACAATGACCCTATATTGGTTTTCCAAGGCTGTAAATCCTTACAGAAACTAAGAGTCTCATCTTTCTCCTGAGCAACAGTTGGTAAATTTGAACCTTAAGAACCTCAGAACCCTGGTGGTACAGCAGTTAATCACTGGGTTGCAATCTGCATGGTCGACAGTTCAAAACTACCAGTACCAGTAGGAGAAAGCCTGGGCTTTCTACTCAGAAACCCATAGGGGATCCCTAGGAATCAGCATTGACTCCATACCAGAGAGTTTGGTTCTGGAACCTTATGGTTAGCAGTCCAATCAATGCCTATCCTACAATGTCAGCAGGGATCCTAAGAAAGAGATGAAGAGATGTAGTCAATGAATAAGGCCCATCTAGCCATCATCTCTTATGCATTGTATTATCAATTCTAGCCTATATGGCTATGGTTAAAATCCCATTTTGGAGGGATGGTTATGTGGAAAAGCCATCTCAGAAGCAGGAACACAGAGAAATGCTGGACCATCAAGGTGTAAGAGGCCCTAGTGGGACATACTTGAGATCTTTGTCTGAAGTGGTAGAGACTGAGATGGAGGCATCAAAGGCTGCAGCACAGAGACCATGGGACAGAACAGAGGGACTAGGCCAAGACCAGAGGCTGAGGCAAGGCGTCCATGACATAAAACAGAGGAGCAATACTGAGACTATGATACTTTGAGGCAGAGCAGTGGGCTGCCTTTCTGGCCCAAAGAGGCAAAGGGACTATGTGACTGAGAGGCTAAGGACTAAAGACTGACATGACTGCTGGATGACAGGAGAGGTACACTTACTGTTTCCTGATGCTGACTTGTGGTAACTAGTTACCTTCCTTAATAAGCCCACTAAATTGTGAATATTGTCTGTGAGTTCTGTGAGGCCAACTGGGACCGATAATTGAACCCGACAGAAAGGCAGTGTGTGAGGGAGGAGTGGGTGGTGTCAGAATAGATATTGAAGGATGAAGGATGGAGGCATGTCTGAACTCTGCCTCATGGAAACAGTGAAGCCAGAGAAAGTCAAATACGGCCCTCTGATATGTCTTCCTACATTTAAAGAAGCCAATCCAATTACTAGCACTAACAAATAAGAGAAACAACGTTACTGGATAACTCAACAGGATATTTGAGTTGGCAGAAGAACAGAACAGCTTATTGAGTCTGAGGAACAAAAGTAAAGAAACATGATCCCAAGGAACACCATCAAGCAAATCAATGCAAATATTATGGAAGTCCCAGAAGAGGGCAAAGGGTAACTAAATAAAACTTAATAGACAACAGCAGAACATTACCAAAACTTGACAAAGGACAAGAATGTACATATCAATGACACTTAAGAATTTCCAAATCAGAAGAAAGCCTGAGAGATCCACACCAAAATATCTTATCATCAAACTCTTTAAAAAAAAGATAAAATCTTGACAATATCAAATAAAATGAAGTACCAATTTACATATATAGAAACCCTGGAAACCAGGAGGTAATAGAGTCACATATTTAAAATAATGAAAGAAATGAACAGCCATCCAAGATTCCTATAGCCAGCAAAACTTTCCTTTATAAATGAGGATAAAATTCAAGAAAACAAATAAAACCTGAGGGAATGTTGAGACATTCCTTTAGATTGAAATACAAGGAGAGTAGATTGCAAGATGAAGCAATATAGAGAAAAAGGTGTTAGGTTCCTGGATTCAGGTACCTGAAAGAATTCACACAGCAGAAGCAGGTTTGTAATCCAAGTGATTTTATGGGGAAAAGGGAAGTTTCAGGTATTACAGCCTCAAAAAATACATTGTTTTAAGAAAGCATACAAGGATCCGCAGAACTGCACATGGGTTCACTGCTGAATGGGGAAAAAACACATAGAAAGAACAGGAACACGTAACCCAGCACGTGGAACCAGGAAATCCCAGGGGCCAAAAGGGCTCCCACCCCCCACTTGTGGAGAATGCTGGAATGGAAGGAAGTCAAGGCAGGGTCTTTATTCCCTCCTCTCCACAACGGCTGGGGGAAGCATGGTTGAAGGTATTGGTTGGTTCCACTGGCTTGAGTTTAGGCCCACCTGTGTGAGGTAATGTAACTGAGCCTAATCTGTGTGCCCTGGTGGACCTCCCCTCGGGGCGGAGGGAGCTCTTGTCTGAGCATGCTCAGTTTGATTGTTCTAAAATTTAACGGATGCCTGATTTCTTCCAATCCTTTTGCTTTAGCCTTATGCAGTTAGTGCGGAGACAACCCCCTTGTGGTGCTTATGTAATCTGATGTCAATTTGGGACTTGAGAGGATTAAGAGTGAAGTGGTGGAGTCTAGTTGGTCAATCAGGATAGCCAGTGAGGCCTCTGTGTGGGCATTGCCTTCGCCTGAGAATTCTGGGAACTCCAGTATTTCCTCCTTAAACAGGAGACGCTTCTCTCTCTCAGCTCACTTCCTTGGAGATGCTCTACTGGCAAGACACATGGCACTACGTCCTGGTAGCTGGGAAAGCCACACGGACCTACCCTGATGCAACAGACCTCTGGAGCCAGAGAAGCTACATAGAGAAGAACCCTGCCAGCGCTGAGATGTTTACAATGCTACTGGATCCAAAAACTTTCTACTCGCTGGTTCAAGATCGTCCTGCAATCGGAGTCATTGCATGTTTCGTGAGTCTGACGAGGCCTTTACAGATTGGTATCAGACATATGGGCTAATATTGGGCTCACGGACTTGACCTGGACTGGGCTGGGACGTTTTCGCAATATTCAGTTGTTCTTCTATATAAACCTCTTTCTTATAAACATGAGTTTCTATGAATTTGTTTCTCTTGTCTACCCAGACTAACACTCCCCCTTTATGGCCCCTATTCTGGCTACCTAACATATTTAGCCAACACCTAAGTTGAATGCAAACATTTTTCTTTGGTCTCCTTTATTCAATATTCAATATTCAAAAGCATCATAGAGTTCCAATTTAATAAAAGGAGATATTCATGCATTTAGGGAGTGAACAAACTGTTTTTCAAAGGAAATCAAGTCTTCCAATCTCTTGTTTCTCAGGAATACTTAAAAATACATTTAAAAGATTCAGTTTCATGCTCTTTCATTTTGCTTACACAGTAACTTAGCAATCAATTAATTTTCATTTAGTATTTTAAAAATAAAACAAAATTTATGGAAGATGGAATGTTAGATTACATTAAGATGCTTGAAATTAAAGTGCCAACATCCAATCATTTTTGACCTATAAAATGTAAGCTTAATATAGTTCAGCTCACACATCACTATTACCTTAAAACTGTGAATCAAAGTTTGTTGCAGAGAGGGCACTATAAGCATTTCCATACTCCTGTCCCTCTATAGCAGTGTTTCCCAAAGTGGGGATACTGCAATGATCCAGGAGGAGTACAAAGCAGATAGCTACACTTTATCCTGGAGTATAGGCTATTGTATAAAAGTTTTTAATTTTACACACACACACACACACACACACACCATAGTGAATGAAGGGGTAAGTGCAGCGTGGAGACTCAAAGCCCATTTGTCGGCCACTGGAGATCCCCTCATAGAGGGGTTTAGGAGAGGAGATGGGTCAGTCAGGGTGCGATGCAGTACCGATGAAGAACACAGCTTTCTCCCAGATCCTGGATGCTTCCTCCCCCAACTACCATGATCCGAATTCTACCTTGCAGGACTGGATAGGGCAGAGGTTGTACACTGGTGCATATGGGAGCTGGAGGCACAGGGAATCCAGGGTGGATGATAACTTCAGGACCAATGGTATGAGAGGCAATGCTGGGAGAGTGGAGGGTGAGTGGGTTGGAAAGGGGGAACTGATTACAAGGATCCACATGTGACCTCCTCCCTGGGAGATGGACGGCAGAGAAGGGTGAGGGGGGGGGTAAGGGAGACTCCGGATAGGGCAAGATATGACAAAATAACAATGTATAAATTACCAAGGGCACATGAGGGAGGGGAGAAAAAAAAGAGGACCTGATGCAAAGGTAAAGTGAAGAGCAAATGCTTTGAGAGTGATTAGGGCAAAGAATGTAGGGATGTGCTTTATACAATTGATGTATGTATATGTGTTGATTGTGATAAGAGTTGTATGAGCCACTAATGAAATGTAAAAAAAGAAAGAAAAAAAAAAGAACACAGCTTTCCCCCGGATCCTGGATGCTTCCTCCCCCCAACTACCATGATCCTAATTCTACACTGGTGCATATGGGAGCTGAAAGCACAGGGAATCCAGGGTGGATGATAACTTCAGGACCAATGGTATGAGGGGCAATGCTGGGAGAGTGGAGGGTGAGTGGGTTGGAAAGGGGGAACTGATTACAAGGATCCACATGTGACCTCCTCTCTGGGAGACGGACGGCAGAGAAGGGTGGGGGGGCGGGGGGTAAGGGAGACTCCGGATAGGGAAAGATATGACAAAATAACAATCTATAAATTATCAAGGGCTCATGAGGGAGGGGGGCAAGGGAGGGAGGGGGGAAAAAAAGAGGACCTAACGCAAAGGGCTTAAGTGGAGAGCAAATGCTTTCAAAATGATTAGGGCAAAGAATGTAGGAATGTGCTTTACACAATTGATGTATGTATATGTGTGGATTGTGATAAGAATTTATGAGCCCCTAATAAAATGTAAAAAAATGATTAGGGCAAAGAATGTACAGATGTGCTTTATACAATTGATGTATGTATATATATGGATTGTGATAAGAGTTCTATGAGCCCCTAATAAAACAATTAGGAAAAAAAACAGGCCCAAAGAACAAAAGAAAACTGGGTTAGCAATATATATACATAAATTAAAATATCTATAAAGAGATTCTATCACCGCCCTCTAGTTGATTCTAACTCACAATGACCCTATATTGGTTTTCCAAGGCTGTAAATCCTTACAGAAACTAAGAGTCTCATCTTTCTCCTGAGCAACAGTTGGTAAATTTGAACCTTAAGAACCTCAGAACCCTGGTGGTACAGCAGTTAATCACTGGGTTGCAATCTGCATGGTCGACAGTTCAAAACTACCAGTACCAGTAGGAGAAAGCCTGGGCTTTCTACTCAGAAACCCATAGGGGATCCCTAGGAATCAGCATTGACTCCATACCAGAGAGTTTGGTTCTGGAACCTTATGGTTAGCAGTCCAATCAATGCCTATCCTACAATGTCAGCAGGGATCCTAAGAAAGAGATGAAGAGATGTAGTCAATGAATAAGGCCCATCTAGCCATCATCTCTTATGCATTGTATTATCAATTCTAGCCTATATGGCTATGGTTAAAATCCCATTTTGGAGGGATGGTTATGTGGAAAAGCCATCTCAGAAGCAGGAACACAGAGAAATGCTGGACCATCAAGGTGTAAGAGGCCCTAGTGGGACATACTTGAGATCTTTGTCTGAAGTGGTAGAGACTGAGATGGAGGCATCAAAGGCTGCAGCACAGAGACCATGGGACAGAACAGAGGGACTAGGCCAAGACCAGAGGCTGAGGCAAGGCGTCCATGACATAAAACAGAGGAGCAATACTGAGACTATGATACTTTGAGGCAGAGCAGTGGGCTGCCTTTCTGGCCCAAAGAGGCAAAGGGACTATGTGACTGAGAGGCTAAGGACTAAAGACTGACATGACTGCTGGATGACAGGAGAGGTACACTTACTGTTTCCTGATGCTGACTTGTGGTAACTAGTTACCTTCCTTAATAAGCCCACTAAATTGTGAATATTGTCTGTGAGTTCTGTGAGGCCAACTGGGACCGATAATTGAACCCGACAGAAAGGCAGTGTGTGAGGGAGGAGTGGGTGGTGTCAGAATAGATATTGAAGGATGAAGGATGGAGGCATGTCTGAACTCTGCCTCATGGAAACAGTGAAGCCAGAGAAAGTCAAATACGGCCCTCTGATATGTCTTCCTACATTTAAAGAAGCCAATCCAATTACTAGCACTAACAAATAAGAGAAACAACGTTACTGGATAACTCAACAGGATATTTGAGTTGGCAGAAGAACAGAACAGCTTATTGAGTCTGAGGAACAAAAGTAAAGAAACATGATCCCAAGGAACACCATCAAGCAAATCAATGCAAATATTATGGAAGTCCCAGAAGAGGGCAAAGGGTAACTAAATAAAACTTAATAGACAACAGCAGAACATTACCAAAACTTGACAAAGGACAAGAATGTACATATCAATGACACTTAAGAATTTCCAAATCAGAAGAAAGCCTGAGAGATCCACACCAAAATATCTTATCATCAAACTCTTTAAAAAAAAGATAAAATCTTGACAATATCAAATAAAATGAAGTACCAATTTACATATATAGAAACCCTGGAAACCAGGAGGTAATAGAGTCACATATTTAAAATAATGAAAGAAATGAACAGCCATCCAAGATTCCTATAGCCAGCAAAACTTTCCTTTATAAATGAGGATAAAATTCAAGAAAACAAATAAAACCTGAGGGAATGTTGAGACATTCCTTTAGATTGAAATACAAGGAGAGTAGATTGCAAGATGAAGCAATATAGAGAAAAAGGTGTTAGGTTCCTGGATTCAGGTACCTGAAAGAATTCACACAGCAGAAGCAGGTTTGTAATCCAAGTGATTTTATGGGGAAAAGGGAAGTTTCAGGTATTACAGCCTCAAAAAATACATTGTTTTAAGAAAGCATACAAGGATCCGCAGAACTGCACATGGGTTCACTGCTGAATGGGGAAAAAACACATAGAAAGAACAGGAACACGTAACCCAGCACGTGGAACCAGGAAATCCCAGGGGCCAAAAGGGCTCCCACCCCCCACTTGTGGAGAATGCTGGAATGGAAGGAAGTCAAGGCAGGGTCTTTATTCCCTCCTCTCCACAACGGCTGGGGGAAGCATGGTTGAAGGTATTGGTTGGTTCCACTGGCTTGAGTTTAGGCCCACCTGTGTGAGGTAATGTAACTGAGCCTAATCTGTGTGCCCTGGTGGACCTCCCCTCGGGGCGGAGGGAGCTCTTGTCTGAGCATGCTCAGTTTGATTGTTCTAAAATTTAACGGATGCCTGATTTCTTCCAATCCTTTTGCTTTAGCCTTATGCAGTTAGTGCGGAGACAACCCCCTTGTGGTGCTTATGTAATCTGATGTCAATTTGGGACTTGAGAGGATTAAGAGTGAAGTGGTGGAGTCTAGTTGGTCAATCAGGATAGCCAGTGAGGCCTCTGTGTGGGCATTGCCTTCGCCTGAGAATTCTGGGAACTCCAGTATTTCCTCCTTAAACAGGAGACGCTTCTCTCTCTCAGCTCACTTCCTTGGAGATGCTCTACTGGCAAGACACATGGCACTACGTCCTGGTAGCTGGGAAAGCCACACGGACCTACCCTGATGCAACAGACCTCTGGAGCCAGAGAAGCTACATAGAGAAGAACCCTGCCAGCGCTGAGATGTTTACAATGCTACTGGATCCAAAAACTTTCTACTCGCTGGTTCAAGATCGTCCTGCAATCGGAGTCATTGCATGTTTCGTGAGTCTGACGAGGCCTTTACAGATTGGTATCAGACATATGGGCTAATATTGGGCTCACGGACTTGACCTGGACTGGGCTGGGACGTTTTCGCAATATTCAGTTGTTCTTCTATATAAACCTCTTTCTTATAAACATGAGTTTCTATGAATTTGTTTCTCTTGTCTACCCAGACTAACACTCCCCCTTTATGGCCCCTATTCTGGCTACCTAACATATTTAGCCAACACCTAAGTTGAATGCAAACATTTTTCTTTGGTCTTCTTTATTCAATATTCAAAAGTATACAAAAGAGGATAATAAAGATGGTTCAAAATCCAAAAATTAACTAAGCGCCAAAGTACGTGCTACTACTGGAAGAAATGAGGAGCAAAGAGAGGATAACCCACTTAACAAGTAACAAAATGACAACTATATGACAGGGACTTCAAGTGTGTGCAAATATGGAATTTAAAAACTGAAAAAAGTCCCAGAAACATTTGAAGCTCCTTGGTAAGTACTTCCTTAGTGGTAGTAACTTTCAATATGAAAGTATTAAAATGTCCAGTGTAAAAGCAGAGACCTTGTGATATGCATATGATACAACTTTGCTTATGGAAAGCTAAGAGGATTCAACACATTAATGAAGAACTGAGACTAAAGCTTTCTGTAGGGATTATGGCTCGATGGAAAAAAAAAGCCTCATGCTCGGGCCAATAAACACAATGATAAAAAGAGAAAAAAATAAATTGACACGGATTTCATTTATTTCAATGCATAATCAACATTCATGGAATTAGTGAAGAAATCAAGCCATGAGATAAATGCTGCAAAAGACTTCTTTAAAGTGTTAAAGAGCAGCAGAGTCAGCAAAATGACTGTCAGACAACAAACTCGGACAACTCTCAGCAATTATAGAGAAGGTCCACTAGGAGCGATATCCTAAACTTCATGGAAGAGAATCTCAATATGAAGTACATCCAAGCTTCTTAAACTGAGAGAGCAGTAGCAACTACTAACAGATTCCCCTCTTTGTTATAGGCTGTCCACACGCTGGGGAAGCTTCCCTCCTGCCTGGCATAGCCAATTTTTTCTGGTCCCTGAGCTAACCCAGCTGACCAAGCCTCTTGGCTTGCTGTCCTCTGGTGAAGAACAGCTTTGCAGAGTCAGCTTGGTGCAGACAGTCACTAGCCAAGCTTAACTTTTGCTTTGTTCTACAGTTCCACCAGCCCTTGCTCAACATTCCTCACCTTGCCACCCCCAAGCAGGAAATGTGTTAGCAAAACAACACAATTAGGGGGCAAGGGGGAAAGAGAAGCCTAGCACTTCCCGCACCAATCTCAAAGTAGACTTGAGAGGTTTAATTTAACCCCCCCATTGGGTGAGAAATCCACACACCTGGCCTCTAGACCTGGCAGGAACCCCATCTTATCCCTCAAGGGGTGGAGTCAAGGGACAGAGTTTTTGTGGGTTTTGAACTGCGGACCATGCTGATCGCAACCCAATGTGTAACCACTGTACCACCAGGGGTCCTACACTTGATCTTAGCCAAAAGGCCGAGAAGCGATACCACCAGGGGTCCTTTTATCTCAGTAAAACTATGAAAACTAGTCCTCGGTTTATCTGACCCCAGCCATGCTATTTTTTAATCACCTAATATGTATATGAAAGGTGAACAATGAATAAGACAGAGGTGAATTGATAACTATGAATTATGATATCGCAGAAAAGCACTGACAAAACATCAACAGCCAGAAGAGCAAACAAAGCTATGCTGGAAGAGCTACAGCGGGAGTGCCCCTTAAAGAGGCCGACTCCGTGTATATGTCATCTGGATGGCAAGTCCCTGGATGGTCAAAAAGAGGAAGCCTCTCAGTGGTACACATTGACACCATGACTGCAATAATGGGCTCAAACAGCAATGTTTGAGAAGAGGGTGCGGGGCAAGGCAGTGTTTCATTCTGTTGTACATCTAGTTACTATGAATAGGACATGGTGGCACCTAACAAAACTATATTCATATCTCCTTCTTACATAATAGGAGCATAATCCACACATTCAATAAAATCCATTCTCAAGAGGTAAAACTTACTTCAATATATAAGCTTTGGGGAGGCTTCATATCCTGTGTTATGTCCAAACCTTCATTTCCTCCCAATGACCTCATGTAAGTAGCAAGGGACTTCTTATAACAATTGAACCATTCTATCTGAAAACAGAAAAATGGTCTTTTTACCAAGAGACAAAGAAAACAAGCTTGCCAACATTGTGTAATCGTGACTTCAAACAGCACATACGCCCATGTAGATCATGAGTGTGGCATTCCTGTATTTATATAGCGAACATTAATGGTTGTCTTCTACGAGTCAGGAACTGTCTGTGCACTTAGGATGGAGCATTCAACCAAAACAGACAAAATTCTTGTTATCACATAGCTTACAAACCAGTAGACCTAAGCACAGATCTAAAAAAACCATTCAACCAGAAACAACACTACGAAAAACACATGATTCAGTTATGGTCGCTTTAAATACTGCACGGACTCTTTTTATAAGAATGGAACAACATGCTTGAGCAGACAATGCAAATGTCCCCAAAGAGAAGGAAGGACAAGCAAAATGAGGAGTGCACACAATAGAAGATAGTGAGGCTTACTTTGGAATTCAGTTCTAAGTTGTATCTGACAAGGGTAAACCTTTATCACATGTAAAGTGGCGCAAGAGGTCACATTATTTTATGACTGCATTTGTAGGAAAGTCAGTCATCGGAATTCTATAAATGTAAAAAAGTAGATTAAGAGTTGCCAAAGGGCTGGGGGAAGGAAATAATAATAAAAGGCATTTGTTATTTTTTAAAGTCTATTATGGTTAGGGTGAAAGTTTACAGAGAAAACTCATGTTTTATACAATAATTTATATATATTTTGTTTTGTGACATTAGTTGCAATCTCCTCAGAATCTTATTTATGTATAATTACAGAAAGGTAGGCAAAACAAAGATGTACAGGTTAATGACATTATTAAGAAACAGCCTGGTCAAGGAGTAACACATCCTCAGCCCCAAAATGGAGACTTATCATTTTGTTCCACTCTGAAAATTTTACATTATCACCCAAGAATGCATCCCTAAAACACTAGTTTAGTGCTGTTCATTATTTGTACTTTAAATAGATCCACACAGTATTTATTATTTTGTGACAAATTTCTTTCACTAAACATATTTTGGATTTCTGAAATTCTACTTTAAAGTGTTGAAGAGCAAGGATGTCACACTTTGAGGACTGAGCAATGCCATGGGATTTTCCATTGACCTTAGCCATGGGATTTTCCATTGCCTCATAAGCATATGAAAGTTGGACAACAATTAATAAAGACCAAAGAATAGATGCCTTTGAATTAGCATGTTGGCAAAGAACACCGAAAGTACCATGGACTGCTAACTGAACAAACAAATCTGTCTCGGAAGATCACAGCCAGACTGATCCTTGGAGATGAGTATGGCAAGACTTGTCTCACAAGTTTTGGGCATGTTTTCAGGAGACCAGTCCTTAGAAAACGACACAATACTTGGTACAGTGCAAAGTCAGTGGGAAAAACAAAAACAACTCAAGGAGATGAATTGATACGGTAACTCAACAATGGGTTCAAACATAACAATTGTGAGGATGCAGAGTCCAGTAGTACTTCATGCTGATCTAGACAGGGCCACTATGAGGCGGAACTGACGAGAAGGCACCCACCACTACTATGTTGGTTAGTATTGGGTTATGTGTTGGCTAAAGCCAAGGTCAATAGTTTGACTCAACCAGTTACACCTAGGGAGAAAGGGGATTTCTGCTCCTATAAAGAAATACAGCTTCAGAAACCTAAAGAGCCAGTTCTACTTTGCTCATCCTTAAGGATTGTTAAAAGTCAATGGCAGTGGGTGTTTTACACAATTAATGTATGTATGTATGGATTGTGATAATAGTTGTATGAGCCCCAATAAAATGATTTTTAAAAAAGAAATTATGACATAAGATTATCTCTCTCTAAAGTGTCTTGGAGTCTCTAACTTGTAAACTACTATTTGTCTACCTTCATGGAAAAAAATAATACACTAATCTTTGTTAAAGATGGCATCACCTATCCCTTATCGGTGAGTTCAAAGTGAAATGTTCACATATAGAAACTGAATTTCGGTTTATGCTCTGAGAAGGAAAAGGCAGAGGCAGTGATTCTCTCCATAGACTAGACCTTGTAGAGACTCTATTAACACCGAATTTGGACCCCAGCTATAAGGGATTTCCATTTAACTCAAGGTCAAAATGAAGTCTAAAGTATGGAAATCTAATCTCAAGACTAACATTATAATTGTTAATTATAATTTTCTGGTTCTAAAATCAGCATCTTGAAGTCTTACTTGTGTGCCTTGTCATGACTACCTTGTACTAAACTAAAAAAGTTTATGCACGACAAGTTCATGTATTTATGTTTAAAATAAAATCCTCATCTATTGGTTACTTAAATTTTAAGATAAAATCCTACAAGAACTATTACTCTTAAACACTCTATGTTTTTAAAAAAATACTATAGCTATTGTTATTAGAGAAAGAACATGTTCTGTTCATTTCACCATAATAAAGAGGCACCCCTCAAGTCCACTTAATGTAAGATTCCGGCACAAAGACCATGGAAAAAGAACCTGAAAAATTAACTGGTAACGTAATTATTTAGTAGTTCCCTCAAGAAGCTGAGGTACTTTGTTTCTTTCTCCAGAACATGAACAGAATAAAAATAAAGCATGGAAATGTACTTAGCAATCCAAGATCAGAGGAGGCAATGGTATTAGAGATTAAAACCTGAGCAGACTGTGGATGACAGTGGAAGCCCAAACTCCATTTGCACAGTTCCCACACAGATTAAGCCTCCAGTGAATCTCCTTAGACCATGAACAAAGAATGGAAATAGTCTTGTTATACACTGAGTGCATTGGAAAGTAGATTAACACAGATAATTTTTAACGTTATTGTTTTTCTCTCTTTTGGTCCCTTTTAAATTTGTTCTAGTTTTTATATTTTCTTTTGGATTGAGGGCTGTTTTTTTTGCATATGATTTTCTTTCTTTTTTTTGGAGTTTTCAGTGGTTTATTGAGCATTCAATATTTTGCCATGATGACTTAGGATAGTTAGGTGTTTTTTTTTTATTTTGTGTTTTACATTTTATTAGGGGCTCATACAACTCTTATCACAATCCATACGCATATGATTTTCTTTAAATAAAATCTAGGATAGGACTTAGTTACTGTGAAGACTATAAATGGATTAAGTTTCTTTGGGTTAGGACAGGGCAGGCTGGGGCAAATGGTGAGTTTAAGACTGAAGAAAATGTTCTAAAATTGATGGAGATCATAACTGCACAGCTCTTTTTAATATATTTAAACCACTGGGTTGTGTGGTATATGAATTATGTCAATTAAACTCAAGTTAAATTTTTTAAATGCAGTTAGCAAGTAAATTGTTTATAAAACTCATGGCAAATTTACTGAATACATGCCGTGGCAATTACATTATATCCTGTCAGCCTGTCAATAAAATTGCAGCTTGATGACCTCATTTTGAGGCATGACAGAAATAAGTAGCTCAATGGAGATCAAACCCAGTCTCTCTGCCTTCCTTTTCTGCGCTGAGACAGTCAGAGAGCTGGAGGAGACCCGTGCCAACACTGAAATGCATACACTGCCACTGGATCCACAAGACCTTCTACCCACTGGCCTGCGATATTCCTGCATTTGGCATCATTACATATACTGTGAATCTAAAGAGGAATTTATCGACTAGTACCGAACATATAGGCTAATATCGGACTTAGGAACTTGATCTGAACTGGGCTGAGATGTTTTCTCAATATATAATTGCTCTTTTATATAAAGTTCTTATACACATGAGTGTATGACTGTTCCTCTAGTCAACCCAGACTAACACTTTCTTTCATAAGTGATATACTATACCAAACTCACACAATAACAGCATTGATCACATTCCGTTCTATGCTATGTTCCAAATGGGCAGCCTTAATCATCCTGTAACAACCCTGTTAATACAGCAGTTCTCAACCTGTGGGTTACGACCTCTTTTGGGGTCAAAGGACCCTTTCACAGGAGTCACTTAAGACCATTGGAAAACATGTATTTCCAATGGTCTTAGGAACCAAGTCACTGCTCCTCTATCCATCTCCAGGAGGGTCTGCCCACATACGAGGACGCAGCGTAATGACATAATCAGACAACCCCATCACATTCAACTTGTACAAATAAAGGTGGATGTGACAGGGTTGGCACCACAATGTGTTTATGTGGACAAGTCACACATGCGTAGAGAGCAGCTGCTGTGTTAAAAGCAGCTACTGTGTTAAAAGCAGCGACAGTGTTAAAAGCAGCAGTATTGGTGGTAAATGACACTTCATGAATTATTATTTCTGGGTAAAATCATAAACTACTGCAAAATATCGATATCTGTACCATGGGAACTTTATCTGGATGCTGATTGGTCTTTTTATATTCAGCTGTGGTTGATGTGAATACTGCTCCTTGTGATAGTAACAGGTATGTAAAAACACAACATAGAGAATGTTAAATCATAGGAAATTTTAATAAACTGTATTGACTAAATTGTGCCATGTATCATCTTTAGTACTATTTTTTTTTAAATAAGAAATTTAAACAAGACGCTTGACTTGAAGGGAAAACTATCTAGGCTTCATTGAGAGTAATTTACGCCTATTTAAAGACAGATTGCCCTACATGTAATAGCTACATACAAAAATGTTATAAAACTGTCCTTGGTTTTACAATGATAAATGAAAAACATAAAAATTCTTCAATCGAACAAGGCATGCAAGGATTTTTTTCATGTCATTTTTTTTGTTTTTGTTAAACAGTGAGAGCAAAATAACCTACTGAAATACAAAGAGAGAAGCTGAATGAGCAAGCCACTGATGGAGAAGGGGAGCTTTCACAGAACCAGTGTTTTCCCCATCCCATCTCCACCTGATGTTGATCAAAACATACCATTGGTGATTTAGTAAACGAATAAATAAACAAAGGGAAAAATTTAATATGCTTGTGTACATGCACCAGTTACTTTGTGTACAATAAAGGAATGAGGAAGGGGAAATGAAATAAAGAGAAAAGCATACTGTAGTTGTCAGGAGGTGGTGGAATCAAACTGTGGTTTTCTAATCGAGAATGGATTCTTGGTCGGCTGGAAGAGAGTTCTGGAGGAAAGGAGCAGGCTCCCTTAGAAGATGCCTCCTGTCTGCTGCTGGAACACATCAATTGTATCTTCATCCTCCATTTCCAACTGTGCAGGTGTGTCTGTTTCATTGATTGGCTGTCTGTCGAATCAAATCAGATCTGACTCATTGACAAACCCTGTTCACAATAGGCTTCCATTAGCTTACTAAGTGGGTGTGCCTCTGAATCTTAAACTGCACCACAGAACCATCCTGCCCTACCACCTTCAAGTTAATCTGATCATTGTTCTCAGTCTTGACTCCTCCCTTGAGTTTTTTGTTGGCCAGGGTCAATGCTGAAGTCTTCTCAAAAGAGGTACCAGGTCCGCACCAAACGAGCACACAGGCAGCTGCAGGAACAGCAGGAGGAGGTGGCAGTGGTGGAGGAGGGAGAGCCATCTTTTGTATTATTAAAGCTATGGTTATATATTATTTTCATTAGCCAACCATCCCATGACAATGGATCATGTAGAAGAACGTTAAGAAAAGATAGTGAGGATTTTTTATGGTATGGTTTTACTTCAATGACAGCAGGAACTGAGAAACTACAATGTCTTACTTGTTGTGAAGTTCTATTAGTTGAATCTATGAAGCTGAACAAACTAATATGCCATTTTGATAGCAAATATCCGAGCTTTGCTGGCAAGGATACCAACTATTTTAAAAGCAAAGCTGATGATAAACTCAAGAAAGCCAGACTTGACACTGGTGGCAAGTACCACAAACAAAACGTAGCAGTCATTGAAGTTTCATATTTGGTGGCACTCAGAATCACCAGCGCTATGAAACCCTACACCATTGCTGAGGATTCACTGTTGCCAGGGGCCAGTAAATTGTTCGAGTTATGATCAGAGATGAATTTGTTACAAAATTGAGCGCAATTTTCTTATCAAATGACACTGCCTGCAGAAGAATAGCAGACAAGGCTGCTGATATTCTTGATCAGATAATCCTGGAAAGTAAATCTGCTCCACTTCCAATATTTAGCATCCAGCGTGATGAATCTACAGACGTTGCAAACTGTTCACAGTTACTGTTTACCTGAGGCATATTAATGATGGCGACTTTAAATATGAGTTTCTTTTTTTGCAAACCTCTTAAAATGGCAACTACTACACGTGATGTATTTGATAGTTGGTTCATTCTGAAAGAGCATAAGATCTCTTGGGAAAAGGTTTGTGGTGTTTGCAGATGATGCTCCACTATGCTAGGATGTCAATCTGAATTTCAACGTTTGGTACTGAGTCACCGAAAGTCACCGGAACTCACTGTATAACTCATCAGAAAATATTAGCAACAAATACACGGCCAAAAGAGTTACAAGAAGTAATGAGAAGCATCATAAATTCTGTCAATTTTGTAAAGGCGAGCACTTTAAACAGTCTACTGCTTTCGCAACTGAAGTGAGACGGTTGTCCAGAGGAAAAGTTTTAAAAGGTGTTTTTGAGCATGGTGATGAACTCAAAACGTTTTTTATCAGAAAACATGACCGCAGTTCAAAGCATTTTGCAGCGATAAAAGTGAGATACAGAAAATAGTTTGATTGCCATCTTTGCCATCTTGAATGAGTTACAATTTATTACTGCAAGGACAAAATGCAACATGCCTTGATTTATCTGAAAATATCTGATCATTCCAAAGGAAACATCAGCTTTGGGGGAAAAAATTGGATGAAAATAAAATTTACCAAAAAAATAATAAAAAGAAAATAAAATTTACATGCCTACCCTATCTGTTTTCTTTGAAGAACATGACACTGAACCAGACAAAAGGATTACAATTTCTGTGAAAGAACACTTGCATATGCTTGCAGATGAAATTTCATCGTACTTTCCAAATCTACCCGACACCTCATTTGCACTTGCCAGAAGCCCATTTGCAGTCAAAGTTGAAGATGTTCCTGAGATAGCACAAGAGACGTTTATTGAACTAACAGCGATGCAGCGAGAACTGATTTCTCTACAATGCCAGTTACAAAATTCTGGATCAAGTGTTTGCAGTCAGGTCCTGTTCTGTCGGAGACTGTGTTGCACCTTTTTCTTCCATTTCCAACAACTTATCTTTGTGAAACAGGGTTTTCCAGCTTGTTTGTTATCAAGTCTAAATAAAGAAGTAGATTTGTTGTGGAAGATGATCTTGTGCTCTTGCAAAGACTGTCTGGAGAATTTCTGATCTAGTGAGAAAGAAACTATCTCAACCTTCTGGCTTTTTACGCACACTGTCGCAAAATGTAGCAATGTAGTTCACTATTGTTATATTAAGACTGTTACTCATGCTACACCATGCTTCAAGACAAAATTTCATTTATTTATAATTAGAAATCAGTATTTCACAAGATATAATTACCTATTTTTGTGATTAATCACTATGCTTTAAATATGTTCAATTTGTAAACTAAAAATATATCCTACATATCAGATGTTTACATTATAATTCACAACAGTAGCAAAATTACAGTTATGAAGTAGCAACAAAAATGATTTTAAGATTGGGGATCACCACAACATGAGGAACTCTATTCAAGGGTCGTGGCATTAGGAAGGTTGAGAACCAAGGCTGTAGTAGGACACACTATGACCCCATTTTGTAAATAAAGGAGTGAACACAGAGCAATGAGGTTACTTGCCCAAGATTACAAAGCAGTGTCAGGAGTTGAAACCAAGTGTTCTGACTCTAATGTTCTATCTTGAAATACTGGTCTAGCACCCTACCTTCAGTGACAAATACTCATCTTATTCTGAATATTTATTCATGCTGACTAGAAAACTACATATCTCCTAAGAATAATGTCGGCTTTTCAACTCCACTGATGAATCACTAATAAATAAAAGAAACTCCTTTTTTTATTGTTTGTCAGTTTTCCCTGTAGCACTAGAATTACTTACTACTACTCCCTTCCAGGAGGGTACCCCAGTGGCAGTTGCCACATTTGTCACTATTAATGGAAAGGTTGGCAATTTGAATCCACTTAGCTACTCTGTAAGAGAAAAATATGGCAGTTGGTTTCCATAAAGATTGATAGTGTATATGGATTATGTGCCAAATAAGACAGTTCAAAACAAAAATAATGTATAGCCTTATAAACCTCTGAGGCAGTTTTAGTCACAATCGACTTGAGAGTAATGAGTTTGGTTTTATACTTCCCATGCCTATCACAGTAAGTACTAACTGCTTAAAAAACGCTGAAAACTTATTGCTGAAAAGGTGATCAAATCATGGATCAAATGATAGCAACTCAAAAGATTAGCTAGGAATCTTGGAGTAGTAAGCTTATGCTAGTGAGGAATAACTCAGAAAAGTATGGTAAGAATGGTTGCTTAATTCAAAAAGTATGTGTCAATAAATTATATATACAAACTGCTGAGTTAGTAGTTTATATTTACCTCTACACATTCTCACAAACAAAATATAGAAAATTTACATAAAACAGAGAAATACTAGTAAACATCATTGTAGAAAAAAAAAGCCAGGATCTCAGTATTTTCCCAAAATCATTAACTTGAAAAAGTGCTAACTTACTTCTTCAGCAGACATGTGAAATCGTAAAGCATTAGGCAACACACTGCCATATTCCCACCTAAGTGCACGAATCCGCAGTAACCGGTCATACCTAGGACATTGAGAGAGTATTAGCATAGAAACAAGCAGGAAATCAGACACTGTTCTATCAGTAAGGACTCAAGGATCTTATCAACTAAACTGTCATTTGTGGATTTTTTTTTTTTAAGATTCTGATGCAAATAGATCTACTCTAAGAAGACATCTTTGGGACTACCAGAAATCGGGAATAGGAACTGGGCTGATGCCCCTAGCACTGTTCATTGTCGTAACTGTGATGGTGACACAGCAGTAATGTGGAAAAAGATCAGAAAGGCCCTTATTTCTTAGAGATGTATCCTAAAGTATATAGTGGTAAAATGTTATCTGATGTTTAGTACTTAGTTTTAAGTAGCCTAACATACATATGTCATAAATTATGGAAAATGTATTGTTAAATTTATAAGACAACTCCAGGAGCTTCACTATATTATTCTCTCTGCTTTCAAGAATAGTGCAATCTTTTACAATACAAATTTTAAACTGGAAAAACGAAATTAAAATGCTTACATTAAATCAAACTTAAAAGAAATAACTCACTGCCACATGGAGTTGTTTGACTCATACTGACACTGTAAGGACAGGATAGAAGCGCACCAGTGAGTTTCTGAGATTGTAACTCTTTTTTAAGAGTAGAAAGCCTCATCTTTTCCCCGCAGAACAGCTGGTGGTTTTGAAATGCTGTTTCTGGTTAACAGTCCAGCGCATAAACACTGAAAACACTCTCACTTCCATCAAGCCAATGCTGACTCATAGCAAACCCCTGTGGGTTTCCAAGATTGTAATTATTTACAGGAATAGAAACACGGCCTTTTCCCCTCGGAACTACTAGTGGTTTTGAACTGTGGACCATGTAGATCACAGCCCAACAAGTAACCATGCTACCAGGGCTCCATGCATAACCACAGAGATAAATAAATCTGAGATCTGTTGCTATCAACCAGAAACTTAATTGAGAAACCCCATGGAAAACTCTTCTTTGTTTCCTGCTACTACAAGTAAAATCACAGCAGCTTACAAGTACGCAATAGTGCAGCGTCGATTTCTTAACAAAGAACAGTGCCGAAATTTGATGGTTGGTATCAAATTGCTTCTTCCGTCTGATTTTGCTTCATTACTAGGAAGAGAATTAAAGAGAAAATGGATAAATACACTGCAGAACAACAAAAATTTTTAAGTTTTATTGACATGTAACAATTCACATCAAACAATTCAATAGTTATTAAGAATTGTACAAAAAACTGTACAATTACCACTACAATCAATTTTAGAACATTTTCTTATTTCTTGTACTCATTGTTATTAGCTTCCTGTTTCCCACCAACCACCCCTACAATCCCCACAAGAAACCATTAAATCCAGTTCCTGGCACTACAGAACCAAAAAAATTAATTTTTCCATGATATTTTTCAAAGGACTGATACACGTACACATTTTTACCTATTTGTACGTAACAGTTTACCTAAGCAAATTGTGCTGCTTCTACTTCAGAACTTTTATTTACACATTACAAGATTAAAGTAAGAAAAAGCCAAGTTAACTAACTTGTCAATGCAATGATACTATAATAATTTAATCTCCTTTAACCAGTTGGTATTGTACAGTTTTGCACACTGATTGCTTTCTATTATTTCAAAAAACAAGTGTCCTATTTGTTCACTGAGGTAAGAGAAAACCTGACATCATGGCCCGAAGAAGGTGGTCTTACATGATGTTTCTATTGTATGAGCACTCCGCTTCTAGGAGCACTTCCGAATCCTCACCACACTACTGTAGCTGGACATGGAGTCAGCAGTTTATTCATTCAACAAATATTTGCTATTTCCCCATCTATATTTTTTACTATACTTTAGGGTTTTTTCATATACAGAGGAAGTAGTTTCACCCTATAAAATGCACATCTTCTTAGACACTTGATATGGATCACATTTTAAAACCAGAAGAACAAAAGGAGTATCTACTTTAGCATTTTAAAGCAATTAGATGAATATAAAAAGAGTCCACCATGCTTTGTTCCACATAATGCACTAGGCCCTGGAAACAGGAAAAATGCACACCCTGTGCTGTTAGGTTTTTCTATCTGCTGTCACTCTATGGGTACCAGATTATGGTCTACATTGTACAAACTAAGCACAAATACACCTAATACCAAGTACTTAAAAACATACATCAAATGTCCTAAAAAAATCACATTTATAGGTGGGAAAATAAAAAGATTTCTTTTGATATATAATTTAACCAGACATTGCTTACAGTGATTGTTTTCTCAGAAGGACATCAGGAAGATGGGGGACAAATTTTTAAAACAAGAATTTACAAGTGTTATGAATACAAGAAAGTAGTTCAAAGTGGAACACATCCTGGCCCACCAAGCCCTGAGGACGATATTTCCACTCAGAGAAGTCAAAGCACAGAGAGGACCATATGGCCAGTCCACTATGAGACACGATGTACCTCACTGACCCATAGTGCTACCAGGGGACAACACTGGAAACACAGTGTGGGAACTGTGCCCAATCTGACCCTATCACACTGAGGCAAAACACTAAGAGCCATGCAACAGAACAGCAAAGGAAGCAGAGCAAAGAAGTCTTGAGGGAGTACAAAAAATAGACTTTGGGGCCAGAGTGTGCCACCCCATCAGACTCAACTGGAAAACACTCCTAAAGGTCAACAAACAGACCTTGAACTATTTACAGGCTTTTTTTTTTTTTTTTGTCTTTTTTTGGTTTTCTTTTGTTGCTTCGTTTTGCTCTGTCTTGTTTTTTGTGCATATTATTATCTCTGCAATTCTATCTAGAAAAAATAGGCGGGATAAACAATCTGAAGGAGAAAACAACGGACTGCTGGTTCTGGGGAGATATGGGAGCAGGGGAGGCGGGGGTGGGGGGAAAGGAAGTGGGTGTTAACAAACCTAGGGACAAGGGAACAATAAGTGATTCAAAATCAATGGCCAGGAGGGTGCAGGAGGCCTGGTAGGGCTTGATCAAGAGCAGTATAACCTAGAGGAATTACTGAAATCCAAATGAAGACTGAGCATGATAGTGGGACAAGAAGAAAGCAAAAGGAAATAGAGGAAAGAATTAGGAGTCAAAGAGTATTTAAAGGTCTAAATACAGGTGTGTACATGCCAATATTTATATATGATGATGGAGAAGTAGATCTAATGTGCATGTATTTATAGGTTTAGTATTAAAGGACATTGGGACTCTACTCAAATACTCCCTCAATGCAAGAACACTTTGTTCTATTAAATTGGCATTCCATGATGCTCACCTTCCCTACATGATTGCTGAAGACAAAACAGGTGCATAAGCAAATGTGAAAAAGAAAGCTGATGGTACCAGCTATCAAAAGATATGGCCTCTGGGATCTTAAAGGCTTGAAGATAGAGACCCACATGGATGAAGCACACTAACCTGTGTGATCACGAGGTATCTATAGGAACAGGTACCAGTCATCAAAGAACAAAAAAAATCATCATTGTGAATGAGGGGGAGTGCGGAGTGGAGACTCAAAGTCCATCTGTAGGCAAGTAGACATCCCTTTACAGCAGGGTCACAGGGAGGAGACGAGCCAGTCAGTGTGCAGTATAACACTGATGAAACACGCAACTTTCCTCTAGTTCTTTAATGCTTCCTCCCCCAATTATCATGATCTCAATTCTACCTTACAAATCCGGGTAGACCAGAGGCTGTACACTGATACAGATAAGAGCCAGAAACACAGGGAATCCAGGGCAGATAAACCCTTCAGGATCAATGAGTGCAGCAATACCAGGAGGGTAAGGGGAAGGTGGGGGAGAAAAGAGGAACCAATGATCCACATATAACCCCCTCCCTGGGGGTGGAAAACAGAAAAGTGGGTGAAGGGAGATATTGGACAGTGTAAGACATGAAAAAAATTTTATAAATTATCAAAGTTTTGTGAGGTAGGGAGGGAGGGAGAAGAAGGGTAAAAAATGAGCGGATACCAAAGACTCAAGAAGAAAGAAAATGTTTTGAGAATGATGATGGCCACAAATGTGCTTGACATAATAGATGGATTTATGGATTGTGCAGAGTTAGTTATACAAGCCCCCAATAAAATGATTTAATAAAATAAATAAACCTAACCAAACTCACTACCAAAAAAAAAAAATTTCCTGTATCCATTGCTGGTAGGAATGTAAAATGGTATCGCTAATGTAGGTAGTAGTGTCGCAGCTCAACAAAAATCTGATCTACTACACCCAGATTTGAAAAGACATGCAAACAGACTTGTACACCAACATTCCTTGCTATACTATTTGCAATGGGTGAAGATAAGAACCACCTAATGCCCATGAATAGGAAAATGTGATATATATGTGTACACACTACTGCTGCTGCTGATGTTACTCAGCCAATCGGAGAAATGAAGAATTGGCACAATCTACAATATGGATGGGACTCGATGTCATTAAACTAGTGAAAGAAGTCAACCACAGCACGGGACTTGGTTTCAATCTCTTGCCACCAAGAACAGTGGCCCAGAACTACCAGTCTGTTTTAATGCTTCTTTGCTTTGTATGGCAGGTGTGGCTCTGCTGTTGTAAATATTATTGGAACGTTTGCCCTATCACCAACTCCTGTTGTTTCTGTAAATAGTGCTCAGTCACTTAAAGGTTTAATTTACACAAGTCAACAATTCATGTATTGCAGTTCATAGCTGGCCCATACTTGTATAATTTCCCTTTCTCGACAATGTTCTAAATTCTGTAACATTGGCTAAACTAATGACACCATCAAAGTGTACCGGCTACACATTAGACTCCTAACTGAAACATCAGCAGTTTAAAGTCACCAGCCAAGTCTGTGGGGGAAGGATGAGGCTTTTTACTCCTGTGATGATGTGCAGGCTGGGAGACTCACAGGACAGTTCTACCCTGCCCTATAAAGTTGTCATGAGTCAGCAAGGGGATGATAATTGATAATGTTCTGTAACATAAAATGACAATGATGTCTCTTAGGTGAACCAGAGTCATTTATAAACCATGAGTGGATTTTAGGCTTGTACTTAATTCTAGTCCCAATCTAAGAACAGCTAGTTCTTATGACATGGTCCTGCTTGGTGGTTGCCCTCATGAAGAAATCACTGAAGATATGAGTCTACAGCAAAATGTGGTGAAGAACCTAGATGGTGCCCAGCTATTAGAAAAAATAGTGTTGGGGATTTTAAAGGTTTGTTTTCAAACAAGCAGCCATCTAAGTGGGGTGTCACATGGAAGGAGCCCATCAGCCTGTGTGAACATAATCCAAATCTAAAGGCTGGAATGATATCAAAGCTTAAATTGTGAACAATTGGTTTGTAGAAGGCTATGGTTGTCAGTGGAAGCCCAAAATCCATTTAGAGGGTCCACAAAGAGATCAAGCCTCTTGTGAATTCCCTCTCGTTATAGCTGAGGGATGTGAAGAGCTCTATTATCAGACACTGTAAATCAATATGTCAGACATAGATCAAAATGCAGTATATCTTATTTGATTTTCCTTTGGACCCATTTTAAAGCTGTTTCAATTTAAAAAAAAAGTGAAGGGAAAATACTCATGAAGCAAACCCTTGGAGCCTCACTGTGACCATGGACGAGGGGTGGAGGGCCTCGCTAGCATGCAGAGCGCAGTGGATTCCTGCGGATGCGGTTAGGTTCAAACTCAGCACCCCACCATTTGCTCTCCCTTATGAGCCATCTAAATGTGTTCTAGTTCGTAAGATACTTGTAGCTTTCTTTTGACTGAGGTTTTTGTTTTACTTTCATAGTCTTGTTAGTGTTGTTTTTATTGTTTTCACTGTTTTTCTGTATATAAAATCCAAGATAGGTGAATCAGAGGCAGTAACTGGATTCATGGTTCCTTGGGGCAGGGCAGGGGAGGTGGGGAGGAAATGGGGAGCTAATAACAATGAGTCCAAGAATGAAGAAAATATCTAAACCTGATTATGGTGATGATTCTACAACGATATGTGAATTATATACCAATAAACTGTTAAAAAGTCCATCGCAAATTATATAATTAAATGGTTCAATCATATTAAGAAGAGTTGTACAATCATTACCACAACCGAATTTAGAACATTTTCTTCCTTCTTGTACTCACTGTTATTATTGTACTCACTTCCTTCAAACCGCCCCGGCCACAACTCAGGAACCATTAATGAAGATACTGTCTCAATAGATATACCTACCCTAGATTTCATATACACTAAAACATTTAAAAACAGCAAAAAACCTACTAAAAATAACAAAGTAAAACAAAAGTATCCCAACTGAAAAGATAGAAAATATAAAAAACTAAAATCAATTTAAAATGGGTCAAAAAGGAGATCAATGGCTATGGTGCTAAATTTTAAAGGAATTGCATCTGCAATAATCCACTTTCCAATGCACTCTGCATAACAGCAAGGCTAACCACAACACTTGTCTATGCTCAGAGAGGACTCACAGAGCTTTATCCATACATATTTCCCCTGCACTTTGTTTTTACTGAAGTAAAATGGGTCAAAACAGAGGTCAAATGATATCATGCTTTATTGTAATCATCTCTATAACACGCTCTGTCTGATAGCAAGACTACTGACATCCTTCAACTGAGTCAGAGAGGATTCACTGGAATCTTAAACCACTTGTGTGGAACTTGCAAATGATTTTGGATTTCCACTGTCATCTATATCCTTCTGCAAATCAGGTGTTCACAATTTAAGCTCTAATACTATTCCCTCCTTCATATTTGAGTTTTAATTATTCACACTCCTCTGGTCACAAAGGCTGATGTGCTTCTTCCATGTGGACTTAGGTGACATTTCACTCAGAAGGCTGCTTGTTGAAAAATAAGACCCCCATGCGCCATTCTTTCTAAAAATCATACCATCTAAATTTCTTTACTACACTTTGCTATAGCATCCATATCTTCAGTGAGCATCAAAAAGGGCCAAGTCACAAGAACTAATTCTCATATTGGGCTAGAATTAAATGCAAATCTAAATCCCATTCATGTTATCTATGGTTTACGTACATCTCTGGTTAATCTTAAGAGACATCATTGTAATTTTATATTAGAGAACATTATCAATCACCCCCAGGGGCACATGGCAATTCTATTGATAGTGTGAACTCTTTGATTAAAGAATCTATAAACGAATGCTGATCAAAAGGGAAAAATTCAAAATTGAATTTCAAATTACCAAGAACTCTAGACTTTCTAGAGCCACGTAAACTGGAAAAACCCAAGTCCTAAAATAATCCTTAAACCAAAAATATCCTCCAAAGTGGGTCACTCCACAAAGAGGTGGGATATGGGATAAGACCATCCACCTGAGGGTCTACACCAAGACAAGGCTGGGGCAAATCCCCACAGAAATGAAAGAACCTTGCCAGGAAATCAAGTTTAGGCCAGGGGAGAGGAACATCACTGATAGTTCTGTTGGCGAGCATGGTAGGTGATTGGGGAGAAATATCCTCACATTGGGAAGGGGTGCTAAACAATGATTGTAGGGAACCTATAGGGACAAATTTTATGTTCCTGGGTAAACACTACAAATATGTCTCTAGCCAAAGCTCAATAAAACATGCCATGGACTAAACACCAAGATGTCACTGGATGCTGACCTTGTGGTACGGTAAACCTTGTGGTCAGCATGGCATCACTCGGGCTACACAAGCGCTTAACACAGAGGCCCAGCAGAATGAACTGAGCCTGGCCTCAACGGTGCCTGTACCCTTGGACTGAGGACTGGGGTGTTTAGATAGAAGAGGAAGCAGAGTGGCTGACCTGGACCTGTGGAAGTGATGGTCATTGGACCTTGGGGGGAACCCCATTTGGTTGGAGTCCATCAAAAGGGACTCAGAATCACCATATATTTAGTACCTTGATGCTCCCCTCTCAGTGATATGACTGGCTTTGATCTGTTGGGCAGGGATTTAAACTTGGAAGAATTGATCCAGGATGTTTCCCCTGGCATCGATCCCCCCTGCTTAGGGTAAACAGAATTCAACTGAATATGAGATCTAACTGTGTGGAGCAACAACTCATGGGTTTCGGCTCAAGTTAGAACTGTACTTGCAGACTCCTCAAACCTACAGCAGAATGATGTGTCATCGGAAAACTTGATGGTGTTGCCAGTGCAATCATCTTATACTCCAGGGGGAATGATTGACAATGTGTTACTTTTCTGTTTCTATGGGTTTTTTTCCTTGCCTTTCATTTGCTTGTTTTGTTTGTGTTTGTCTTTAGTTGTCTGCTAGTTGTTTTGTTGCTGTTGGTGGGGTAGTTGGTCTTACAGGGTATTAATTTGTCATAGTATGGCTGTCAAAGTAAACCCGAGCTATGCATATCCCAGGGACAAGCAGATGGATTCTGGCCCCAATTTAACTTTAGTCCCAATCCAAAGACAGTTAGTTTGGATAACATGGCCTTGCCCACCTCATGTAATGATCACTGAAGATAAGGGTGCTATAGCTAAGTGTGGTGAAGAAAACAAATGATGCTCACTATCAATCGGAATAGTGTGTGGAGTCTTAAATTCAAACAAGTAGTCATCTAAACGAGGAGTGAACTATGTCCACAAAGAAGAAGCACACCAGCTTGCGTGACCCAAAGGCACGCAAAACAAAATTCAAAAATGACAAAGGGAAAAGTATCAGAACCCAAATTTCGAAGACCCAATTTATAGAATGCTATAGAAGATAGGGGGGCCCCAAACCCATCTGCAGAGTATCTAGTCAGATTAAGCCACCAGCAGATCCCCTCTAGTCACAGGAAAGTGTCTCGAACAGCTTTTCTATCAGATAGAGATCATTGTAAGTGTGATTATGCTGGAATGAACTGGATACATGGTCAGATGACCTCCCTTCTAACCTGAACTTGTTCTTGGTCAGTGGTTTTCAACCTTCCTAATATACATTTACTACAGTCCCTCATATTGTGGTGACCCCCCCAACCATAAAATTATTTTTGTTGCTACTTCATAACTGTAATTTTGCTACTGTTATGAATCGTCATGTAAAACCTGATAAGCAGGAAGTATTTTCATTGTTACAATTTGAACACAATTAAAGCAGAGTGATTAATCACAAAAACATTTTCTATTGTGAAAGACTAATTTCTAACTACAAATGAAATTAATTTTGTTGTAAAGCATAGTGTAGCATGGGTAACAGTTTTCACGCCAGTTACTCGTATGTGGGCATATCTGCATATGGGCAGCCCTGCCTAGAGACAGCTAGAGGAACAGTGTCTTGGTTCCTAAGACCATTGGAAATGTGTTTTCAGGTCTTAGGTGACTCCTGTGAAAGGGTTGTTTGACCCCCAACGGGTCGTAACCAACAGGTTGACAACTGCTGTTTAGGTGAGAGCATTTCTTGCTTGTTCTAAGACAAGGTGGTCTTTTCTTTCTTACTCATTATTTGTAATTTTATCTCTAAAGAATTGATTGTGTTAATGATTATGTAAGTCTTCTTGATATGACTGAACTATTGAATTGTGTGATATATGTGGATTAAGTACCAATAAAACTGTTTTAAAAAAGGCTCAGAAACCCACACAGGCAGTCTATCCTGTCCCATAGAGTCACTATGAGTCGGCATTGACTCAATGGAAGTGAGCTTGGTTTGTTTTTTGACCAAATCACAGGGCACTATTACTTTGTCTTACAGCTCAAATTCTTCACTGTGCCAAATCCCAGGCTGAACTTTTACTATCTGTAAATCTAGAAACCTTTTGAGCTTTCTGCAGCACTAGTTCTGTATAAACTCCACTCCAACTATGAATAATCTCTACTGCGCCGATACTCAAACCAAACTCTGCCAGTGAGTTGATTTCCACCCAAAGCAGTTCTGCCCATAGGACAGGGTAGAACTGCCCCTCTGGATTTTTAAGACTGTCACTTTATAGGAGTAGAAAGCTTCATCTTTCCTCCTCAGAGTAGCTGATGGTTCCAAACAGCTGATCTTGCAGTCAGCAGCCCAACATGTAGCTATCATGTTGTCTATTGTCTATACTGCCTACTATATATTGTCTATTCTCTTTACTCAATGCATTAAAACATCTACTAATTTTTTTAAAAAGTAAAATGTATGTATTCCACTTTGTTAGTGCTTTTATTCACTTGTATCTCAATTTGGGTCTATCCTAATTCCGTCATATCAATCAACCAACAAATATGCATTAAAGCACCCAAAATGCAGATATAACAATAAGCAATATTAAGTCCTTTAGAGCTGGGCTAAATTATATAGTTAGAATATAATCAGGTGCACAGAGATTAAAAAAACCCCAAATATGATGCAAAATCAACTAGCTAATATTATTTCTAATTAATTCTTAACTCTGATAACTTAAAAAAAATCTTATGAAAACTTACACATCGGATTGGTTTTGTTCATATAAAGCCTTCATCTCCTCCAGAATTTGTCTGAGTCCATCCTCCTGGAATATATAAACTGCTTTTGATATATATCCATGGATTCCCCAATGCATTCAATTAATCCCCTAAATCTATCTGTACTACATTTATCCTCAATTTATATATATAATTTATTTAAAATCCATAGCCATTGCATAAATTCTGGCTATTTATGTACCTATATCAAAAATAAAGGCTTAATCGAGCATGAAAGTACACATTTTCACTGCAAAAACAACAAATACAAGTTTTAAAATATTTCTCCCAATTTTTTCCCCCAAAGACACAGTTTTGGTTTGTATTGCAAGAAAAGAAAAGCCAAAGGAATTTTTCCTACCATCTACCTTAAGATAGAAATTTTTCACTTAGACAAATAAAATGTTTTAATTCTAAAATTCATAAATGTTAATAAGATAGTTGACCATTTGAAAAGAAGTGACATCACATATTCTTTCAGCCAAAATACAGTCTTGGGTTCAACCAACCCTGTAGCCAATTATATGTTGAAAATATCTGATGATGATGAATAGCCTTGTTTACTCTTGATGTCATTTATTACCCATTTCATCTCCACAATTCTAAAAGTTACAAGTCCTGCTAGTCTTCAATCACTTAAAAAACTCATTTATCAATATCTGTAGAATTGAGTTCCAATCATCCACATTTCTCACCACTAGCTCATCTCTCTGCCTCCATTAGTTCTTCTCTTCTGATGCATTTTCCATATTGCCAATAACCAAAACCACTTCCATTAAGTACATTTTGATTAAATGACCCTATAGGACGGAGAAAATTGCTCCCTATGGTTTACACAGCTGTAAATCTTTACAGAAGCGGCTATCTTTCTCCCTTAGAATGGCTGGTGTGTTTGAATTGCTGACCATTAGGCTAGCAGCCCAATGCATAACTCCAGGCCTCATTTTACTGCCAATAAGTACTCCAAAATATAAAAACATCCCGCCACACCCCTACCTGAAAACCTCTACCTGATTCCAAATGCCTGTGGAATAATGCCGAAGTTTTTCTAATCCTAGAACCCACCATTGACATCTCCATACATAACCTTTCCAGTTGTGATCATGAGTCTTAAGCCATTGTTTATCACCTGCCTGTGTGAGGGCTAATACTTCATACAAGGCTCGAACACCCACTCCCAACCCCCTAGTAGCATTTCTCTTTATGCTCCCATCTACGCAACACCAGTTTCACTTACCACATTGCATTCTATTCACTTGTGTTTCTTGGTCCTCTCACTGACATCTATCTAGTTGCTGCCCTATGATTGTTTACTACGATGCTTAAACGTACAGGCTCTTGAGCCAGACTTCCAGGGTTCAAGCTCTAGCTCTGCTCTTTACTGGCTATATCACCACTGACAAATCTCCTAACTTCAATTCTCCACTCACATGTTTGAGGTGGGGGGAGACAGCTCAGATCTCACACAATTATGAGGAGAGACAATTGCAAGCTAAGTGCTGAACATCATTCCTACTTCCATGTTATTGTAGTGGACAAATAATCATAATAGTAACAATACGACTGTTAGCACTATTATTATTTCTTGTAGAAACAGCATACAGGGACTCAGCCCTGGGTGTGTCAGGTACAGTTCCTCACTACACCAAGAGCTCTGTACCATCATCATGCCCATTTTTGTTGGTGAGAACACTGGACGCACAGAAAGCCTGAGTCCACAGTGATCGAACAGAGTATGAATCTCAGTCTGGCACCAGAGGCCTACTTCATCATCACATTTTGCTCACTGAGTGCGTGCGCGCACACTAACGCGCATAAAACGCTAGATCCAATAAAAATGACTGGTTCTGTGGGTTTCTGAGGCTGTCAATCTTTAAAAGAACAGAAAGCTTCCAGCTTTCTTCGGCAGAATGGAGGTGGATTCGAATTTACTTTAGTTCGTATTAGGCAACCTTTTACTTGGCTAAACAAAGGAAAAGCAACAAAGCTAAAAATGAAGCAAAACGGAAGGAAGTAGACTTTGAGGAAGCGCAATTGCTGAGTTGTACAGTAACTTCCTTCTTTCTCCCACAGTAACCTTTTGTTATGCTGTTACTTTCCCTTCCGGAACTTGGCTCACACCCTCAGGGGAATCTGAAGCAAACCGCGAAAAGAGCAGCCCAGGGGAGATCCCGCTCACCCTCCAGCCCCTTTCAGCCAAGCTCCCCGGACCTCCATCCCGCCCTCTGCCGTCCAGCCCGTCATATTAAAGGCGGGCAGCTGCCCTTCTGGCGTGTGGTGCAGTTCGCGGACCACCTCCGTCGCCTTTTCACAGAACATGGCGGGTAGACCTGGTACCGGGACCTCCTTGTCAGCCGCCCACTTGACCGAAGAGTCTGCGGGCTCCCTGCAGCCTAGTTCGCGCCGCGCTTATTAGCGCAGGTCTAGGAAATCGTCTGCGCTTTGGCGGTAAAAATCCCCAACCAATGGGAAGGCAAGGACGCAGGTTGCGTGGCTACGGTGGTTGCAAAGGGACAATTCCATACGCGGTAGAGAAATATGACCGGAAGTGGGGAGGCGGTGACCGGTGCCTTCTTCCGGTGGAACGCGGCCCTCCGGAAAGAGTCCTTGGGGTTCCATTTGACTTTATCCATGAGGTGAGACGAATTTTCCAATACTAATCTGAGCACATAGTTTAGGGAGCAGCATAGCTTGGAATAGATGTACCGCCCACACCCCCCGAAACTTCCTCTTTTCCCTTTTTTAAAAATAAAAATCATTCTATTGAGGGCTCATATAACTATCCATATGTACATACATTGTGTCACGCTCATTTGTACATTTTTGCCATCATTCTCAAAACATTTGCTTTCTCCTTACTCCCTTTATATCAGCTCCTCACTTTTTCCCCTGCTTCATGGAACCTTGATCATTTATCAATTATTTTGTCATGTCTTACAGTGCCCACATCTCCCTTCATCCACTTTTCTGTTGTGCAACTCCATGGAGGGGGTTATATGTAAATCCTTGTAATCAGTCCCCCCCTTTTTTTTAAATCATTTTATTGGGGGCTTGTACAACCCTTATCACAATCAATACATCATTCCATTGGGTTTAGGACATTTGTGCATTTGTTGACCTCATCATTCTCAACACATTTCCTTTCTAATTGAGCCCTTGGTATCAGCTCCTCGTTTTTCTATCTCCCTCCCTACCCCCTCCCTCCTAAACCCTTGTTAATATTGATAGGTTTAGAATTAAGGTAGCAGATGGACATTGGACCTCCACTTCTTTTCTCCCTCAATTGCAAGAACACTTTGTTCTATTGAACTGGCATGCCGTGATGCTCACCTTAAAAGCTTAAAAATAAACAATCCGCGATCTAGCTCAGAAACAGCAAAGCCCACATGGGAGAAGCACACCAGCATGTGTGATCACGAGGTGTTGAAGGGATTAGGCATTAAAGAACAAAAAAAATCACATCATTGTGAATGAGGAAGGGTATGGAGTAGGGACGAGGCCAAAACCCATCTGAAGGAAAGTGGACATCCCCTTACAGAACGGTTGTGGGAAGAGAAGAGGTGTTCAGGGTGCAGTGGAGCAACAATGAAACATACAGCTTTGCTCTAGTTATTTTCTATTTGTTTATGTATTTGTTTGTATCATTTTATCAGGAGCTTGCACATCTCTTATCACAACCCATACATACATTGTGTCGAGCACATTTCTACATTTGTTGCCATCATTATTCTCAAAACCTTTGCTTTCTACTTGAGCCCTTGGTATCAACTCCTCATTTTCTCCAACCCTCCCCGCTACCCCCTCCCTCATGAACCCTTGATAATTTATAAATTATTATTTTGTCATATCTTACACTGTCCGACTACTCCCTTCACCCACTTTTCTGTTGTCCTTCCCCCAGGGTGGAGGTTATGTAGGTCCTTGTAATCGGTCCCCCCTTAATACCCCACTTTCCCTCCACCCTCACGGTATAGCCATTCTTAGCACTGGTCCTAAAGAGAGCGTCTGACCTGGATTCCCTGTGTTTCAAGTTCCTATCTGTACCAGTGTACATCCTCTGGTCTAGCCAGATTTGTGCGGCAGAATTGGGATCATGATACAGGAGGGGGTTGGGAGAGGAAGCATTTAGGAATTAGAGGAAAGTTGTATGTTTCATCATTGCTACACTGCACCGACTGGATCATCTCCCGACAACCCTTCTGAAAGGGGATGACCACTTGCCTACACATGGTTCTTGGGTTCCCAATCTTCACTGCCCTCATTCACAATGATATAAATTTTTTGTTCTTTGATGCCTGATACCTGATCCCTTTGAAACATCATGATCACACAGGCTGGTGTGCTTCTTCCATGTTGCCTTTGTTGCTTCTGAGCTAGATGGCTGCTTGTTTACCTTCAAGTCTTTAAGAGCCCAGACGCTATCTCTTTTGACAGCCAGGATTTGTTTCACCACATTTGTTTATGCGCCCATTTGTCTTCAGCAATCATATCGGGAAGGTGAGCACACAATTATATGACTTTTTTTGTTCTTTGATGCCTGATAACTGATCCCTTTGGCACCTCATGATCACACAGGCTGGTGTGCTTCTTCCATGTGGGTTTTCTTGTTTCTGAGCTAGACAGCTGCTTATTTACTTTGAAGTCTCTAAGACCCTATATCTTTTGATAGCCATTTGTCTTCAGTGATCAGATCATTACACACCTCTTTTTAACAAGTTTAAACTATTGTATTATATGACATCTGAATTATATGTCAATAAAACTGAAAAAAATTTAAAGATTAAAGGAATATATGGAGTCGCTATACTAAAAAGAACTAGTCAATATTGCATCATGTTAAGAGGTATCATATAAGAACCAAAGGTACTGAAAGAAGAAGTCCAAGTTGCACTGAAAGCATTAGTCAAAAACAAGGCTCCAGGAATTGTTGGAAAACCCACTGTAGGCAGTTACATAATCTAATAACTTGAGAAAGGGTAAAGTCTAGCCTGTCAATAGGGTCACAGCGAATGAGGCCTCTGTGGGGCCTGGCTTTCTCCAGAGGATTTTGGGTATTCCTGTATTGCTATCTTGTGGTGGAACACACTGTCTCTTTTCTACACAATCCTGTTGACAAACCACATGGAGACACACTGAGAGAGCCAGAGCCCTGGAGCTGGAGGAGCCACATAGTGACCCCTGCCAGCACCAAGATCCTTCACCGCTACTGGATCTACATGACTTTCCACCCACTGGTCTGTGATATTCTTGCATTTGGCATTATTGCATGGCTACATGAGTCTAAAGAGGAATTTATTGACCAGTATTGGACATAGGGGATAATATTGGACTTACGGACTTGATCTGGACTGGGCTGGGATGTTTCTCAATATACAATTGCTCTTTTATACAAAGCTCTTTCTTATACACATGAGTGTCTGTGAATTTGTTTCTCTGGTCTACCTGGACTAACACATTATGCTACCTGGAGTGGTGTACTAGAGAAACAAATCACAAAGATGGAGAGTGGATGCTTGTTTGACGTCTGCTCATGGTAGTACTTTTTTGGCTAGCCAGAGGTTAGATCTGGCCATTCAGTTTGCTGGGTTGTTTTATGGAAAAAATACAGGAAGTTAAACTTTTTATGATTTCCTTTGATTGCTGTCTTTGGTGATTCCTGTACTAACTGGTAAAAATGAATGTGATTAATGTATATTTGGAGCTCAGGGGTAGAAATCCAGATTGGAGACTGGAAAGTCAACTCGGTGCTCCTCAAGGGGACAGGCACTCCCCTCTCTGGATCTCACTTTTAACATCGATACACAAAGGTCGATTCTGTGAGGGTCACAGACTGGGGACTCCCATGGCCAAATGAGGACCTGTGTGGACTCTGGTTGGCCTGCTTATTCACTGCCATCTAGAAGATTCCAACTCACAGTGACCCTGTAAGACCGAGCGGAACTGCCCCTGTGGGTTTCCGAGGCTGAAATTCTATATGGACTAGAAGGTCTCATCTCTGCACAGCCCCCCACCCTATCCCCCAACCCCCGCTCCCCCAGTGTGACTGGTGGTTTCAAACTACTGACCTTCTAGTTAGCTGCCCAACACATAACCCACTGTGCCATCAGGGCTCTTTGGCCTACTTGGCTTCTATCCAATGTTATTGAATCGCCTTTGAAAAAATCAGGAGGTTTTTAAGAAAACAGGAATTTTGACTTTCTCTAGAAAAATCGATCTGGCATCACTGGAACCTAAACTAGAGGATCCACAATTCCACGTGGCTCTGGGAATCTCAACATTTCTTCCTCCTGCTCAAAGTAAAATGGTTTAAGGGGACCTTTCACAGCTGGTGGGCTGGTCTCCTTTCTAGAAAGTTGCCTCTGTAAAGAAAATGCATCTTTCTTCCCTTTTACCTAGTTGGGGGTGGTGAGGGTAGCAGGAGCTATTGGGTTAAGAAAAAACAGTCCAGGTAGCTTCAGTCTGCCCTGCCAGGGCTTTAGAGGCCAAGCCTTTTTTGCTCCAGCTGACTGACCTGCTGTTTCCAGGGCAGCCCCACCATCTGTTCCCAGATGCAGGGAGGGAGCCGACTTTCCTCCATCACACCTGCCCCAAACTCAGGCCCAGAACTACTGTCTAAACACAGAACAACTTTTGTCTGTGGCCAAATGTGGGACCCCAAATTTCTTCCCTCTTTCCCGATACTCCTTCAGTGACTTGATGACCTGGGCCAGGCTGAGATGAATTAGCTTGCTCCTCACAGCTGGCTGCTGGGTTCCAGTCAACTCCCAGAGGCCACTGGCTGTGCCCATCAGTAGAAGTGGGAGTTGAGAACCCTCAGCTCTTGGCTGAGCAGCTCTGTCAGTCTGTAGCTGTTGACTGTAGCTGCTTCTGACAGCCAGTCTAGCTGGTGCTTTAAGTCATTTCAGTCGCTCCACCTCAGCTGTGATTAGTCTAGTCTCTGTAGCCTCAGAGGGAGGGGAAAACAAAACACCTCAATGACTTTGAATCAGAGTGGGTTATCCTCTTTTAAAAGGCAGAAAGTCTGAATTGGAGGATATTTTTGGGGGGTCTCTTTTCTGCATTTCACATTTATGAAATAAGAACTAACAGTATTTGTTCCAGTAAGTGGATCAGAACCACCTAAGGGCACACTCCTCCCACCAGGCCACGCCTCACTAAGAATAGAGGTCCATCACTTGTCTGGCATTTTGTGGTACTGTGGTGACTTTTGTTTTGTGAGATACTGGGAGCTATGTGATTGGCATTTCATATACCAGCAGGGTCACCCAAAGAGCTTCCAGACAAAGAACAGACAATGAAGAAGGAATTGGCTGCCTGCATGGGAAGAATGAGCCATTGAAAACCCTATGGATAGCAGCAACACTGTCAGTTACTAGACCCCCCATGAACAACAGAAGAACATTGTCAGAACGTGTGCCAGAAGATGAGCTCTTCAACTTGGAAAGTACTCAAAATACGGCTGAGGAAGAGGAAGAGCTGACTTTTCATAGGCAAGTCGACCATAATGATGCAAATCGAGTATAGCCATCAGGACCTTCATTTGCTGATGGGGCACAACTCAAAATGAGGAGAAACAGTTCAAATCGTCATTAATAATTGAAACTTGGGATGTATGAAATATGAATCTAGGGACATTGGAAGTCATTAAAAATGAAATGGAATACATAAAGATTGATATTGTAAGCATTAGTTAGCTGAAATGGACTGATATTGACCATTTTGAAACAGAAAATCTTACGGTTTACTCTGCTGGAAATGACACAATCAAGAGAAACAACATTGCATTCATCATCAAAAGGACATTTTAAGATCTATTTTAATGTACAATGCTATCTTTGATAGGATGCTATCTATGCCCCTTCAAGGAGAACCAATCAATACAACTATTGTTCAAATTTATGCACCAACCACACAAAGCTGGTGATGCAGAAATTGAATAATTCTACCACCATATTCAGTCCCAAATTTGTCAGACTTGCTATCAAAATGCTATTGGAATGCAAAAGTTGAAAACAAAGAGGAAGGATCAGTAGTTGAAAAATATGGTCTTGGTGATAGAAACCAAGCTGGAGATCGCATGACAGAGTTTGCAAGACCAATAAATTGCTGATAGCATATACTATATTTTCCAACTTCTGTTCTTTCCTCTTTGGTTCCAACATTTGCACTCCAATCACCAATAATTACCAATTTATCTTGATTGGATGTTAGAATTTTGCATGATTAATGATTTCTTCAAACATTTGATCAACAACAAAAAAGGTGACCATAAATGTGGACTTCTCCAGATGGAATACACGGAAATCAAATTGACTACACCTGTGGGAAGAGACCATAAAAGAAGCTCAATATCAGCAACTGAAACCAGTCCAGGGACTGATTGTGGAACAGATCAGCAATTGTTCATATGTGAGCTCAAGTTGAAGTTCAAGAAAATGCAAACAAGTACACGAGAGTCGATATACAACCTTGATAATAACCAACCAAATTTTGAGAACATCTCTGAATAAAGCACAGTGTCATTATAAAAAAAAGGAAATAAAGAAAAGATACAAGTGCATGTCCAAAGAGACTCTGAAACTTACTCTTAATCAGAGAGTAGCTAAAGCAAAAGGAAGAAATGATGAAGTAAAGAGCTAAATAGAAAATTTCAAAGGACAACTCGAGAATACAAAGTAAAATATTATCACAAAATGTGCGAAAGCCTAGAGTTAGAAAACCAAAACAGAACATATTCAGCATATCTTAAACTGAAAGAACTGAAGAAAAATGTCAAGTCTTGAGGTGCAATATTAAAAAATTCTATGGGCAAAATATTGAATGATGAAGGAAACATCTGAGGAAGATGGAAACAATATGGAGTCACTGTATCAAAAAGAATAGACCAACATTCAACCATTTCAGGAGGTAACATATGAGCAAGAACCAATGGTCAGGAAAGAAGAAATTCAAGATGCATGGAAAGCACTAGCCCAAAACAAGATGCCAGGAATTGCTGGAATATCTATTGAAATGTTTCCACAAGCTGATAAAGCACTGGCAGCACTCACTCATCTATGTCAGGAAATTTGGAATACAGCTACTTGGCTGACGGACTGGAAAAGATCCATATGTGTATACATACCAAAGAAGGGAGACGAACAGAATGGTCAAATTATGTAACACTATCATTGGCATCACATGTGAGTCAAATTGTACTGAAGCTAATACAACAACAGTTGCATTGATTCATTGACAGAAAGTTACCATATTCAGCATTCAAGAGCCATCGTGGCACAGTGGTTACAGGTTGGATTGCAAACCCCAAGGTCAGCAGTTCAAAACCACCAGTCACTCCGTGGGAGAAAGGCAAGGTTTTCTACTCCCATAATGAGTTACAGTCTCAGAAACTCACAGGGGCAGTTAGTTCTACCCTATACTATAGAGTCAGGATGAGTTGTCATCAACTACAAGGCAGTGAGTTTGGTTTCCCAGAGATTTAAGCCAGATTCAGAAGAGGATGTGGAACAAAGGATATCAGATGGATCTTGCCTGAAAGCAGTGAATACCCTAAAGATGGTTACTTATGTTTTATTAACACCCAAGCTATCTGACTGTGTGGATCATAAGAAAACATGGATAGTTTTGAGAAGAGAATTCCAGAACACTTATAGAACAAGGGTAGATTGCATGGTTTAAGAACCAAGAAAGGTGTGCATCCTGGTTGCACCCACTTATTATACTTTTTCAATTGTATGGTGAGCAAATAATCAGAGAAGCCAAATTATATGAAGAAGAACACAGAATCAGATTTGGAGGAAATATTATTAACTACCTGCTATATGCAGACGACACAGTTTGGCTTGCTGACAAGGATGGGGGACTTGAAGCACTTGCTGGTGAAGATCAAGGATTGCAGCCTTCAATGTGGGATACAACTCAACACAAAGAAAACCAAAATCCTCACAACTGAACCAATAGGTAACATGATGATAAATCGAGAAAAACCTGAAGTTGTCAAGGATTTTGTCTTGTCTGGATCCACAAGCAATGCTCCTGGAAGCAGCAGTCAAGAGATGAAAAGATACATTGCACTGGGTAGATCTGCTGCATAAGAGCTCTTTAGAATGTTGAAAAGTTAGGATGTTACTTTAAGCAGGAAGTACACCTGATCCAAACCATAGTATTTTCATTTGCCTCATCTGCATGTGAAAAGCTTGCCATTGAGTGAAGAAGACCCAGGTAAACTGTATGAATTTGAACCATGGTACTGGCAAAGAATATTGACAGTACCATGGACTGCCAAAAGAACAAACAAAATCTGTCTTGGAAGTACGGCCAGAATTCCCATTAGAAGTAAGGATGGTGAGACTTTGGACATGTTGTCAGTGGAGACCAGTCCCTGGAGAGGCATCATGCTTAGAAAAATGGAAGGGCTGTGAAAAAAGGTTGAAGGCCCTTGAAGAGCTGGATTGACACAGTGACGACAACAAGAGGACTGAGCATAGGAACACTTGGGTGGATGGAGGAGGAGCTGTTATTGTTACATTCTGCTGTGAATAGGTTTGCCATGGACCAGAACCAACTGGATGGCAAACTAACAACAACAACAACAACAACAACAGGGAGAGACATTAAAAAGCCAAACTCACTGCCATTGAGTTGACCTTGATTCAGAGCAACCCTGGAGGACAGGGTAGGACTGGCACCCGTGAGTTTCCCGAGAGTGTAACTTTTCACAGGAGGGGAAAGCCCCTTTAACCTACTACTTAGCAGCCCAGCCATCACCAGGGCTCCACAAGGATAGAGAGAAACACTGTTAGGGCTGGATAGGGCAGAGGCTGTACACTGGTACAAATGAGGGCTGGAGGTACAGGGAATCCTTGGTGGACGATACCTTCAGGACCAAGGGTGTGAGGGGCGATGCTGGGAGAGTGGAGGGTGAGTAGGTTGGAAAGGGGGAACTGATTACAGGATCCACATGTGACCTCTTCCCTGGGAGAGGGACAGCAGAGAACCGGGGAAGGGAGACTCCGGATAGGGCAAGATATGACAAAATAACGATGTATAAATTACCAAGGGCACATGAGGGAGGGGGGGAAGGGGAGGGAGGGGAAAAAAAGAGGACCTGATGCAAAGGGCTTAAGTGGAGAGCAAATGCTTTGAGAATGATTGGGGTAGGGAATGTATGGATGTGCTTTATACAATTGATGTATGAATATGTATGGATTGTGATAAGAGTTGTATGAGTCCCTAATAAAATGTAAAAAAGGAAAAGAGGAGAAAAAAAATATTAGGGCAAAGACTGTACAGATGTGCTTTACACAATTGATGTATGTATATGTATGAACTGTGATAAGAGTTGTATGAGCCCCTAATAAATTGTTAAAAAAAATGATCCTCAATTCTATCTGAATCCTTGCCAGAGCTGCAAGTTGCCTTAATAAACACGTGCAAAAAAAGTACCTCTGGCAGCAGACCGCTCAGGTTCAAATCCAGGCTCTCTAACTTATTGACTATGTGACCTTGGGCAAACCTGGACCTCTCTGTGCTTCCAAAGACTCACTTTCCAAAAGGGAAGTCATAAGCCAACTTTTCTTATTCCTCACTGGGTTGCTTTGAAGATGAAATGAGACATCTGTCTAAAAATGCTTCTGACCATCCCTTGGTTCTCACAGCTCCACAAATGCTATGGATTATTGTTATAAGATTATGAATGATTTTTTCCAAGGGTAGTGCAAAGATTAACATCAGTGCTACTTCTCTCTGACAAAATATAAATCCAAATTTCTAAATAGCAGGGTCTGAACGGATGCGCTGTTAACAGCATCTTGCTTTTCTCCCATCACTTGTCACAGTAAATCTGATAAGAAATGCTGGGCTAGGGCCTGCAGCCAAGCCCCTCACTGGCAGCGTGCAGGAGCTCAGGTTGTTGCCAGGCCAAGGGACATCACAATGGCAAGAGGAGACTCCACAAAGGGCCCCTGCTTCCTCCCCCACGCCACCCTTCCCCACATTCAGGGTGAAACGTCAAAATACAATTTTTTTTGTCACCTGGTGAAATAATGAGCCCCCATTCCCGTTGCCTTGGTATCATCAGAGCGCAACAGCCACGTGGGGTAATCGCTGTCTCCGTGTTAATGCTGCTCAGTTCAAACATTTTCACAGGCCCTGGCGAAATGAAACCCGTGCTTTCTACCTAGGTAGAGTTTGAGGCGATTCAGCCCATTTGCTTCTGCTGAAGAGGCTACCTCAGAAAAACAGGAAATAAAAACATAGAGGGTGCCATTGACATTAGGTTTCTCGTTTTCTTCCTTTCTTCCCTACCTTCCTTTCTTCTTGCCCTTCTCTTTCTCTTTTCTTCCTTCCCTCCCTTTGCTCACGTCTTCCTGCCTGCCTTCACTTTCCATCTTCCCTCCCAAACTCCTCCATTTCTTCTTCGCTCCTCTCTCCCCACCGCCACCTTTCTCCTTTCCTTCCCTGCCTTTTCCCTTCAGCCTCCCAGTTTCCCTCCTTCACTCTCTCCTTTGCTCCTTCCTTCCCCCACCTTGTTTTGATCCAGTGATTTGTACTCCTTTCTTCCTCTCATCCCACCCCTCCCCATTGCTGGAGAAACATCAGTTCCTTGTGGTGCTGGTTTCTTGGCGCCAGACACTGTTCTTTGGGTGTTCACAAGTCTGTGTCCTGTGTGCAAACATAAGACAGACATATGATCAGGATTGGACAGAAGATGGGATTTGACAGGTGTTCTGCATCCCAAATCTCCAGGAGGCAAAGGTAAAGTCAGGCTCCTGCCTTTAAGGTTATGTCTCCCATTGTAACTGCATCCCACAAAGGCTCCTGCCTCCTGGCCACCTGAGGCCTGCTGCCTGCCTTCCTCTAGCTCCTGGGGAATTGGGGCAGCAGTGGCAAGAACAACAAAAATCCCCAGGAGTTGACAAGAAGGGAAGCTGCCTTGCTCGAGAGACGGCCCCTCACCCACCTGCATGATGTTGAGATACAGGTTCTCATCCCTGTGACTGGGCAAGAAACACCCCCTCCCCAAACGCAGTGGCTTCAAACAAGGACCATCATCGTGTGGTTGCTGGGAGGCCACTGGGTGGTGCTTGGAGTCTCCCATGAGTTGGCAGTCTCATGGGAGCTGGGGCACTCAGAGGGCTGGCAGCTGAAGCTGGCCGTTAGCTGGGTGCTTAGCTGGGTTGTTGGTTGGAGTGTCTCCACGTGGCCTTTCCAGGCAGCTCAGGCTTCTTTCAGCATAGTGTCCGGGTTCTGAGAAGTGTCCTGAGAGGTAGCACGTGGAGGCTGGACATTCTAAGGGTGAGCACTCAAGAAGAAGTCTTTGAAGGGATTTTTCAGAAGCTGTGAAGCACTTTGTGGGAGGGAAGGGGGTTGCCCAAACTAGATGTCACAATGTCATCTTCTCCATAATCTATTGGTCACAGAGGTCATGAAACATCCCAATTTAAGGGGAAAGGGCATAGACTCTACCTTCCTATAGGTAGCCTGTCAAGGAATTTGGGGGTCACATACGAAGACTGGGAGACCCTGGGTGGCACAAATGGTTAAGGACTCAACGTATCAAGAGGTGGGCAGCTGCACCCCTCAGAAGAAATAACTAATGGCCTGCTTCTAGAAGCCCACAGGCTTGAGAATCCTGTGATGTGTAGTTTCTCCCTGGCACCCAGGGGGTCCTCGGGAACCAGAACCAACATAACAGCAATGGGTTGGGTTTTTGTTGGTTTTGTTTGGGCTAATATTAAAACGATTAGTATGAAATTATATATGTATTGTGTTTAACTCTCAGGACTCTGATTATGCTGAAGTTGAACAAAACCGTCTGCCTCTTCTATGAACGCCAGCCGATGGAGGCAAAGGGTGAGGGTCTAGAGGAAGAATGAATGTCCCATTCCCGTCCTTATGTTTCAGTTGTCCTTAAAGGGCACAGGGGACAAACCAGACGTCTTTGATATGATATTAGCCTAATGATGTGCTAGTATGATGATGAGCAGCCTGAAAAGTGGTTTTAACTAATGTGATCCAATATTTGAAAAGTTGACGATTTCACATCGAATTTTATATTCTCAGCATCTCAGTTACAAACAGAAAATCAGGCCTTAAAATCCTTGCATTTCCCCAAGGCAACAACAGTCTGGAGCTAGAATTTGAATGTCCCCTGTCGATGAGCTGACACGTGCCTGTTAACCACAGTCTCCATCCATCCCTATTGCCCCCAAAACAGAGGTTGGCTACAAGTATCCTTTATCTATATGGCTAAATAGGTTAGTTAGTTTGGATTGGGTTGCTAGTTTTTCCTGTTTTGTTTTGCTTACTTTTGATTTTTGGGGGGGCTAGGAAATGGTGTGTATTTTGGTACCATGTCTTCCAAAGCGAGAAAACCAAACCCAGTAAGCCAAGAAGGTCAAACATTCTAGATTAATGATGAAAGGAGGAGCCCTGTTGGTGAGGTAGATTATGAGTTGGACTTCTAACTGCAAGATTAGAAGTTCGAAACTCCCCCCACCCCCACTCCACAAGAGAAAGATGAGATTTTCTACTCCTGTAAAGATTTACAGCCTTGGAAACCCACAGGGGCAGTTCTATACTCTGTCCAAAAGGTTGCTATATGTCAGAATTGATTCCAGGGTAGTGAGGTTTTCTTGATTGATATAAATAATTTTTGGTGAGTATTGAAAAAACCAGTCAATATTATTTTTAATACACATCAAAAAGGTCCACATTAATTGTTCCCACAACCCTGCCACCTTCTTTCTTTATTCCCTTGCCTCCCACTCTCCTTTCTTCCTCCCTATGGTCTTTTATCTCATTCGTTTTCTTTCAAGGGTTAGCCTAGGAGTGGGAAAGTCTGACTAATTCTTAACCAAAAGACTAAATTGGTGTTATTACTTGGGTTAAATTTTTTTCTTTTCTCTTCTTCTATTGGTTTGTGTCATGTAACCCAGAAAATGGGGAAACATTTGGAACATCAAAACACTATCCTTTCTCAGTAGACTACAAGCATTAAAGGCAACAGAGATAAATACTCCAATAATAACAATAACATACAAGGATAGCTAGAGAGATAAATAGATAGATAGAAAAACCACAAAATCTGAGCAGTTGTGGGAAGGGGAATGGGAATAGCCCCATGAATAAATATAGGTTTGCCAGAGAATAGTTCTATATACATATTAGCATATACTACAAATATGACCATGAATATAATAGTGCATCCAGGAGGCATAGTTAGGAAATGTCTTAGCTAGAACAAAACCCCTTGAGGGAGCGTGTCCTAAATATCGGGGATCAGGAACATAGCTCTGAGAGACCTCAAGATCAATTGGTACAAACTAGCTCACAAAGACAATGTTCTGTATCCATCAGGGAAGTGACTGGGGTCTTCAAAAGCTAGTGAGTAGCAAACTAAAAGTCGGTTCTTGGTCTCACCCTATGTGTTGGACAGGGTTCTCTAGAGAGACAAAACCATATTGCTAGTAATTATATATAAATATATTTATAAAGCTAGATATGCAATACAAGAAATGAACCACTAAATTATATACAGATAGATAACACAAGAAACTAACAGTTAAATTATAAAACAGTGAGACACTAGCAGTCCTTTAAGGCTTGAGAGCCGCCAGTTGCCAGTCCCATTCTGTAGAGAGAGTTGGGCTATATATACCCAGGCAGCAAACAGCAAGGCAATTCACCAACTGTCACCAATTGTCGGTCCCCAGCTCCAGAGACGAACATTCCAATCCTGTGGGATTAAATGGACCTCAACTTACAGCGACAGAGTCCACAAGCTAGGCATCCCACAGGTAGTGTACCCCTTTAAATTGAGGCACAGAACAAGCAAGGCGAGGCTCACGAAGCCATTTATCCCTCTGCCCTTCGATTAATCCTACTTGTGTTTATCGGCCAGGCTGGCACAATAAACTATTGCACCCTGTCTGGAGCAAATACCATTGAAGAAGCTCAAGATGCCTGGCAACAATTAGTCCAAATCAGTAATGGACTATGCGTACCTCAGCCTCTATGATGCTAAGGTCAGAAGAACTAAATGGTGCCTGCCTATCACAAACAGCTGCTCTGAAAGGGATCATGGTACATGGTCCTAGATAGAGTGGGGAGTAATGTGTAAGAAAACTGAAAGTCATACTACTACTACCAATAGTAATAATAATAATGGTAAAAGATGAGGTTTATTGGTTAGATAGACTAGTGAGATCCCCACTACTATGGTCCTTCATCACCCTTCAGGTCTGGAACTGAATTCAACCCCCTGAAAAATAGACAGGTTTATAAAGTGAACCTTATGAGAAAAGATTGCAGCCCTCAGTATGGATTACAACTCAATGTCAAGAAGACACACATCCTCACAACTTGATCAATAGGTACCATGATAAATGGAGAAGTTTGTTGTTTTTTTTTTACTTGGTGTTATTTGTTGAAGTTGTCACGGATTTTTTGTCTTGATGAGGTCTATAATCAATGCTGTTGGAAGCTGCAATCATGAGATCAAATGACGCATTCCATATGGATACATTTGGTGCACAATACGTCTGTAGAGTGCTAAAAAGCAAGGATGTTACTTTGAGGACTAAGGTGCACCTTACCCAAGCCATAGTAATTTAAATTGCCTCATAAGTATGTGAAAGTCAGACATTGAATAAGGAAGGCTGAAGAAGAATTGATATGTCTGAATTGTGGTGCTGGTGAAGAATATTGAAAGTAACATGGACTGCCAAGGGAACAAACAGATCTGTCTTAGAAGAAGTATGGTCAGAGGGCTCCTTAAAGGCAAGGATGGTGAGACTTCCTCTCACATACTTTGGTCATGTTATTAAGAGAGACTAGTCCCTGGAGAAGGACATCATGCCAGGTAAAGTAGAGGGACAGTGAAAGAGAGGAAGCCCCTTAAGGAGATGGATTGACAGTGACTGAAACAAGGGGCTCAAGCTTGGGAACAATTAGGAGAATTATTCAGGGCTAGGTAGTGTTTCTGTCTGTTTGGCATAGGGTCAATGTGGGTTGCAACTGGCTCAATGGCACCTGATAAGAACAACTACACCAAAATGAATCATAGCACTGAGGAGCACACATTCCTCAGAACCATCAACCATTCAAAAGCAAATAGGCAGTATTTGCCCAAGGCCAAATTCAAAAGGCAGGCAAGGTTAGGGGAGAAGGATGAATGAAAACAGGAAGCAGAGTTTCAATGGCATGAGTGATATTACATTGCAGGAGATTGTCATCAATGTCACATAACAAAACGTGTATAAATTGTTACGTGCAAAGCTGATTTTCTCTGTAAACCTTAACCCACCTTACAATAAAAACTTTCTTTTTTTAAAACAAAGACACCATCGTTCATATTATAGACACAGCCAAAGAAAGATCTCCTGGACAATCCTAAAAGGATCTCCCAAATGATTTGGGTAGTTAGCCCTCCCCAGGGAGTTCTACCCATTGAAACGCTGGGCGGTTATGGCTGCAATTATATTTCAGGCCAGAAGAGGCAGCAGAGGCCTGGTTGTTCAAATGCTACAAAACTACCAGACAATGGGCAAACAGTGTCTTTCCACGGACGACTAGCGGCTCTGTCATATCCATGTCTGGTGTTCAACACTTGGCGACAGAATCCAGCCCGCTGGGTTTGGGTGGGGTCTGTTTCTCACCCATGCTTGGCTTGGGATTGTTCTATGGCATCCACAAAGTGGAGTCCTTTCCTTTCTGATGTCCCGAGAAAGCTGTTTTCTCCTTTTTCTCTCTCTGGCCCTCTTCCCAAGAACCCTGGGGTTCACTCTGCTTTCCTCTGGTTGATGTTTCTCAGGCAGTTACTTGACCTCGGTTCATCTACTGCAGGTGACCATTAGCAAGTAACTGTACCGTCCTTGGATGGTATTGTTCATGAGCTAGGCTGCGAACTACGGGTTAAAGGTTTGAGTTCACCCAGAGGTGCCTTCCAAGAAGGGCCTGGTGCTATGCCTCTGGAAAAAAACCCACCCCAGCCATGGAAAATTCTAGGGACCGGACTTCTCTACCACACTTGGGCTCTCCATGAGTCCGAGTTGACTCAATGGCAATTGGTTGCTGATATTCCTGTAAGTAGAAGACAACAATCTTTAAGCAGTCCCTCTTGGATTCATGGGAGGAGGATGGCTTCCTCTGAGAGAACTTCTCAGGGCTCCAAGGGCTCAATGATCTTACAAAAAATGAGAGAAATGATGAGCCTGATGACAGATGATATTGCTATGCAGGCCTCGTTTCAGGATGCTCAAGTTTCCAGGTCTTTCCCTGACTCACAGTGTAGCCCTGTGAGGTTCCAAATAGAAGGGCACCCTTGCTCCCAGGACCTGGAGCCTTGTAGCTGAGCAGAGCAGTCATGATGAGAAAGAGGACCCAAGGGGGAAGTCAGGGGGCTGCTTCACTTGTCTCAGTGTCAGGCAAACAAATGTTTTGGCAGGAAATTTCTCTTCAAGAGTGTTCTGATTTCTTGAAGGAAATATTTTTCTGAACCATTTCCTCAGGGGAAAACCACTCAACTACCTCGGGAAGGAAGATTTTTCTCCTTCCAAGCTTACCAGGCTGTGCTAACTCACAGAGGAGGTGTGACTAGCAGGCAATGAAACTGATTTCCAGACTCCTATGAAAATCAGCAAGTGCTCGGCTGCTAAGTGAAAGGTCGGCAGTTGGAAAACCCCAGCTGCTCTGCAGGAGAAAGTGGTGGCTGACTGTGTCTGACAAGATGACAGCTTTGGAAACCCAATGGGGCAGTTCTCCTCTGTGTTCTACAGTTGCTTTGAGTTGGAGTGGACTTGACAGTGATAGATCTGATCTTTTTCCCCATGAAAATCAACTTTCACGAATACATGTGCATTCATGGATGTCTGTGTCTGCTTTGGCATGCATGTGCACATATGTGCCTATTTACACGTGGATGAATACGTCTGTGAATGTGGGCATCTCTGTTTACTTTGCCGTGTGTGCACATGTCTGCATTTGTCAGTATGCATGCGGGCTCAGGCAGCATAAAGAGATCACAGAGAAACTTGGAGAGAAAGAGAAAAGTAACCTATTTTCTCATGGGTCTCCCATACCTGACGGTCTACTGGCATCCACCGCCACGAAGACCAGAGGTCACTTCATGCCATGTGTCCAGCTGCACATTGCTGGTTGAGGTCAGTCACCAGGGAGGCAAGTGAGACTGGCCTCGCCAACCTACCACCCACCTGCAGGAGTGATTCCCACCATCTGTCCTGGAGCCCCTCCCACCTTACTCAGCCTCCCTAGACCTTGAGTGAAAGGCGTTTCCAACGTTTTTACATAAAGATTTCTGAGATTGACTGAAGAAATGATTTCATTTGACAAAACAAGAAGCTTTGAATTTAAAGATTTGAGGCAAGTGCCCTTCAGAGAGGGGCCACAGGACGGGGCCATGCTCCCTTCCGGTATGCACAGGGGTTGCTATGAGTTGGAACCAACTTGATGAGCACCTGCCAGCAACAACAACAACCAGAAGTTGTCCAAACTTCTGTGGCCTCAACTCGGAAATGAGAATATTATTATTGCCTCCTAGAAAGAACTCAAGGTATGTACAATTGGTTAATAGGCGTTTGGAAAGTGAGTACATTAAGTGGACTGATGACATTGATAAGGCAATAAGAAACTGAGAAGGCTTCACTAACAGGTGCTTTCACATCTGTAACCAGTAGATTCCTTCCTTCTTCATCTCTTGCCATCTTAATCAGCTCCCACACTTTCCAGGCAGCTTGAGGGATTAAATGTTCAGTCTGATCCTATTATAAGCCTCAGCCTCAGAATCAGAGGCTTTACCTGAGGTTTGAGGAGCTATACTGGGAATGAGGGAGAGTAACCTGTCTTTTCTATTGCTCTCCTATCGCTCCCTCTTCCCTAGCCCTTCCCTGTCTCTGGGCCTGCCTTTCCTCCCTAGAGCATTGGCTTCCGGGAGAAGGGGATGGAAACAATGAGCACAATGAGCACATTCCTGACCAGGCCTCTTACCATGCTATGTTCCAACCCTCTCTTGGAAGGGCCTCCACGAAGTCCTCTTATGTCATCTCACAATAACTTGTTAGATACCATTGCGTGAGCTCCTGACTCATAGCAAAAGTACACACAAGAGATTGAAGCACCACCTGGTCCTGCACCGTCCTCACAATGGTCCTTGTGTGTGAGCCCATGGTTGCAGCAGTGTGGAGGAGATCCTGTCCAAGAAGGCTGCCAGTGGGTGGGAGGGGCTGCAGCTTTCAGAGACTTTGGAGGATGCCAAGGTGGATAGTTCACGGCATATCATATGAGGTCAGCCAGCGGGCCTTGGGGCCCCTTCCCATTATCCATAGATATATGAAATAAATGGAGGCCCTCAGCAAGATGGGCTGCAGACACCTCCAGGACTCACTTGATCCTTGGCAAGCTCCCTTAGCCTTAGGACACCACCTGCTGGAACTGTGGCTTTGCTGCCTCTCCTGGCTCTCAACTTCCCTCCTAGAGGACTCCAGCCACCCTTCTCCTTCCAGATCCTTCCAGCAGGAGGCAGATATTGGTCTCTATGCTTTTGCATGTGGCCAGTTTTCTAGGGACAGATCAGCCTCTCCCAAGAATTTGGGTTCACCAGAGTGAGCGTGCCCACAAGTCTGCAGAGCGTACGGCCAGGCCTCTGAAGAGAGAACTGCTGGAAGATTTGCCCCTTTTCAAAAGCGCTAATTCCACAGTTGAGAGCTCGTCTCCTGGGGACTCAGCTTGAGTCTCAAGGAGCACATCCCCTTTGACACTGCTGGCAACTCGAGGTACTGTGGGTCATTTTCTTGCCTTTGAGGAGTGCAAGGGAAATGCTACAATATGTCCCTTCACATGAACCACCAATCCTTATTTGGAGAACTCTCTGAGATGACAGGGATGAGAGGGAGATGTTCCTGGGGCACGCTTTCACCTGCACATCTCTCAGGTGAGTCAAACATTTGACCCCCAAAAGTTGAGTATGATGGTGAGAGTTCAGGCTGGGAGATAGAGTGTCTGGGTTCAAATCAAGAGACTGCACATCTCAACTCCCATGGTTCTCCTGCATAAAACCCAAGCCAAGCAGTTTATCACTTCCCGGCTGAGTATCCTACTGAGGCCAGCTAAACTCATTCTTTGCTGATGACAACGTTGCTTGTACCAAATGGCTTTGCCATGTAGCCCTTAGCAATGGCCAGAAGGGCTGCTCATCAAACCGCAGAGCAGGGCTTCTGGCGCACACGTTAAGAAGGGGGCTATTCACAACAAGGTCAGTAGTTCAGAACCCACTAGCTGTTTCTCTGGAGAAAAACTGTGGCTGTGTGCTTCCATAAAGATGCCCAGCCATGGAACCCCCCTGGAGAGGGCCATGATGAGCTGGAGTGAGCTCTACAGGAGTGGGATTTTTTACTGTGGATGTAATCCCACCTGGGCAGAGATTTTCTTTGTGACTTAAAGAGGCTGTACCTTACACCAATGACTTGGCTGATACAAAAGGATTCAATTCAACACTGAAGCAAACCAACTCCAAGGGAAGAAGGCAGCTGCCATGCAGAGAGCTCCAAGGACCACCAACCATGGAGGTTATGGAAGCCAAAACAAGAATACCGCCCACCAGCCCTCAGCCCCCAGGGATGGACAAAGAGAGCATGCCCATCAAGCTGGTGCACTGGCATGATGCTGTCAGCCTCCGGTGCTGTGAGAACATTGACTTTGGTGTGTTAAAGGCACCCACTTGCGGTATGTTTGTGATGTCAACGTGTGGAAACTATGGCAAGCCCCCCTCCCTGCCTCACCGCAGCAAAGCCTCGGCATTAAAACCCCGTGCCTTCTGTGGCGCTTGCCAGCTGTGAGAGGGCAGAAAATGCCCTTGGCTTTTCTGCTCCTTGTTGCGACCTCCCTCTGAGGCAGGGAGCAGAGGATGTGAGGTTGGAATCTGTTTTGTTTCATCACTACCCTTTGTCATCTCTCTGAACACTGTCATGTGCTCCTCACCAGTGCTTCGCCCTCTCTATCACCAAGCCATGCGCTCTTTAAAACATGCACACACACACACACACACACACACACACCTAATGTTCACATTTTGAGGCACATTTGTCTTTAATTCACTAATAATAACAATAATTATTCAAAGTCACTTTACCATCTGAAAAGAAATCACTATGCATACACATAGATCATGGATGCCAACTGCCTTCTTAACAACATTTCCCAATGAAATATTCAGCAGCGATTATTTTAAGCCTGAAGCTGTTCATCCAGTTTGTGTTAATCAAAACAAAAACAAGAGACGAAGGGATCCAAAAGGACATGTAAGATCATAGACTGAAAGTAGCCCCATCGAGCACCAAAGGCTTGTCCAGAAGGGCAGAGCCACAGGTAAAAGCTATGTCTCTCTGGAGTTGCTGGCATTTAACTAGATGCAAAATGTCAGCGCAGGAAATGGCTTGCCCAATGCAAATACTAACAAGGGAGGCATGTGTTCCTGTGTAAATGGAGCTTTAGCCAATCCGGGCCTTCAGGATCCAGCTCCCATCGCAGCATCCACGGGAAGCACCCTCTCTTTGCTAAGAAGAAAAAGAGCCTTTGTGGCCTAGTGGCTACAAGTTGGGCAGCTAATTGCTATATCAGCAGTTTGAAACTACCAGCTGCTTTGTGGGAGAAAGATAAGGCATTCTGCTCCCATAAAGAGTTCGAGTCTCAGACACTCACAGGGGCAGTTCTACGCTGCTCTATAAGTTGGCTGTGAGTCAGCATGGATTCGATGGCAGTGAGTTTTCTAAGAGTAAGAAGTATCTAGGGGTGTAAACAGTTAATGAGCTCTGCTATTAAGGGAAAAGTTGTCATGCCCAACCCACTTAGAGGAGCTGTGAAAGAGAAGCCTGGCAATCTTCTTCAGAATCCTCGGCCATTGAAAAGTTTATAGAATGTATTGACCTTGGTTGTTAAATAGATCCAGGTATATGGTGGAGCATACAGGGACCAATGTCATAAAACGGGGTGGGGGTGGAAAAAATCTCTGAGACAGATGCAAAAACTGTGAGGGAATGAGTTGTGAGGCTGGGGGATCAGGACCATCGTCTCTGGGATTTTCAAAGTTCCTGAGCAATCAGGAAAGGGGCAACAGTTGGTCTCTCCCCATCCAGAGGACAGCAGAAGAGGAGAACTGATTGGGCACAATGAATCAATGACTAGTGACTCAAGCAACGATCACCCTCCACCACTGGAGACCAGAAGAACTAGATGGTGCCTAGCTCTCACTATCGACTGCTATGAAAGAGATCACATTAGAAGGGCTTGATTAGAGTAGAAGGGAAATGTGGGGCAAAACTCAAAATCATGATTGTCGCGTGCCAGGTCTCGCCAGCAAGAAAAGACGCACCACAACAGGATTCTTCCACAAGCATTTAATTTTTCATAATGCGGTAAAAGACCCCGAAACCCCAAACTACTGCTGCTTATATATGCTCTATTGGGACGTGCTGTGCCCTGATTGGTGCATTTGCCAAAACCTCATGCATTGATTGGTGAGTTCGCCAGAACCTTCGTTTGCATACTCCAGGGTGGAGTTATGACTACGTCATCTCAGCATCGCGCATGCGCTAAGTGGTTGTTTATCACTTAGTTGGACCACCGCCCTGACTGCCCGGCGCCATCTAGTAATGGCAGCGAGAGCTGTGGCTTCCCACATCTCACGAGAGCTACGGCTTCCCACACATGATAAAACACCAAGCTTACTGTTTGGATAAAGGCTGGTGAAATTGCAAGACTATGGTGCTTAGTTACCCTGCAGGTCTAGAACTGAACTCATCATGGCTCGATGTTCAACCAAACAATAGACAGGTCTATAATGGGAACAATGACATTAGAGACATACAAATACCGTAGAATAATAGATCACATGAGATCAAAAGACAGCATTCCCCCAAGAACGAAGTTCAAAAAAGTTGAGAATGAAGGAAGCTTGGAGACAAGAAACAAGAAGATGTGGGGGAAGTGATGGTACATTGTGGGAATTGCTATCAATGACATGAAACAAAATGTGTATGCGTTGCTCAATGGACAGCTGAGCTGCTCTTAAACCTTCACCCAAATCACAATAAAAATGTTTTTAATCAAAGAAAACTTCATGGTTCACTTCTACTCTGACACACACGGGGTGATGAGGAAATAGTGTCAACCGGGTTTGCTGTGGTCCAACCACCAGACATGTGCTTATGGGAGAAAGAGCATGCTGACGCTGGCAATACCGAGCAGGACCAAGATGGTTTTATTTGCCTGCATCATGAAGATGGTAGCCCTGGTGGTGAGATGATTCAGAGCTCAAGTGCTAACCAAGAAGCCACCCAGTTTAAACTCACCCAGCCCTACTGAAGGAGATTTCCCTCCTCAAAGGTGTTGTTGGTTGTTATGTGCCATTGAGGCGATTCTGACTCCCTGTGACGGGAAGGAAAGGCACACTGTGCTATAGTGTAAGGGTTTTCAGCGGCTACTTCCTCTGAAGTGGGCAGTGGAAACCTTCTTTGTATTCTGTTCATAGCCTGGAAGTTTCCCTGACACCTCTTCACTTGAGGTAACCCTGCTGGCATTTGAAATACCAGTCACGTGGCTTCCAGCATCACAGTAACACACAACTCACCACAGCACCACAAATGGACAGACAACAACAGGATAGGAGTCTTCATGGGAGCAGGCAGTCACGTCTTCACTCTCTCGATGGGGATCAGTGAGTTCAAACTGCCAGTCTCTCTGTTACAGCCGCACATGCAACCACTGTGCTGCTAGGTACATTTCCTTAAAATTCTGCCTAGAAAAATCTGTGGAACAGTTCTTCTCTGTCACAGAGGGTCACTGTGAGCCAGGATGGGCTCTGAGACACACAAATGCAACACCATGAAGCCACCTTACTCTGTCCTGCTCTTATTTAACTCTATTCTTTTCTGAGCTATCTTTTCCATATATTGACAAGAGACTAGCAGTGAGCAGTGTTAATTCCACCAAGGCCAGGAAGGAGGTCAAAGAGTCACAAAGGACTATCTCTTTGCTCTCATGCCACTGCACTAAGGAGGCTTGGGTGGCAGCTGGAAGCTGCACATTTCACTCCCTGTCCCTACACTCCTGGCTGAGTCTCCTCAGAGTGAGACTGCCCCTTTACCCAGCTCACTGCATTGGCTGTCTTGCTCTGAAAAGAGAATTCGCACATGTGAGTCTGACGGGGTGACAGATGGGAATCTTAATGCTGCTCTTTGGAATATGAAAGGCCTCGGATCAGAGTGCTGCAGGGGAGTGATGTCTGCAGAAGACCTGCTGGTCTCCCAGTTAGAAAGAAGCCTTCCCCTTTGCCTCAGAGGTGCGTTCACTGTGGGTGGCAAGTCAGATCCTTGGGCTGGCACTCTCAGTAAACAGATCATATGGGCACCTTGAGAAGCGCTTGCTCACTGACCCAGCTCCCCAAGGATGTAAATATACCAACCAGGATGACTAAGGACACCAGTGCCAAGAATGATCACATTCTTTGCATGTGTACAAATGAGGTGGGCAGCCACCTTCGCTGATGGTGGCTGCACAGTGAGTGTCTGGAATCACACCTGGCTAGGTGGACCATTGAAAGAGTTGGTGACATGATAATAGGGAGTACACCCCCTTGCCAGTAAAGCTGAGGAAATGGCATTTGAGGAAGCAGGGGCAGCCGGGTCGCCAGCATGAAGTCAGCGAGAACTTTGCTTGTGCCTCCTTTGTTCACTGGTGGCTGCTGGCATCTGGGTAGTGAGGACACCATGGCTACTGCCAGAATTCTCCACGGTCCCTGGTTCCACTCTCAAGTCGCTGGCTTCATCACTACCACTGCCATCGAGTCGATTCTGACTCACAGCAACCCGAAAGGACAGAGTAGAACTGCGGCTGGTGGGTCTGGGGGGCTGTGGATCATTATGAGAGCATTTCTATCTCGCAGTAGCTAAAGGGTCCAAAATGCTGGCCTTACGGTTAGCAGCCCAACATAACCCACTTGGTCATGAACCCTTGCCAGCTGATCCAGGGAGTCCATTCCCAAGTGCATATCTAAAAGAATGAAAGACGAGTACCCAGATGGATGCTGCACTAATCACTATGGGCAAAAGGTAAACAATAAGCCAACAATACCCATCAGTAGAAGAATAGAGAAAATATGATCTACACAGAGTGGGATATACATATAGTCTGCCACAAGAAAACTAAGGCCTTTGATTCGGACAGACTCTGTAACACAGGTGAACGCAAGACATGAAGTGAAAGACGCCAAACACCAAATGCCATGTATTGTGAGTCCATTTAGAGCAAAAATGCTGGACAGGTAAATCCCGTAGAGCCATAGAGTAGATTGGTGGTTTCCCAGGGTGGGGCGGGAGGGGCAATGGGGAATGACTGCTTAATGACTGCAGGGTCGATGAAAATGTTCTGGAACTGGATGGTGGGAAGCTTTCACAGTGTCCTTAAAACTACTCTTAAAAAGGGGAGAGAAAGAATCTGCAGAAAGCACAGTTCTGATTGACTCACATGAATGCGGTCACCAAGAATTGGAATCCACTAGAATTGGAATGGCAGCTAGACTATTGTTTCCTTGGGAGGTGCCTCCAGGAAGGGCCAGTAGAGAAGGGTAATACTGATAGAGCAAAGGGAAGGGGCCGATAAAGAAATGTCATTGAGTAGGTTCCCAGAGACAGTATAAATCCTCTTGTAGTTGTCCCACCCAAAGGCTGAGGGAACTGGAGTGTGGCTCCACCTATCCCCATGTGTCATTGGTTAAAGTGGCATTAAGTTCTGGAGGATGTCAACTCCCCTGTCTGCTCAATGACTGTTCCCTGTGTGGGGAGTTACATGTGCTTCCTGTGAGACCATTGGCATTTATGGGAGTGGTGGGTGCCAAGTGCTAATACATGGGCACATTAGCAGCTGCTACAGCAAGTGCTGTACATTTTTAGCTGCTTGAGTGACAGGTGGGCCTTACCTCCTGCCTATATTCAGTGGTAGGGTGTTCAGATGGGGGCATCCGAAAAATAATAAGGCCCTATTCTTTGCAAATAGACATTATTATTATTTTAATCTGCCCCAACCCCCTTTCTTATCTGTCCCTGTGAACTACCTCACTGGCTGAAACATCAGTTCCCTGGGGAAGACACCACATTTCAATATGGTCACAAGGCTGTTTTCATTGGCCCAGTGGAGACACTTACATAAGATGGGTCAACTAGACGCTTTTTCTGGAGCATTTCCAACCAAAAAACAAAAAAAGATAGTCCCGCTTTTGCAAGTGGCCTGGCATCTAAGAAGCATAATTCAGAAGCACATGTCCCGCCATGTGGAGGAGGCGGTCTATGTTGCGAGATTACAGCATGTGCCCTGAGAGACAGACACAAAGAACACAGGAACATGCCAGTGGTGGTCAGGAACCGTCGACAGAGCCAGCTGTCCTCTTGTTCTCCCCACCTTTCCATTTTCCTAGGATTCTCTCTTCCAAGTATTGGTCTCTTTGCCTGTTTACAACCAAATGAGCCCCAAATAAGATCCAGATCATAGAAATAGAAGGAGGAAGTTGGATGGAGACTGCAGTTCATACTCCCCGGAAGCCATTCAGACTCGCTGGAAGAAGGAGACCCTGTGATGGAATTAGCTCTGGATTCCTGACATTTATTGAGGAATGCTCAGGGAATAAGCACCTGTGGGGGGAATCAAGGAAGGGCACAAGAGGGAAATCTCAACAGAGGTCTCAGCCCTGCCTATGGAGAGTGTCATAGTCAGTGTTCCCTAGAGAAACCAAACCAGTTATATAGCTGTAACTGGAGATATCGATATATCCACCAGGGCTCCTATGGTTAACCACTGCACCGGCCACTCATTGCCATCAAGGTGGACTCAAAGTGACTGTGTAAAACAGTATAGAACTGACCTTTTGGGCGTTGGAGACTGTAACTCTTCAGGAGATTACGAAGCTTCATCTTTCCCTCAAGGAGCCCTTGGTGTTTTCAAACTGATGTCCTTGCTGTTGGATGCCCAAAGGGCCACCCACTACGACACCAGAGCCCCAGAGAGTGAGGCTTATTTCTAGCAATTGGCTCACATAGGGGAATGGCAAGTTCCAAATTCATAGGTCAGGCAACAGCCTAAAGAGCTCTGTAGATGTTCATCCTAAAATCCATAGGTTAGGTGATGGGAAAAGACAAGAATAAGAATGGTCAGAACACACCCTAGGGTGTGCTGAAGGCCTTTGGCTGATAGGTTTACCCCTTCCCACATTATGGAAGGTATTCTATTTTGCTTGAGACCCACTCCTTCATAAGAGCAAATAGATGAGGTGAACAAGCGGCCATCTAGCTCAGAAGCAATAAAGCCCACCTGGAAGAAGCACACCAGCCGGTGCGATCATGAGGTGCCAAAGGGACCAGGTATAAGGCATCATGCAAAAAAATAGAATATATATATATCTGTGTGTATATGGATATATATACCATAGAAATGAAGGGGGAAGTGCAGAGTGGAGACCAGAGGCCTAAATGTCGACCACTAGAGATCCCCTCATAGAGGGCTTTAGGAGAGGAGATGGGTCAGTCAGGGTGCGATGTAGTACCAATGAAGAACACAGCTTTCCCCTAGATCCTGGATGCTTCCTCTCCGCAACTACCAGGATCCAAATTCTACCTTGCAGGACTGGATAGGGCAGAGGCTGTACACTGGTGAATATGGGAGCTGGAGGCACAGGGAATCCAGGGTGGATGATACCTTCAGGACCAGGGGTGTGAGGGGTGATACTGGGAGAGTGGAGGGTGAGTGGGTTGGAAAGGGGTAACTGATTACAAGGATCCACATGTGACCTCCTCCCTGGGAGATGGACGGCAGAGAAAGGGGGAAGGGAGACTCCGGAAAGGGCAAGAGATGACAAAATAACAATCTGTGGATTATCAAGAGCTCATGAGGGAGGGGGAGCGGGGAGGGAGGGGACAAAAAAAGAGGACCTGATGCGGAGGGCTTAAGTGGAGAGCAAATGCTTTGAGAATGATTAGGGCAAAGAATGTACAGATGTGCTTTATAAAATTGATGTATGTATATGTATGGATTGTGATAAGAGTTGTATGAGCCCCTAATAAAATGTTTAAAAAACAAGAGCAAATAGATGAATGCTTGTTTGACAAAAAAACTGGGCACCATAGCCTCGCCACATTGCTATGCAAAAGGAGCCATCACAGGGAGCTCTGTAACTGGGACCTGGCCAAGTGGTGACCAGTAGCCTGGGACTTTGTAGCCTAATACATTGCAGCGAATTGCTTACTAGTTCTCCTCTAGCTATAGTCTTTGTAACTCCTACCAATGACAGGGTGGAACTATGCCACCGAGGGAAGTAGATAGCATGCTAATAATATCAGTAAAGTGCATGGCATCCTCGAAGAGGTGAGACCATTCAAATAAGACCTGTAGACCGCTAATGTGGGGATTGGTCGGTATGGTCATCCTGGGTGAGTTAACTCAGAAACAGAAAGTGGAGTTTCAAGAGCACCGAGAAAGACGAGCCAGCAGTGGAGTGTGCTCTTTGGACCCAGGATTATTACTCTGAGCACCACCTCTGTCCAGGAGACAGAGATCCCTGACACTGGATGCATCAGGAGACAATGAAAAACAGTGGCAGATAAATAGCTCATGGAAGCAGAGGCAGCAGCACCAAGACCCCAGAACAGGGAGCTCGCCAGCACACAGAATGAGAAAGCTGAGTGTCTTTGGGCCAAGGCTTCCAGACAAAGCGGGCTGCCTCAACGCACTTATCAGCAGAGCTGAAAGAACTTTGCACACGGTCCCAAGCAGAGCAGAGGTCAAGGAGCTGCAGGGCAGAGGCCAAGGACCAGAAAAAGTTCTGCCTCTGGGCACCACTTGGAAGAGACTGTCCTGACTGGAAGAACTATATCCCCAGTCATTTCTGATCCTGAATTGTCACCTGCTAGGTCCCCAATTAACCCCAGAAACATAAGTATTGTTTGCGAGTTCTGTGTGGCCATTGCCACTTAAGGATTATCAAACCCAGCAGAGAAGAAGAGAGTGTCATGGTAGGGATGGTTGGTGTCAGAAACTGTGAAAAGAAAGGAGGGCGGAGGCATTTTGATCTCTGTCTCATAGGAATCAGCCTTGGGTTGTTTATCTTGATTTTCCTCCATTGCCTTTTGTGAAGTTACAGGGGGGTCAAATGCCTCCACTATGCCATTTATACCCCTACATTGACAAGTCGTTGGATGAAGGTTAGTTTGGGGAAGGAGCAGACCTTGGATGAGCTCTCATCAGCTGAGGCAATCCTGATAGGGGCCAGACAGCTGGGACCTTTTCTATCAGTGGCTCTCTCGGCAGCTGGGGAAATCAGTCTCTTGGCCCTGAGAGGAATCTGGGTGACACACTCATCTATGACAATACCCTGAAGAACAAGCTCCCACAAAAACCTGGCTGAGAACTCTCGCCTAGATCACAGGAGTGCATGCCTAGCTAATAATAGCCATTTACTGAAGGCCCTATGATTGGAACTATGCCTCATTTACAGATGGAAAACTAGAGGAAGGGATTTAAGGTGGCTAAGTTAATAAGTGACAGAGACAAGATTCAAATACAAGTTTGAAGCTGGTACTGTTAGCCTTTTTTCCAGGGCTGGGTTTTAGATGATGCAAATGAGACACTTGTCAGGCACACAAGGTAAAGAGGCCTTCCCTCTCCAGTGTGACTTTCCCCATAAGTCTGAATCATGGGCCTGGTGTGTCTTATTTGCCTTCCCTGAGTCTCAGAACCTGGTCTAGTCTGATTTGCTACTTTGAGGAATAAGCCAGAATGCTCAAGTACTCTGAGTCAAGACCCAATCTCCCCTGGAATTGTTCAGTGGGACTTACCAGCCTCTTCCTTCATGTTTCACTTTTCTAGAAACCTCCATGGAGGACTAGCTCTCATGAAGAGAGCTTCAAAAAGCTCATGGCAAAATTCCATTATTTTTTCGTATCATTTTCCCACACGCTTTTGGAAGCTCCCTCTTCATCCCTTTCCACAGTCTTTCTCAAGGAAAGAGACTGTTGCTGGTTGATGTCAGATGCCCCTGAGTCTGTTTTCTACTCAGAATGCTCTGCACAGACTCTATCAACAAATGACGTAGAGTCAAACGTGCTGTGTGTCTTTAAGTTGATGTCAGCTCATAGTGACCCTACAGGACAGAGTAGAACTGCCCCCAAAGGTGTCCTAGGCTGAGATCGTTATGGGACCAGCTCGTCAAGTCTTTTCCCCTTTAGAGCCCATGGGTAGGTTCAAACTACCAGCCTTTTGTTTAGCCACCCAGTCCTTAGCCATTGTACCACCAGGGCTCTTTAAAACAGGGATTAGGTTGATTAATTTTATAATCTCCAGGCACATTTGAAAGCTGCTTCCCAGAACACCCTTCCCCAGATTGTTGATTAAGACGGGCATTTGGGGACTCATTTCTTTCTCATTTGTGTAAGTGCACTCTATGAGAGGGGTTTCCCTTCATAGATAGGTGATCACATACTATTTTTCCAAATTGAACCACTCTTGGTGGTATATTGGGTTAATAGTTGGGCTGCTGCTAATGGCAAAGTTAATGGTTCAAACCCACCAGCTACTCCTTGGGAGAAAGATGAGGGTTTTCTGCTCCCGTAAAGATGTGCAGTTCTGAAAATCAGCAGAGCCAGTCTATTGTGCCATATATGAGGTCAACCCCATGGTAGTGGATTTGGTTTTGGTTTGGGTCTGTGGGGGAAGTCCTTAAGAAATTCTTTAGTCACATGGAGGAGTCCCTGGGTGGTGCAGTTGGTTAACATACTGGCAACAAAGCCCTGTCACTCCTTACCTTAGGATTTACTCACTCTTTGAAACAGGCATTTATTTACACACAGTTTGACCTCATGATGGTGTTCAGTAGATGTGGATCTTACTTATTTGCATTGTTCTGTGACAGTTGCAAAATTCGTTAGTGGCTCAGGGATCAATCCTCTGTGGACTGCCCCGAAGCTAGATGAAGCAAGCGGGTTCTCCCTGATTCATCCTCCCTCCTTAGCAATGCTTGCTAGTCAGGATAACATAGTGCCCATTAAAGAAACTGCCTGTGTCACTTTAAATTTGTGACCTGGGCGGGAGGGAGGGTCATGATCACAAGTGACAGAAACTGATGCTTGACTAACTTAGGGGAAAAGGCCTAATGGTGGATAAATGTTGGGAAGACAAGAAAATGTGGCAAATGCCTGGGCAATCTCAGGGCTGTGAAGCAGGTAATGGCGAAACACTCCTCCTGAGGCCAAAGCGTGCCCTCTGTAGTACATTAAATCACATTCACACACACCCATTCATGTTCACATGGGACCTGAGGCTATGGCCTTGGAGAGGAGGTCTTGGCAGATGTGCTTAGATAAGTATTTCAAGAGCTCCATCTTTCTGGGTTTAGATTTCAGATGGATACTACATGCACTGATTGGTGTGTTCTTATAAGAAGAGGAGTGGGCACACAGAGACCCCGTGTGAAGACACTGGCAGAGATTGGATCAGTGCATCTATAAGCCAAGAAATATCAAGGATTAGCAGCAGTGACCGGAAGCAGAGAGAGGCTACTTTGATTCTCCTTCAGAGTTCTCAGAAGGAATGAATCTTGCCCACACCTTAATTTTAACCCATTGTCCTTCAGAAAAGTGAGAGAACAAATGCCTGCTGTTTAAGTCACTCGATTGGTAGCCATTTGTTACAGCTACCCAAAAGAACCATTATGGATTGATCTGTAGCCCCCTCAAAATATGTGAGAAATTTGAACCTTGGTGGACATGATCCTGTTTGAAAAGAAGAGAGTTCTTTTGTAATATAAATGAAGCCGTATGGCCACTGGAGATCCCTTCATAGAGGGGTTTAGAAGAGGAGATGGGTCAGTCAGGGTGCGAGGTAGTACCGATGAAGAACACAGCTTTCCCCCAGATCCTGTATGCTTCCTCCCCCCAACTACCATGATCCAAATTCTACCTTGCAGGGCTGGATAGGGCAGAGGTTGTACACTGGTGCATATGGGGGCTGGAGGCACAGGGAATCCAGGGTGGATGATACCTTCAGGACCAAAGGTGTGAGGGGCGATGCTGGGAGAGTGGAGGGTGAGTGGGTTGGAAAGGGGGAACTGATTACGAGGATCCACATGTGACCTCCTCCCTGGGAGATGGACAGCAGAGAAGGGGGGGAAGGGAGACTCGGGATAGAGCAAGATATGACAAAATAACAATGTATAAATTACCAAGGGTACATGAGGGAGGGGGGAGCGGGGAGAGAGAGGAAAAAAAAAAGAGGACCTGATGCAAAGTGCATAAGTGGAGAGCAAATGCTTTGAGAATGATTGGGGCAGGGAATGTGCGGATGTGCTTTATATAATTGATGTATGTATATGTATGGATTGTGATAAGAGTTGTATGAGCCCCTAATAAAATGTAAAAAAAAGAAAATGATTAGGGCAAAGAATGTACAGATGTGCTTTATACAATTGATATATGAATATGTATGGATTGTGATAAGAGTTGTATGAGTCCTAATAAAATGTTAAAAAAAATGAGGCCATATGAGAATAGGCTTGAGCCTAAACCTAAACACTTCTGAGTTAAAGGCCAGGATAGACCCAGTAACACACAGTACGGGGAGAAAGATAGCGAGGAATGCCAAGGAACTTTCTGGTATCCACAAAGAAGGACCCTGACCTAGAGTCGCACCCCAAATTTGAACCTGTAAGCTCCAAAGCAGGGGGAAAAGTGTTTTAAGGCTACTGACTTGTTGGATAATTTTTGGTTAAGGAGATTAAGACAGGAACTTAAGACATCCTCCAATCCTTCCTCTGGCTTCGTTCCATTTTTCTCACATTCAAGAGTCCTCCTAGAGGATTCAGTCAGGTTGTTGTTGTTGTTGTTCAGTGTCATAGGGAGGGTTTGGATTCATTGTGACCATGCATACAACAAAGTCATACACTGCCCGGTCCTGTACCATTCTCACCGTTGTTCTTAAGTTTGAGCCCATTGTTGCAGCCACTGTGTCAATCCCATTTGTTGAGGGCCTTCCTCTTTTTCATTGCCCCTCTACTTTCCAGAACACGATGTCCTGCTCCAGGGACTGATCTCTCCGGACAACATGTCAAAGTTAAGGCGAAGTCTCATTATCCTTGCCCTGAGGAACATTCTGGCTGTACTTCATCCAAGTTAGATGGGTTTGTTCTTTTGGCAGTCCATGGTACATTCATTACTCTTTTACATCACTACTAATCAAATATATCTATTCTTCTTTGGTCTTCCTTATTCAGGTTTCAACTTTCACATGAATATGAGACAGTTGAAAATACCATGGCCTGGGTCAACCCGCCCCAGTCCTCAAAGTAATCTCTTGCTTTTCAACACTTTAAAGAGGTCTCGTGTAGCAGATTTGACTAGTGAAATGTGTCATTTGTTCTCTTCTCTGCTGCTTCCATGAGAATTGATTGTGGATTCAAGCAAGACAAAATCCTTGACAATTTCGATCTTTCCTCCATTTATCATGATGTTATCAATAGGTCCAGTTGTGAGGGTCTGGGCTTTCTTTACATTGAGTCATAATCCAAACTGAAGGCTTTAATCCTTCATCTTCATCAGCACGTGAATCAAGTCCTTCTCATTTTCAGCAAAATTGTGTCATCTGTATAATGCAGGTTGTTAATAGGCCTTCCTCCAACCTGATGCTCCATCAGGCACTGCCCCTTAATGAGTTTAGGTCATGAAGGATAGTCCTCCATAGGCACATTGATTATTACACTACCACCCTCACATAATAAATTCAGAGAGAGAAAATTTCCCCAAAGCAATGGAAAGCTTACTAGAGAAGTGGAGGGTGCTAAAAGCCAAAGGTGACACAAACTGGAAATCAATACTAGTTTTCAATACCTGCAGTCATCTAATAGTTCACTGCAATATCTAAGGAAAGGTGAGGAGAACTGGGGCAATTCCATTAAAAAAAAGACAATGCAGGGTATATAAGTCCGTCATTCCTCTGGAGAAGAAAAACACATAGTTGGGTTGTAGAGCTTTGTTTGCTAATCAACCGAATGTAGTTGTAAGGCAGGGGTGTGTGTGTGCGTGTGTGTGTGTGTGCGTGCGTGTGTGTGTGTGTTGAAGGGAGGGGCTTGCCATTCTATTTCATAGCCAGGAGAAAGATGAGCCTCTTCCCATATCTTTTGCTCTGTGGCAAGTTACTGATCTACAAGGAACTTTTATTTGACAAGGACATTGCCGAGCAAAAAACGGGAAGCTTGTGTTCATCTCTGCTGAGAGGTGGAGTCAAAGAGATGGGCTTTATGACAGACACCCTGATCGTGCAACCAAACTATGAAATGGCCTCATACATTCAACACACATTTGCTGCACCTTCCCAGTGTGCTGCCCAGATATTACCAGGCAGAGTGTTTTATGGGCAGCATTTTAGAGTTAGGCAGGCAGAGGGAGTGTCTTTGTGGGTGTTGCCTTTACCAGTCCTTGGATTGTTCTGGGACAGGCATGTCTTTTTCCTCTAAAGTAACTGATTGCGTGTAAAGAAGGAGTCTCCTCAGTAAGACGGGTTGAACCAAACCCAACCTATGACAATCATCTCAATTGGAACACATAGCGACCCTATACAAATACCTGTAGGGTTTCCAAGTTTGTAACTCTTTTGGGGGGGGTCAACTACCATATCCTTCTCTTGCAGAACCACTACAGAGTTGAGTGTTGTGTTAGCAGCTGAATGCTTAATCACTGTGCCCATTTTGTTTGCTGAGCCGCCCTCAAAACACTGAACAGGTTTTCTGGGTACCAAGCATGTCCACTTCTATATCATGCCTAGGGTGTTTTCTCCAAGTTGATAGGAGGTGCAAATCAGTTACTAGGGGTTTGGCAGAGTCAGTATGGAAACTGGGAGGGTGTGTGAAATTTGAACCAGAGTAGAACAATTCCAAGACACTTCCTAGGGATTCCTGGCATATAATATGCAAATGATAGTCAAGATATATAACTGTGTCTCTGTTCTTGGTTCTGTCAGTACCTGGTGTGGCCACAAAGGAGAAACCTGGTCTCCTGCTATTTTGAGCATCTAGTGTGAATGACAGGAGATAAGTCACATGCTAATGAACCCTGGTGGTGTAGTAGTTAAGCACCATGGTGCCCGGCTATCAAAGCATATAGCATCTGGGGTCTTAAAGGCTGGAAGATAAACAGGGGGCCATGTAGATAAGAAACAACAAAGTCTACATGGAAAAAGCACACCAGCCTACACCAACATGATCGCTGAAGACAAAGCGGGTGCATAAGCACATGTGAGCATGTTTTCTTGATGTGCACTCACCCTTTACATACAACTCTCTTATACATACGTGTTTCTGTGGATTTGTTTCTCGAATGCACCCAGACTAACATAAGCAGCGTGGAACGCATTTTAGAAGCCTAGAAAAGGGCAGGGCAGGATATTCAGAGGGACTGGATCCAGAATTAGAGAGGAAGGAGCCCTGGTGGCAAAACGGGCTGTTAGCTCCCTGTCCCAAGGGGGACAATGAGACTGCTGGCTCCCATGAACATTTACAGTCTTGAAAACTCCATACAGGGTCACTGTGGTTGGAATCCACTGGACGGCAGTGACCTTTTGGGATTGAAGGTGGAAGCCACCAATGACTTCCTGCCATTGAGCCAAGGAGCCTCCGGAGAGTGTGTGAACTTCTGGAATGCAGTGAACAACCTCTGCACATCTGCTTTTCGTGCTGCCCAAGTCATGCCCTTGGCCTTTGCTTAAACATATTCATCCAGAAGTGAACCATCACAGCTGCTCCCTCGGGAAGCTGGGGGCTGAGCTCTCTGGTTCCACTCTGTCAGCATTTCTGGTCCGGGTACCTCCCCTCTGCCCCGGCACAGGCAATGTGCTTTTGGAAGCAGTGCTCCCTGGGTAGTGGGTGTGATTCGCCTCCTCTGGCCTAACATGATGAATGCTGAGAGGGGGTGGATACTAGGGGGTTAAACTCCCTGAACTTTACCTAGCCCAGGGGAAAACTTATTATTTAAAGTAAGCTTTAGACAGAATCTTTAGAAAGAGAAATGGTTAACTTTATGTACACAATTACTCCCCAACACATAGGCTCAACCTCATAGGCTGTGGATGACCTTGAGCAGGTGCTCAGTCACAATGGGTTTCTATCAGGATTGAGAGTTCAGCTCTCTCAACTCTCCAACTGGTTATTAGCACCATAGTCTCGTTTCTATTTTTGTATTTACTTTGTTTTGAGGGGGAAAAGACTCCCAATCCAACTATATTTTATTAGGAACTCCTTTGCTAAGTTTTACACAAGAAAAAGGCACAAACTGCTGTTCTGGATGAAGGAGAGCATCCGCATGAGGCCACAATGGTGTCGGAAGGACCCACAGCCACAGTGACTTAAATAAAATGACACCCATTCTGTCCTGCTGACTCTGACTCATAGTGACTCTGTGTAGGGATCCTGAAGTTGCTACCTTTACAGGAAGCAATAACCTCATCTTTCTCCTGTGGAATGACTTGGCTTTGAACCAGCGACCTTGCTCTTAATAGTCCAACACTATCCAGCATTACCACCTGGGCTCCTGAAAACTTAAATAAGACATAGAAAACAAACAACTTTGTCACAAAATTGTGACTGAAGACAGATCAATTCATGGAGTTTCAGGAGGGCCTGTGAGAGCATGAGCGGGACCTTCATTGGGATATGCACACTACCGTATATCGTTGAGTGTGGCCCGGGGAGTGGATGCAAGCACACTGCCTGAGGGACAAGCTTTCCACTGCCAGTCAGCAGTAAGAAAGAACTCAATGGTGGCTGAATCTGTGGCCCCTCAAAATGGATGTAGGGTCTCCACATAGACTCTCACTGTGAGCCACAGCCTATTGCTCAAAATTTAAGCTCAAATACGACTTAAACGTCAAACATTCTGTTTCCTTAAAATAGGGTACTGCCAGGAACAGCTAGAAGTCTGCATGACCTATCAGATCTCAACGCCGATCTCAAATCACTTCACATGATCCATTCTACCAGGCATGTCAAGGACAACTAGAGGTCTGCATGAGCGAGCCCAAATCGCCTCCTCACTTACCCATTCCAGAGGCTGTGCCTGTATAACCTATCGACTAACACATTCCCATATGCCGTGGTTATGAAACCAACCATCATGCTGGAATAAGGACCAATCACGATGCAAGGGTCAGGGTCAGTGGGAAAGCAAAATAGGGGCTGAGGGGAGCCAAGAGGGGTCGCTTCACTCAATCCCTAAACCTGATCTAATGTCACTAGACTGGGGTCTTCCTCACATCTCAAGGGCACCCGATTCATGATTGAAGTGAATTGTGCTTATTCAATCTTTGTTCTGCTTGCTGTTTTGCTGTGCTGCATCCTCTTCTTGCTTTTTTGTGCATGGCTCCCTCTGTTGTGGTGACAAATGGCTTGAGAGGGATTTGACATAGGGAGAAAGCCCACCCACATCAACTGTCACCAGAAGCAGACACTAAGTCCATTTCTCTCACCTCACAGAACTATGCACACCAGACACTGGTAGGGCTGTCTGGGAGGGGAACCCTTAGTGCAGTGGTTCTCAACCTGTGGGTTGCGACCCCTTTGGGAGTCATATGACCCTTTCACAGGGCTCACCCAATTCATAACTGTAGCAAAATTACAGTGATGAAGTAGCAAGAAAATCATTTAATGGTTGGGGGAGGGGGGCATCACCACAACAAGAGGACCTGTATTAGGAAGGTTGAGAACCACTGCCCGAGTGTGTTTAGGACTTTGCTGCCCTCAAGGTCATCAGACATTCCTGAAGGCAGAGCCACTGCAGGAAGCCCTTCTGGGAAATGCCCTGAAGACAGGTCTCAACCAACTCCACCCTCACCCTCTGAGATCCTAATCATAGGACGCATGGAAATGCTCCCTGCCTCTTCGAAGGCTGTAAGTCCATGGGAGCAGAAAGCCTCCTCTTTCTCCCTTGGAGTGGTGGCTGGTGAGTTCAAACTGCTCACTTTCTGGCTAACATAACCCACAGACCAGCTCCCCCTGAGCTCAGTTTGGTTTGCCGCACAGAACACATTGTTTGGAACCTTCTGAAATAGCTATGCACATGTGCAGGTTGGGGGGATTTCGCACAAGATGCAGTTTTCCACCCTCTCTTGGCAAAAATAATTTTTGCAAAAGGCTTGTATTCTCTTCTGGATCTGAGTAGCAGCTACTCTCATGAAGTCATAGCACATACATCCATGCTACAGTCCTCCCAACTCCCTAATGTCTTACGCCGAGTCTGCTCCATGCTTTTCTGTGTCCTACATGGCAGCTGTAGGCACCCAAGGCATGGGCTCTGCAGCCTGGGTCCAAATCTCTCCTTCCCACTTCCTCACTGTGTGGTCCTAGGCTCATGACTTTATCATCCTGTGCCACTGATTTTTCATCTGTAAAAGGAGGCCAAATAGAGTCCACACATAGGCTTGTTAAGTGGAATAATTGAATTATTATACACAAAAAGCTTAGAACGGTGCTTGGCATCTTGCAAATACTATTAGGTGGTTTAGCATAGGGACTGGGTCATCCATTACATATGCTCAGGTTCAAACTTCCGGCCAGGAAGGGGTGGTACACCTAGGTGGGCATTACACCTGGATTGGCCCATCTGGGCAAGGTGAATTCAATCCAGCCATTGGGGTTGACCATGACCGTCAACCATGCCTCCCTATGGAGGAATTGAAAAGGCAGGATCTTGACCGCTCCGATGTCTCCCTTCACCCACTTTTCTGTTGTCTGTCCCCCAGAGAGGAGGTCACATGTAGATACTTGTAATCAGTTCCCTCTTTCCAATCCACCCTCCCACAACCCTCTCAGTATCACCACTCACAAATTATCAAGGTTTCTTGAGGGATGGGGGAGCGGGGAGGGAGGGGAAAAATGAGGACTTGATGCCAGGGGCTTAAGTGGAGACCAAATGTTTTGAGAATAATGAGGGCAATGAATGTACAAATGTGCTTTACACAATTGATGTATATATGGATTGTGATAAGAGTTGTATGAGCCCCTAATAAAACGATTTTTTTAAAAAGAAAAAAAGGCAGGATCCCGGAGCCCACTGAGTGACTTTCTCTCTAGCAGCTTCTAGGTAGGCTGTGCCCCGTGAGGGGCCCCGAGGTGCCTGTGTAAACCTGAAACTTCTTCTCTCAAAAAACCCACTTGGATCACAATCCAGGCTTCGAATTGAATTCTTTCTCGCGCGAAGCCAAGGCCTGAGGTATATCTCTCCCAGGAGAGATCTAACAATAGTATCTCTTATTATAGCATTAGGAGCCCAGGTGGTGTAGTGGACTGTGCATTAAGCTGCTAATCGCAAGGTCGGGGGTTTGAACTGACTAGCCCGTCCGTGGGAGAAATATGAGATTGTCTATTTCTGTAAGGCAGTGGTTCTCAACCTTCATAATGCCCCCACCACCCTTTAATACAGTTCATGTTGTGGTCACCTGCAACCATAAAATTATTTTCATTGCTACTTCATAACTGTAATTTTGCTATTGTTATGAATTGGTTGACCCCTGTGAAAGGGTTATTTGATCCCCAGAGGGGTCGCGACCCACAGGTTGAGAACCGCTACTGTAAGGATTTAAAGTCTCAAAACCCCAAAGGGGCAGTTCTTTGTCCTATTGGGCCGGTATGAGTGGGAGTCAATAAAATGGTAGTTAGGTTTTTTTCTGCATCAGTATCAGATTCTGGTGGCAATCTCAGTCATCACGCATTGTGGTCTGGTTTGAACTCTGGTAGATCTGTGGGAAATGACTGCCCTGGTTTGAGGTGAGGGTCACGGTGCTTCAGTGGTAGATCTCTCATCGTCTTTCACCGGGAAGACCCGGGTTCGATTTGCAGCCAATGTGCCCCAGACTGTCAGTGAAAGTTTGTGTGTTGCTATGACACTGAGCAGGCTTCAGTGATGTTTCCAGACTGAAATAGAATAAGGACGAAAGACCTGATTATCTCCATCCACACATCGACCTATGGCCCTCCACGGTTGGCTTCCCTTCCCAGCCCTGGTGATAGCACAGACTGGCAAGTTTGCTCCGCTTCCCATGAGGTGCCCATGAGAGGCTGACTTGACAACCACGGTCAAGATCAACAGCTTGAACTCCTTTCTGGGTCTACAGAAACAAGAACAACCTTCTGAAAGGAGGTCGCATTGCTATTTGGGACTGGGAGAATGCCTTTGTGACAAGGATTGTGCTCTGGATCCCAAAGGCGACTTTTAAACACAGCCACATAGCAACTCCGGAAATTGCCATAGTAGAAGCCAGGTTTAAAAAAAAAAAAAGTTCTACTGGCTTGCTCAAAGGAGGCCAGAGTTGGATGGGGGTGGGGTGGGGTGGGGTGGGGTGGGAGACTCCTCTAAAAATGAACAAATTTGTTTCCTTACATATTTGTCATGTCCTTTGGGCCTGAAAGAAAGGGGGGAAAAAGCAGAAGAGAGGAGGAAACGGCGACTGACAGTCTCTTGTTGGTATTCCCACAGCATCCCCTCCTTAGGCACTTGCTGCCATCTCATCCAACTCCACTCAGTATATTTTCACCCAGCAATGATGCAGAAATGTCTGTGTACTCCAGTGTTATTGTAGTCGGGCAGCGTTTACGGGTTTGACTTTCAACTCAGCATGGCAGGACGTCTAGAAGCAATTATAACCAGCACCTGCTCTGTCTGTGCGGCGGGCAGGCAGTGACGGATCCCCAGCTTCCAGAACACTAGTGCCCCCTCCCAGCTCAGGATAATGACGGTGACACTCGGCCTCCTTGTTGTCTGGGGGAGCTCTAGGAGCTCTCCTCTGAAACCTCATATTATTGGCATTTCTTTGAGTGAGCACATCAAATTAGTGACTGTAAAGGAAGGTGTAGGAGATGATTATTGGTGACAAGACAAGCCTCAACCACCTCCAGAGAGCATGTCTCCTAAGTGCAAAGTATGGAGAGGGAGGAAACAATTGACCACAAATGGAATAGGCTCTGAGTCTCGCCACACAATGTATGTGCATGGTCACTGAGGCGCCAACATTATGGCTGGAGGACGGATATGGTTTGTGCAGCCGTGATTGCCATCCAGAACGTGCCGTGCTATTGTGAAAAACGATTTTTTTATTCTGAGCAAATCTCTGCTTCCACTTGCTTTAATGCTTCGCCAGAGAGCCAGGGACTCTGGGAGGGGTGGGGACGCACAGGGCTGGGCTGACCTCAGGAACTCATGTGTAAAGGGCTTTTTCTCACTTGGAAGCAGGCTGGGTTCACAGCTGTTCTTTCTGGTAAAGCTTGTTTCTGAACCTTGCCACGTCTGAGTCCGAAGAGGGAAATGAAGGTGACAAATGCTGCGAGGAGCCCTGGGCACATCTTGGCTATGGTCCTGCTTAAGTCTGTTTCATTTGAATCCCAGTTTTACCTTTCCTCCTTTCTGGGTTCCGAAGCATCAGATGGGTGCCAAACGCTTCCACGGACAACTAAAGCTGAACAAGGTGCAGGCAGATGAAGAGCAACGGGAGGTTGGTGTTTGGGAGAATGAATACTTGGGCTTCCTAGGCCGGTCCAGCTGGTGGTTAGAGCCCTGTTTCAGATTCCACTGAAATCTCCTAGTGTCCAAGGACCAAGTGGCTCCTAAGTCCAGAATTTCTGTTACATGTCTCACCAAGGAGAAGCTGGGCCCAAATGCATTGAAGAATAAAGCAGGAGCTTGGCTTGTGAATCCACTCTCTGATTCTGAAATTTCAAAGGCTCCGTGCACAGACATTTCAACACTGAAAGCACAGCAGGGAAAATCAAAGACTTGGGCTTCCTCCTTGCCCCTCTTTTAGGGCTTTTATGGTTTTCCAAGGCGCCTCCTAGAGCCGAGTGTTGTATAGGTCATGTTTAAATATGTCGTAGTTCTGAGGGACTTGCTGTTCTGCTTTCTTTTGCAAGGAGACCCGGTTTCTTGTCTTGTGGCCAAACACAGAGCACAGATGTCTGTGGGCCCCCTCCCTTTCCCCTGACCTTTGCTCTCTTCTCTGGATACCCTACTGACCTGTTCTCCCTTACAAGATCTGAACTGCTCACACACTTCGTTAAATTCTCATCCTAGCGAGAAGCATCCGAGCATCTTATTAGAGCCTGTATGAGTTCTGTTCTGGATGCCTATTTGTGTAATTTCAGGTCTCTGGCATGGAAACGTCCCATGCCCACAGACCCACACAGGTAATATAAACTCCAACAGTAGTTTAAGGTTTAAGGTGGTCACAGGGAACACTGGGGCCCGTGTCTCCTGGTGAACCCCTCAGGCTGTCTAAAGGGGCTAGTTCCATCTCAAAGTAGCCATGCAGGAATGTAGACCGGTTAGGTAGCAAGACAAGGGGTTGTTCCTCTCCATGCTTAGGGGGCCCCCTACAGGAGGTTGGAAGCCAATGCGGGCTAAGCCCAAGCCAGGAGAGCTTAATTGACGCCTCCCAGCTGAAAACCCTTAAAAGGCTGGAATCTGGAGACCGCCGCCCCTTCCCTTCAGCTGCTTCTCTGCCTTCCACTCAGCAGGGCTGAGTGTGCAGTGTCATAAGGGTGCCCGTGTTCAGTTTAGTGTAACGCCGGAACCTTCTTCTCTCATGTATATAAACCCACTCGGATTACCAACCAGACTTTGGTGTGAATTTCTTTCCAGTGTGTAGCCAAGGACCGAGACATTTCCCACCCGAGAAACCTAACAGACCCAGACTTACAATAAACCCATATTTTTATTTATAAGGCAAGAGGTGACCAGGTCTAGACAATAATGGTGAAGAGGGCCCTGGGTTTGAGAAAGATTCTGAAGTAGAATCCATAACCCTTAGAAATGTATTGGCCTTAGGGGAGGGGCAAAGAGGGCTGGATTGAGAAAGTCTCTGGCATCCAGTTCTGACTTGACTTCTGGATCCTGAATCCTTCAGGGCCATGACCTTGCCCTCCAGCCAGACCTTCCAATAGCCATCTTCTCAGAGCCTTGTTAAGTTCTCATAATACATTACACCTGCCATCCTGTGAGCAGCTACCAAACCCAGGCACTTTTTTCAAAGACAAGCTCGCTCTCTCTACCCCTAAGAGCAGGTAGTTTGGGGATGATGGATATGAGATACCACAGAAGACAAATCTGTTATCTTCCATGGTGCACAAAACATGCTGTCACAACCAGGACTCGTGACAATCCCTCAGTTTCCTAAATTGCTTCACTGCTACTTTTTAATTAAGCCTCATTAGATTGTCACATATTGATAAGAGGGATGACCCTGAACTAGATGCATAAATTAAAGCTATCCTCATCCTGTGCTTTTATATGAATGTGTTAATTATTTTTGTCATTAGGGAGAATAATGGAGGGATGGAGCAATACCAAACGGAGTTTGACAAAGTGAATCCGTCACCCAGTGAGTCTGCAATTAACACCAAGGGACAAAGGTAGGATTCCCTGTAATAAATAACCTTCCTCCCAGATGCTAATGGAGACCCAGCAGGACCCACTGTTGTGTTGTCGCAGTTGTACACGGGCCCTTAGAGGAGACAGAGCTGGTGTTTCAAACGAGTCTTGTTTGCCCCCAGTTGGCTCACACATTTGTTTTTTAAACGGCATAATCACTAACATTTAAACACAGGGTGATGTCACGTAACAATCTGCAGCTTCTGAGAAATGGAGAGGCCCGACTTTGCTGGTTGACAGTGCAGAGGGACTGGGGGAGCAGTCAGATATGGTGATCAGAGTTTGGAATCCTTGCTTTCCAAGTACATGTGTCAAGGAGTTCAAGGGTTCAGAAATTTAGGAGGGAAGTTCCAGAAGACAAGTTTGTGTGGTCGATAATAAACCAATATAGGGGTTGAGATTTCAATCTGTTGGCTATTTATTTTGTGCGTGGTAGCCAACCAGCCCAGAATTCCTGACCTCGCCGACCTGTGAAACAAGGACCATTCCAGAATGACATAGAAGCAAGCACGGAAGCGAGGGCATCCATTACCCCGAATGCGTAGGGGTCAGGAACTAAGTGCTTTCTGTAGAACAGCTCCAGAAGGCAGACCTTTGGCTGGAAAACCTGTTAGGGAGCTAGCATAGGGACTGGCAGGCCTATTACACATGCTCAGAGGTCCAAGCTACCGGCTCATGAAGCAGTGGCTCACTGCATGCTCAGAAGTTCAGGTTTCCAGCCAGGAGGGGGAGCTATGCCTGGGTGGGCGCTGTACCTGCATTGGCTCACCTAGGCCAGGTGAATTCAATTCAACAATTCAGCCAATGGGGTCGACCCACGTCATCGACCACGCCTCCCTAACCGCTCATAAAACTCACGGGGATCCCAAACCAGGCCTCGGCGTGAGCTGTTTTTCGCGTGGAGCTAAGGACCGAGGCACACCTGTCCCCGGAGAGGTCGAAAAGAAGTGGAGCTGTGTGATTCGGAGCTATGAGGTAAGCCGGCCCCAGGAGTGGGCTCTCCCATGTTGGTCTCACGGATTGGGGGCCCCTCTGGGCTCCTTTTACCTCACCACCCTCGGGAGATTTGTTGGGTTGAATTCACGGTGTCCGTCTTTGCGCCGTTTCTTGCTGGTGTCCGTCTTTGCGCCGTTTCTTGCTGGTGTCCGTCTTTGCGCCGTTTCTTGCTGGTGTCCGTCTTTGTGCCGTTTCTTGCTGGTGTGCGGGACTTGACGTGCCTGCTTTCCCGGGAACTCGCCTGCCTTCCCGGGCTGCATTTGTGAGGGGGCTGGGAGGCTGCTGCCTGGAGGCTGGGAGGATTTTGACTCCCAAAGCCTTCTTGAGGCTCAGTGTATAAGGTTTATTTGGACGTGAAAACGGAATCAAAGATGCAATTAACGAAGTTTTAGAAGCAGGCCTTATTGAGAAGCTTGCGGGCGGGTTCAGCAACTCAGGGTATTGAGCTATTGAAGCCGCGCAGGGGGAAAAAATCCTGGCAGCGTTTTTATGCCCACTGCTGGCAGGCACAGCTGGGGAGGATCAAAGCTGGCGAGGATCTGCGCACACAGGTGCTTCAGAAGGGAGAAGGTTGTTAATCTTACCTATATGTCAGGGACGCGTGGAGTGACCATATCTTCAGAAAACATTCTGGCTTTGGGACGAGTTGGTTCCAGGAATTTGGGGTTGAGCAGGGGAGGGGAGGTCGGTTAGGGGTCAGCCTTGAGAGATAAGATGGAGGTGCAGGACTCAAAATGGAGTCTGTTGTGCCAAGACCGGACATTTTAGACTGTGCCCTATAGGGAAAAGGGATGTAACCATTTCTGTAACTGCTTCCTGTGGGTAGTGGGTAAAAAGCAAGGGGAGGGGCTTTTCAGGCAGAGTACTGACAGTTGCGGCCTAGCACAGGGTGGAGAGGTTGGTATTGCTGGTGAACTGCTATACGGGTAATTTCGCGGAGTCGACTTTGCCGGAGCTGGATGAGACAAGGAGCAATTAAGAGCAAAATTATAACTAAAATTATGGGTCCTAGTATGGGGGCTAGGAAGGAGTACAGAGAAGAGTTCCACCAGGAGGAAGATCCATCTGTTCTGAATCTGTTGTTTTGCAGCTCTCGGTTTAGCTTGTTGAGGATCTGGACTCTAGTTTCCACAATCCCCAGTTTATTGATATAATAACAGCCTTCCTCCTGGAGGAAGAGGCAGGTAAAGCGCGGTGGTTCTGCAAGGCAACTTGGGCAACAGAGGTTATTTGTCTTTGCAGGGAGGCTAGAGACTTGGCAGAGGCATCGACTGCCAGCTGGAAGCATGCGGTAAACTTGTCTGCTGTGATGATAGTGTCCAAGGGCTCCGCCGCTGAGTCCTACTGCAATTGCTGCTGAGGCGAAGGAGATTCTCACTGCTATCGGGAGAAAAACTGCTCTTTTAGTTTGACGACTGTATACTTGGATGTATTTGTCCTGGAACTCAGCCGGAGTGTATATAGGGAGCTGCGGAACCAGAGTGATGGGTAGAGGTAGAATTGATGTTTATATGCATAGTGAGTGTATGGTTGCACCAAAAGAAAATTTTTTCTGGCCCTGTTAGTGGTTTGGAGGGGATTTGAGTGACATTACATGTCTGTGTCGATGGATTGGAGTAGCAAAAGGGCACTTGAGTGTTTTCCGGTTGGATGTACAGAGTGACGTTGGGGATGGTTATGGCTTTTGTGGTCTTTACGTTGGATGAAAATGACAGGGCAGGACCTGGTACTGCTACCAGAGGAGGGCGTTCTAGGGCCGCACACATGAAGCAGGTGGAGAGGTTGCCTAGTCCAGCAAAGTGGCGATGGCCAGTCCCTGCTGTAGCAGGGTGAGCCAGGAGAAGGGAGACTCAGAAGGTTTAGAAATTTAGTTAGTGAGTTGAAGGTCTTGGATCTGAATATTACGGTGGATGGTGGATTGGACCTGGAGTAGCGACCTCCATACATACAGTTTGGCGTCCAGAAATTTCTCTTGGCGAGTGGTGCACTAGGCTCCTGGAACCGGAGACGTCCACCGGCTATCCCAGGGGTCTGGGATTGTGAGAGTGTATTTAGATTGATGGTAGTAGAATCATCCCTGGGGACGAAGGGAAAGGTAATGTATCTGGCAGGAAGACCAAGGACACCCTACATTTTTCTGCATTCACTTTTTTGCACATTGGGTAGTTGCCTTCTGGTCATACAGGAAGCGTTTTAAAATCAGTGAAATTTAAGTATATGGGTGCTCTGCCCCCTGTGGGTGGGCAGTTAGCGGTGGCCAGCAAATAATCATAACACTTAGTGCAGGCGTAATTGGTATAGTTTTCAGTCAAGTAAAATCGCCAGGCAAAAGGGGAAATTATACTACGTTTAGCTGGCTGGCTTGGTGAGGTGAGTGAGGCAGAGAGACATAGGACCAGTAGACTGAGCAGACCACTGGGAGCCATGGTCAGAGTTTACTGCCATCTGGACTCGGGACAAATGTACCCAGGAATCTAGTCTAAGAACCTTGATTGCTGAGGGAGTGGTAAGGGACAGTGTAAGGGCCTTTCCACCGGGGTGCTAAGGGTTTGGGTGCAAGGGATTTAATTAACACAGCATCTCCAGGATGCACTGGTTTTTGGTGATCAGCAGAGGTCAGAGAGGGTTCAGGGATGGCAGAGTTGGCGTGTTGTCTAAGAAGGTTGTGGAGCAAGCACAAGTATGGAAGGTAAAAAGCTAGCAGAGGGCAATCGGTTGCAGGAAGAGGCGAGAAAAGGAAAGGTTGTCTGTAGAGTATTTTGAAAGGACTGAGGCCGGACGGCTCCTGAGGGGCTGCGCCAAGGCGAGTATAAGAGCAAAGGGTAATAGTTGAGGCCAAGAAAGTTGCAGTTCTAGGGAGAGTTTGGTGAGCTGTTGTTTTATGAGACTGTTAGCTCGTTCAACCTTACCAGAAGACTGGGGGTGTAGGCTGCGTGGAGTTTCCAGCAGATGCCCAGTGAGGCGCAAACTGCCTGCTGCACCATAGATATGAAGTCTGGACCATTGTCCGACTGAATTGAAGCAGGCTGGCCAAAACGAGTAATGAAGTCTTGAAGAAGGTGAGTGGCGACTATGCTTGCACTCTCAGAGGAGGTGGGAAAGACTTTGATCCATCCTGAAAATGTGTTCACCATAGTGAGGAGATACTTAAACCGCTTATGCTTTGGCATGTGGGTAACGTTTATCTGCCAGTCCTGTCCCAGTAGGTGCCCTTACATCTGGTGGAGCTGTTTATGAGGGTGTTGAGCTTTCTGGCTATTGGAGAGGGCACCGATGTTGCATTTTGCATGTACTGTGTTGATAGTACTCCATAGTCCAGTGGGGTGAAATATGGGGTTAGAAACGTGTAGAGAGCTTTTGGCCCGATGTGTGGAGAATTGTGAATATTGGTGATGATTGTTTCCTGTTGTAACTTTGGGAGAATGAGTAAGTTCTATTTGTGTACCCACCATTTTTGTTGAGGAAGAGAGCAATACTGGGTGTTTTCCTGTTCAGTGTAAGTTGGAGTGTAAGTGGGAGGTAAAAAGCATACTGAGCTAGGAGCGGGAAAGTTGTTGGGCTAAGTCAGTAACAGGATCTGCAGAGTGGGAGGGAAGGGGAAGTAGGGCCTGAGTGAGAGGGCGAAATGGAGAAGGTAGTCCGCTACCTGGAGCACAACCCTGGGCTCGGCGAGGGTTACCGGAGTCGAGGAGCCAGGGCCTCTTCAGTCCATGAACCCCAGCAGCTCCATACCTTGCAGCTATGTGTCTGGAGTTTCCAGGATCTCGGCACCTCGGCTTTGCAGAGCCAGTGGCAGAGCCAGGGTCGGGCAGTTCGACTTCCAGTGGCCTGGCTGTTTGCACTGCGGGCAAGGCTTGGTAGGAGGCTTGGGATTGGGGCAAACTTTTGCCCAGTGGCCGACCCGGCCACATTTGAAGCAGGCTCCTGGCGGTAGGTGCCGGCTCCCCTGGGGAGCGTGGCGATGGATGGGATTGCCTGCCGGCCTTAGGGCTGCTACCAGGGCTTGGGAATGGAGGCTAACCATCTGTTGGACCCTCACCTGGCAAGTGGCCTCAGCTGGCTCCTCCCAAGCGTTGAAAACTTTAAATGCCATTTTTACCAGATCCTGCATAGGGGTTTCAGGGCCCTCCTCAGCCTTCTTTAGCTTTTCTTTCTGATGTCAGGGGCTGACTGGAAGGTGAAGTGAGAGGCCAAAATAGAGGCCCCACTTTTTAGACCCTGGGTCTAAACGAGTGTACTTTGTGAGTGCCTCCTGGAGGCGGTTAAGAAAAAGAGCAGTAACTTCTCTCAGTTTTTCATAGTTGACAACCTTGTTGGAGACTGTTTCCAGACCTCTAATGAGGTACCTGAGCATGAGGTTTCTATAAGGAAGATCAGACGCCCGGCCGGGCTGGTAACTCCAACTGGGGTCCTCTATTGGGATGGCATGCGCCCCCAAGGGGACATTAGGGTCGATAGCGTGGTTTTTGTCTGTGTACGTTCCTCGGCAGTAAGGGTAGAAGCAAGGATCATTTGGATGCCATGCCAGGTTAAATCATACGTTTGGGAAATGTAGGTAAATTCTTTAATAAACTTAGAGGGCTCTGCTTAGAAAGAGCCCAGGTGGGTCTCTATCTGCGACAGGTCCTTTAAGGAAAAAGGGACGTGGACTTGAATGAGTCCCTATACACCTGCAACCTCTCTTAATGGACAAAGGGCAGCTGGAGGATTGTGGAAGCGGGTATGAAAGGCAAGCAGTGAGGACAGGAGAGAGCGATGGGATGGCGCAGCGGGCGGGGTAGACTGATAGAGCAGCGGAAGAGGCGCACTGAGGAGCTTGGCTGGATCTTCTGGGGTTTGAATGGCAGGTTCTTTCTGCTGAGGAGATAGAGCTAACCGTATTTGGCGGGCGGAACAATGGCTACAGAGGTCAGGGCGGGAACGCAAGTCCCAAAAAGCCTGCACATAGGGGACTTCAGAATCCTTACCAGTCCTCCTGCAGAAATTGTCCAGGTCCTGTAGAATGTTGAAATCAAAAATGCCCGTTGGAAGCCAATGTGCGTGGTTGTTAAGCTGGGACTGGGGCCAGGCAACTTGGGAGAGAAAAACAAGTATTTTCTTTCACAAGGTCTGAGTGAGAGGGAGAGACTCATCAGGGCAGCCATAGACTGATTTTGAACGTAGGCAAGCGCCGTGCCTAAAGGTCCTGGAGATTTGGGTGGCTCTTAGGGGACCCCAAAAGAAGTGGGGAGCCGCACACCTATCCCGGGTTTTTGGCACCAAAACACAAGGTCTATTTGGATGTGAAAACAGAATGAAAGACCCAATTAACGAAGTTTTAGAAGCAGGCTTTATTGAGAAGTTTGCGGGCGGGTTCAGCAACTCAGGATATTGAGCTATTGAAGCTGCGCCGGGGGAAAGAATCCTGGCGGCGTTTTTATGCCCACTGTTGGCAGGCACAGCTGGGGAGGATCATAGCTGGTGAGGTTCTGCACACACAGGTGCATCAGAAGGGAGAAGGTCGTTAATCTTATCTATATGTCAAGGAAGGATGGAGTGACCATTATCTTCAGAAAACATTCTGGCTTTGGGACGAGCTGGTTCCAGGAATTTGGGGTTGAGCAGGGGAGGGGAGGTCGGTTAGGGTTCAGCCTTGAGAGCTAAGATGGAGGTGCAGGACTCAAAATGGAGTCTGTTGTGCCAAGACTGGGACACAGTGTTGTGCCGCGGCTCCGGCAAGCAGCAGGCCTGGGGGCGCCTGCGTCCACCCCTGTTGGTTTGGGCAGGACTCTGGCTGGGTGGCCGGCTCCAGGCTGGCTTTCAGCTAGGCCGCAACCTGCGGCCTCCATTTTCCCAGCCACGTGACTCCACTCTCAGGCAGAATGGCACCACCTGTGTCTGTTGTAGCTACACTCCATTCCCAGACAGCAAACCGCCCAGACTGCCGGAAAGTTCAGCAGAACAAGTTTCATTTCCTGCGCAGGGACCAGACCATCAGCTCTCTTGAGGGGAGACTGAGCGGCCCCCCAGTCTAATTTTCCAAAGGTTTTTATACTTTTGCAATGTGCAGGTGTGCAAGCAGGCAGAGCTCAGGAGCGGGGTATTGTGGTTAGCCATTCTTAGTTGAACCAAAACTTCTCTGGTTCTTCTCGCAAGCCTTCTGAACATCCATTTCCTTCTGTACGTTCCCTTGGGCTACGTCTGCACAGCCTAACTCCCCAGTATCAGCTAGTTCATTGGCAGTTCATAGCTAGTTTATTTACCATTCATAATGGCTTCTGAAAGCTCAAAATGACTTCTCTTGTCAAGGCTATTTAAGCTTTGCCCAGAGCTGCTATATTCTCTCCTGTTCTTAGCCAAGTTCAAATCATTGAATCTTCGGTAGCCAGCCCAGTGTATGGTGGGCTCAGCACTAAGAGTTTTGTGGCTTGTACTTTCTGTGTAAGGAATGCCACTAGCTTATTGGTTATGACTGGGCCAAATGTGAGGCTTAGCAGGAGGAGGATTAGGGGCCGGCTAGGGCCGTTCATAGGGTAGTTAGCCAGGCTGACCAATTAAGTAGCTTTTCAAACCAATTGGTTCCTCCATTTCTTTTCTTGACTCTTTGTTCTAATCCTTTCCTAACCAGGGCTCATCTATCTTTATTGATTCCCGAATGCTTTGCATAGAATTAGTTTCTCCCAATGCTGTGCACAGCATTCCTTGTTTCCAAAAGAGCAAGTCAAGCCCTCGGCGGGTTTGCAACACAACTGCCACAAGGGAGTCTAGGGATCTTTCTAAATGGGAGACAGGTTTTTTTTAATCCCTGTAGATCTAAAGCAATTTGCTAACTAAGAATCTGATAGTTTAAGTTTCCTTGTATTAAAGCAACTGACCCGACTGCAGCTAATCCCATAATCCCAAGCCCTGTTACCAGTGGGACCAATACTGGGGCTCTTTGAACTCATCCGGAAATTCCAAAGTTATCCCTACACCTCCTTCACCAGAACACAGGTACACTTGAGGACTAACATGCACTAGTACACAAATACCCGGGTCTGCTACTAATACTGGGGAAAAGAGACAGGGTGTTCGTCCTGTGGAACAAGTAAAGCAAGTACTCATTGGAGCAGATAACAAATTAGGATCAACATTTGGTTCAATGGGAACAGCTTGAAGGCAAAAATCTCGATATCTTGATATATTAAAGGGATACTTAGATGAATAAAAACACAGTCCTTGCCCTTGCAAATCTTTTAAAGGGAGCTTAGACTTGAGTCCATACTAACATCACCTATAGACTGCCGCTTTGTGTAATCCTTTTTACTAACATTTCTAATTGGATTACACTCTGTACCAATAGTGCTATTTGTACCTGTGCCTACATAGTAAAGGGAAGCAGGGTTCAGACAAAGCCAACAATCAGCTGTGAGGTGAGGATCTGAGTTCATAAATTGGAATACAGCATCCCGAGAATCAAACACAGAACCTTGAGGTGGCTCCTGAATGAGAAGGGCCCTGTGAGTTGGGCTGGCAGTGAACGGGAAAGTTACTGGAGAGTCTGGAGGGTGCGGCAAAGGAATCTTAATGACACCAGCTGTGGCTCTTCAGGATTTATCCCGAGGTTTGGGCCTTTGTACGGATGGCAGGTTGCCATATTTTACTTTGCTGGATAGAAAAGGTTTTCCTGGGATCTCTATCATTTACATAATGTTGAATTCCCCATGTTTTCCCAGGGAACCCAATAACGCTTGAATCCAATTCTTATTGGGTTACATTTGGAAACCATACACGTAGTGGGATCAAACCCTTCCAACGTGAGTCTCATTCTTGTAAAAATAATAGGGTCATCTTTAACAAGTTTCCACCCTGAAAATGATAGTTTCACAACCCCAAGCTGCACAATGATAATGTCCCTCCCCTTGGCAGTTAGGGAGTCCATGAGCCGGGCATATATAGACATGGTTTGTTTGGAGCCTTCTTTCTATAGAGGGTATTCCGCACCCATAGGACGGGATTCCAGTATAGGTCCCATTGTGCCCTTTACCTTTAAAGGATCCAGAATGCCAATTCTTTCCTAGCAAATCAAACAAATCAAAATGAAAACAGGGGGTCATACCCAGTATAAGAGGTTACATATTCACTGCTGGAGGTTAGAATAGCAGTCCACAGATGTGTTTCTGCTTGGGGGAAACACTGGGTGCTGTCAGCAATACTCGGAGAAAAACAATTAAGTTCTGTAAAGCCTTAATTTTGAGGGATTTTCCGTCTTTCTGGGTGTCCATCTTTTCAGGATATGCTCAGGGTGGGCTTTTTTTTTTTTTTTTTACTTATGACTGATGAATCCACGGCCCCCTCCCCACTATTTTAACAGCAGTTGGTGTTGTAAGTATCACTTGGTATGGGCCAGTCCACCTAGGTTCTAAGGTGTCAGGTTGGTGTTTCTTTACCCATGTCCAGTTTCCTGGTTGCACGTTGTTGGCTGCCTGTTCCCTTTCCCTTGGTTAGGCCCAAAATGAAGGTGTCAGAGCAGATGATTTGTCTCTCACCTGTTGCACAGCCTGCAGGCACTCGATGAGGGAACGATTAGTGACTTCCATTATTTCTACTTCCTTCAATCTTGGGAGGATTCGGGGAAGGTCTGCCAAACATAAATTCAAATGGGGACATGCTTTTCACATAGGGAGTGCTTCAGACTTGAAGTAGGGCAAAAGGTAAAGTAAGGATCAACCCAGTTCTCGCCAGGTCCTAAATGCAACTTAACGAACAATTCCTTTAGGGTTCTGTTTATTTTTTCTACTTGCCCTGAAGAGCTTCCAGTTAATATTTAGAAGCATTGCTAAGACTTTAGTAATTTGAGCAATAAATGTTGGGCCATTGTTGGACCCCAAGGTGGTGGGAAGGCCAAATCTAGGGACAATTTTAGTTACTAATAATTTACACACAGTGGCAGCAGTTTCCTTCTTTGTTGGGAAGGCTTCCACCCATCCAGAACAGGTGTCTACGAACACCAGCAAATATCGGTAGCCATACTTTCTAAGTTTGATATACATAAAGTCCACCTCCCAGAATTCTCCAGGACTACTACCTCGAGCTCGTGGTTGGGGTTGCTCCTTTTCTTTTTGGGGTTGTTTACCCGAGCACAGTGCAATCAACGGTGGGTGACATCTGCCACCCAGTGTCCAAGCCTGGGTATGTAAAAGTGCCTGAGAAGCAACTGAGACAGTTTAGAGAGGATCCCAAATGCATACCTTCATGTAGTCCTTGAATCAGATCTCTCCCAGAGCTTCTGGCATGAATCTTCTTCCATCAGGATGGAGCAGCCACCCTGGATGCTCCCAGTCTTTTTGGCAGGCCAGCTCTTGGCTTATCTTTAGATCATTTTCTGAGTATGTAGGTTGTGGCTGTAACACTGGGGATGGCATGGTCACAGCCACTACCTTGGGGATTTGTGGCATAGTCCTGGCATTCGAGATCCACCGGTCCGGGGGACTGGTTAGGAGTGGTTCAACCATAGGTCCCCCTGCCACAGCAATATCCTGTCCCAGTTTAAGCTTCCTAGCTTCTATGACTAGGATGGCCGTGGCAGCCTCAGCTCGCATGCAGCTCAGCCATCCTGCAGCTACAGAGTCCAGTTTCTTTGAAAGATAGGCCACAGGTCTCTTCCATGGCCGCAAGTTCTCAGTTAGCACTTCTTTTGCTGTGCCTCTGGCCTCACATAGACAATTGGAAGGGCTTTACTCTGTCTAGTAGGGCAAGAGAGGTTGCCCATATGAGCGACTTTTTAAAGGATTCAAACGCTTGTTGTTCTACTTCAGTCCATTTAAGTTCTTTTTCCTTTCCCCAGTACTTGCATATAGGGGTTTCGTTGTTTTTGCAAATCCCAAATTCCACAATGGACAGTACCCCACAGCTCCTAGAAACTCTTGCAACTGCCTCTTAGTCTCAGGGACTGGGATTTTGAGGATCGCCTCAGTGCGGCTGGGGGACAAGGTCCGTTTTCCCTCCTCCAGTTGGTAGCCTAGGTATACAGCTTTATGGACACACAGTTGAGCCTTTCTTGCAGATACCCTGTACCCCAATGGGCCAAGGACTATTATCAGGTCCTTGGTAGCCCGTTGGCATTCCTCCAGGGTTTCGGAGGCCAGGAGGAGGTCATCTGCATACTGGAACAAGGTGGTTTGGGGGTGTTCCTCCTTGTGTCCCTGTAAGTCTTCACTGGGTTGATGTGCAGGGGACACGGGTATGGAGAACAAAGCATCCTTTAAGTCCAAAACAGTATAACAAATTCAGTTTGACGGGATAGTACTCAGGAGGGTCTCGGGGTTTGGCACGTGGGGTGGCCCGTTTCTATCCTCTCATTTGCCTCTCTGAGATCCTGCACCGGTTGGAAGTCCTCAGTTCCCGGCTTCTGCATGGGCAGCAGGGGAGCATTCCATGTGGACTTGCAGAGGACCCAAATGCCTGTCCTCTTTAGTCTGCAAATGGGAACAGAAATACCCACTTTTGCTATCCAGGGAGTAGGGTTAGCTTGACACACCGGTGTAGCTGAGCTCAGAAGTTGTACGACCCCAGGCACCTGAAGTTCAGAAAGGTCTGGCAGGTTGTTCTCTGCCCAAACAAAAGGAATATCTTTTAGCGATTTATCAAGAAGTTCCTTTGAGCAGGTCTCTTCTGCTCCTTGATAAAACACATATCACTCTGACATTGGAGCGGTGAGCAAAACTTTTGGCTTTTCAAGTTCAAGGGTTAAGGTGGTTGTAGCAGATGAGAAAGTAATTATGGCTGCCATTTTTCATAATAAGTCACGATCAATTAGGGGAAAGGGGCATTGAGGCATTACCAGGAAGGAGAGTGTGTGTAACTAACTGTCTCTTGTGCTAAATCTGTTATTCTGGCCGTTGTCCATGGGTGTGCTTGGGTCTGCCCTGGGGCCCCTGTAATGAAAGCCTTTCCTTTTGACAAGGCACCTGTAGTCTTTTCTGAAACCAAGAAGGTGACCCCTTTGTCCACCTAGAAATTTACTGGCTGGCTCCCTACATGGAGAGTGAGCATGGGCTCTTTGGGGTCAAGTGAAACAGAGCCTGGACACCTTTATTCAGCTTCGAGCATTATTGTCTGTAGCTTCGATTTTTCTAGGCGAGGACTAGGCCCGTTCCCTCTAGTGGTGGCTCGTCTGCCTCTCCTGGGCTTTTCAAGGCACTGATTTTTCCAATGTCACTGTTTTGTATAGTAGGTACATGGATACTTCCTCAGGACTAGGCGAGTGAGAAGCGGGGTATTAGGGTTAGCCATTCTTAGTTGAACCAAAACTGCTCTGGTCGTTCTCGCAAGCCTTCTGAACACCCATTTCCTTCATGACATTCCCTTGGGCGACGTCTGCACAGCCTACCTCCCCAATATCAGCTAGTTCATTTACACTTCCTAGCTACTTTATTTTCTTTTCATGGTGGCTTCTGTCAGCCCCAAATGGCTTCACTCTTGTCAAAGCTGTTTCAGCTTTTCCCAGAGATCCTACACAGTCGCCATTGTAGCCGAGAGGTAACAGGGTCTGTGACCATGGCCAAGATGGCACCCACCAGTCCAAACATGTGGAAGGGCGCTGCCTAGGGAGCTGGGTGAAGAGGCCTGGGAGTTAGCCCTGCCTGGTCCCGGGAGCCAAAAGTTTCCCTTATCCCCTCCATTCCCTTTGCCTTTCTCCTGGTTTTTCAAACAAGCTGCTCTAGCCCTATAACGCCAAGCACAAAATTGTCATAATTCTTAATGAAAACGTATCTGGTACCCAAATTATAGATGTGACAATTTGGTCACATTTCAAAAACACTGAAAATTTTATGCTTTTAAAATATATTTTGAATGCCATATATATTGATAACTATGAAAGTAAAGAATAGAAACCAAAAAAAAAATTTTCCTAAATTTAAAACTTGAGGCGTTATAGGGCTAGTGTTCTTCCAGATTTGGTTTGTTCCTTCTTACAGGCTGGTTTTCCGTGGCCCAGGCTTAGGCCAATGGCGTTCGGAAGCCTAGGCGGAGTCACTGTTACCTTTAGGCTTTCAGTGATGCTGCTTCAGGCACTTTTGGGGACAGCTCTTACTTAATACACAGCTCCTCTGCCATGATGTTCCAGCCAGAAATTCCAATTTCCCTTAAGGTTCCCTGAGCTGCCACGTGTCCCTTCCCTTCAGAGATTTGAGCATCAGCCCCGCCAGCAGGCGTCTTGGAGGGCCTTGGAGCCATCCCAAGCAATGGTCCTCCTAGCCTGTTGTCCAGAAAAATGGTTGGACCTAAAGGTCGCCCTCGGCGACTAGTCCTTGACCCCTTCCCTCGGGCTGAGGCATGAGATTCAGGGCAACCCAGGGGTGCGCTCTCAAAGTGGGGGTTATTGACCTGGAGGCAGCAAGCTGTCAATCGCCTCCTTGTTTTGTGCTTTCTAGATGGGACTTAGCAGCTTGATGCTCAAGAATTGCCCCCTTGCATGAATCGTGTCCAATTGGGATAGAGTTGATACAGAGACCCTGGGCAAACAAAAGCTGATAGATTCACTTTGCAACTCTATTTGGCCACAGTATCGTTTTGAGAAAGGAGAATGGTGGGCAGAGAATGGTACGCTTTCCCTTCCAACCGTGATTCACCGGGAACAGTTCGGTAGAGTGCCGGGAAAGTGGGCGGAGATGCCAGGACTTAGAGCATTTCTCCTCTCGAGGAGCAGTAGGAGACCTTCATCCCCAGTGCACCCAGGAACCCCTAAGGCAGGCGTCCTCAAACTGTGGTCCATGGGGCACATGTGGCGCCATGCCATTTATCCCACACTCGGGGTGTTTTTGCTGCCACTGCCTGTCCTGCTTAGCAGCCGACTCGTGCAGTGTGCATAGGAATTTGTCCATAGGTTTTTTGAAAACCATAGTCTGGCCCTCCAACGGTCGGAGAGACAATGAACTGGCCCCCTGTGTAAACAATTTGAGGACCCCTGCCCTAAGGGATCCTGGACTTCAGGTCACTATTGTCCCAGCCCTGAACCCTCCCTGAACATTCTACCCCTAGTAGAGGCACCAGGGTCATTTGGTCCCAGGGTAACTTACAAGCCTTTTACTCAAATGGAACCCGAGAAAATTAAAAATGACACAGGCAGTTACTCTACTTTTGATCCCTGTTGAATCCGCCTGTAGCATCCCAATATTACAATTTAACCCTATAACGCCGAGCATGACCTTTCCCTAACATTTAATGAAATGAATATAAATGTATATATATTGATAACTATGAAAGTAATGAATCAAAACGAATTTTTTTTTGCCCAAAAATTTAAAAGTGAGGCGTTATAGGGTGAAAAAGAAGGATGGTTCTTATCAGAGGGGCCAATGCCTTAGGATCATAAGTGAAGCGGTGATCCCACTGCACCCAGTAGTGCCCAAACCCTGGACCCCCCTAGGGGAAATTGTGAATGCTTTTACCCCCGTGCCGGTACTTAGAATGAGCAAACACACACGCCTGATAATCCTAAGATTTTTACTTACTTCCTGTGATACTCACCTACTTTCAAGGGCACTCCCACCTCACAATCCTAGCCTTGTCTCAGTTAAACTGTTCACCCTTTTGTGCGTTTGTTGTTTTTTCCAGAAGTTCTCAAGTTACCAAAGCCCCTAATCCAAGTGTGCCAGCTCCAGGACCACCATCTCCTGGACCACTTCAACCTTATCCATCCTAGCGCTGAATGGACAACCCCTCCCAGCAGAGCAGGAAGGGTGTGGACCCAAAGCCCCACTTCGCCCCTTTGCCAGCAGGAAGTAGCTAGAGATGTCGTCGCCCAGTACCCCAAAGATTTGGGTCCACATCTCTTCAGGGTGGAAATGTTAGGTAGCTAGCATAGGGACTGGGGTGTCCATTACACATGCTCAGAGGGCCCAGTTAGTGGCCCAGGAAGGAGTGGCACACTGTGCGTGCTCAGAGGTCCAGGTTTCCGGCCAGGAAGGGCAGGTCCACCTGGGTGGGCGCTGCACCTGCATCGACCCACCTAGGCCAAGTATATTCAATTCAGCCACTAGGATCGAGCAGGGTTGACCACCACACCTCCCTAACTCTCCTAAACCTCACTTGGATCACAAACCAGGCTTTGGCGTGAATTCTTTCTCACGCAGAACCAAGGCCCGAGGGATATCTGTCCCCAGAGAGATCTGACCAACCCAGGAAAGCTCTTTGGAGGCAGCAGGAGTGGACGTGAGTGGCTGGTGGATACTGTTCAGATGCATGGCTTTCTGCTTGGAAGGGTTTTTAGTCTCGGCTGACAGGATCAGAGGAGGTAGTATGTCTGGATCACATAGTATCCATGTCCACAAATGAGCTGCCCATTCCAAAGTCCTGACAGTGCTTTTGGAAAACACTGTGCTTTGGAATGTCACCCCTTGCAGAGGGCAGTGGGAGGGGCTGGGACCCAGGTATGCTGCCCCTTGCTCCCAGTTGCCGGTTTCTGGATCCTGATTATATCTCTCACAGGATCAGTTAGTGGGCTTGTTGTCTGCCTCAGGCTTTGTTCACCGAGGTCCTCCAGCTAGGTGGTGGTGTGTGTGCATGAGCAGAGGCTTCCTGCTAATCCCCCATGAGTTGAAGAGCTCCCCTGGTGTGGGCTCCGTGAAAGAGGTGCCCCAGACAGCAGGACTACCCAGGAGGGTGGGCCCTACAGGAACCGGAGGGCCATTCCCCCTGTGGAATGACCTCAGAGCCCCGCCTCTCTCACTGTCCAGCTGCCGGGGCTGTGGACCCTAAGCTTCATGCCTCACATAGGAATAGACACAGGGTGAGGCGACTGCAGCACCTGCTTTTGCTGGTCTAATCCAGCCTGAGATCATCCTAGCATCAGCCCTCTGCCAGGGTCCTTTTTTTCTCTCCTTTTATAGGGGCTCATACAACAATAACCACAATACGTGCAAACATCACTGATATAAGGCACATTTGTACATTCATTGCCCTCATTATTCTCAAAATATCTTCTCTCCACCCAAGCCCCTGGCCTCAGCTCCTCATTCCCCCCGCCCCCATTCTCACTACCCCTCCTCATAAATCCTTCATCATTTACTAATTATTATTTTGTCATATCTTGCACTGTCTGATGTCCCCCTTCACCCCCTTTTCTTTTGAGGTTTTATGTAGATCCTTGTCATCGGTTCCCTGCTGCCAGCCTACCCTCCCTCCACCCTCCCAGCATCCCCATTCATAACACTGGTCTTAAAGGGCTCATCCACCTTGAATTCCCTGTGTTTCTAGGTCCTATCTGTCCCAGTGTACATTCTCTGGTCTAGTCAGATTTGAAAGTTATAATTGGGATCTTGATAGTGAGGGGAGAGGAAGCATTGAGGAGCTAGAGGAAAGTTGTGTTTCACCGTTGCTGTCTAGTACCCTGTGTAGGCTTGTCTCTTCCCCAAGACCTTACTTAAGGGAATGTCCAGTGTACTGCAAATGGGCTTTGGCTCTCTACCCAGCATTCCCTGCTCATTCGCAATGAGATTTTTTTGTGCTGATGATGCCTGATCCCTTTGATACCTCGTGATCGCACAGGCTGGTATGCTTATTCCATGTGGGCTCTGTTGTTTCTGAGCTACATGGCCGCTTGCTTACCCTTCAGGCCTTTAAGACCTCAGACGCCATATCTTTTGATAACAGGGCACCATCAGCTTTCTTGACCACATTTGCTTATGCAACCGCTTAGACTTCAGGGAACGTGTCGGGAAGGTGAGCATCATAGAATGCCAATGTAATAGAACAAGGTATTCTTGCAATGAGAGAGTCCTTGAGTGGAGGCCCAAAGGCCATCTGCTACCTTAATAGGACACCTATAAAGATATGGACATAGGTGTATTTCCCCATGCTCACAGATAAATATATTTACATCTGTGCGTGCCTTTCTTTAGACCTCTATAACTGGCCCGTGCTTCCTAGGTCGCTCTGCTATTTCCTTTCATTTCCCTCTTGTGCCCACTGCCATGCTCAGTTTTCATTTGGGTTTCAGTAAATCCTCTTGGTTCCTTCACCCTTGATCACGCCCTACCAGGATTCCTACATCGCCCTCACCACGGATTTGCATCCACTTGTTGTTCCCTTGTCTCTGGGTTTCTTCACATCACTCCCTTTCCCCCCAACTCCCTCTTTCCCGTGGCCCTCCCGCGAAGTGTTGGTCCCCTTTTTCTCTCCTGCAGATTGTGCATCCAGCATCTCTTTTTAGACATACAGTAGAGGTAATAACATGCACAAACAAAAGACAGAGCGAAAGCAAGCACCAAAAGAAAGAAAACAGCCAAAATCCAATGACCATCAAAGAAAACACAACTCCTCAAGAAAGGAAAGCTTGTAGTTAGTTCACGGACTGTTTGTTGGCCCTTAGCAGTGTTTTCCAGTCCAGTCTGTGCGGGCACCAAGTCCTGCCCCCAAAGTCCTCCTTTGGCATTCCCTGGGGACCTTGTTGCTCCACTTCCTTGCTCTTCTGCTGCACGCCCTTAGTGCTATGCCTCGGTGTTTCGGGATCCGTTCCCGCACTGTCTCTCCAGTGTTGTCCCTTCTAGGGCTATGGGTCTTTGAGGGACGTCGTGTCTCATCTTGGGCTGGCCATGTGGTCTTCTGTGTGGACTGTCTTCTCTGAGTGGGAACATGATCCTCAAGGCAGGATCCCGGAGCCCACTGAGTGACTTTCTCTCCAGCAGCTTCTAGGTAGGCTCTGCCCCATGAGGGGCCGTGAGGTGCCTGTGTAAACCTGAGTCTGCTGGAGGTTAGAATAGCAGTCCACAGATGTGTTTGTGCTTGGGGGAAACAGTGGGTGCTGTCAGCAATACTCGGAGAAAAACAATTAAGTTCTGTAAAGCCTTAATTTTGAGGGATTTTCCGTCTTTCTGGGTGTCCATCTTTTCAGGATATGCTCAGGGTTGGTTTTTTTTTTGTTGTTGTTTTTTTTTACTTATGACTGATGAATCCACGGCCCCCTCCCCACTATTTTAACAGCAGTTGGTGTGTTGTAAGAATCACTTGGTATGGGCCAGTCCACCTAGGTTCTAAGGTGTCAGGTTGGTGCTACTTTACCCATGTCCAGTTTCCTGGTTGCACGTTGTTGGCTGCCTGTTCCCTTTCCCTTGGTTAGGCCCAAAATGAAGGTGTCAGAGCAGATGATTTGTCTCTCACCTGTTGCACAGCCTGCAGGCACTCGATGAGGGAACGATTAGTGACTTCCATTATTTCTACTTCCTTCAATCTTGGGAGGATTTGGGGAAGGTCTGCCAAACATAAATTCAAATGGGGTCATGCTTTTCACATAGGGAGTGCATCGGACTTGAAGTAGGGCAAAAGATAAAGTAAGGATCAACCCAGTTCTCGCCAGGTCCTAAATGCAACTTAACGAACAATTCCTTTAGGGTTCTGTTTATTTTTTCTACTTGCCCTGAAGAGCTTCCAGTTAATATTTAGAAGCATTGCTAAGACTTTAGTAATTTGAGCAATAAATGTTGGGCCATTGTTGGACCCCAAGGTGGTGGGAAGGCCAAATCTAGGGACAATTTTAGTTACTAATAATTTACACACAGTGGCAGCAGTTTCCTTCTTTGTTGGGAAGGCTTCCACCCATCCAGAACAGGTGTCTACGAACACCAGCAAATATCGGTAGCCATACTTTCTAAGTTTGATATACATAAAGTCCACCTCCCAGAATTCTCCAGGACTACTACCTCGAGCTCGTGGTTGGGGTTGCTCCTTTTCTTTTTGGGGTTGTTTACCCGAGCACAGTGCAATCAACGGTGGGTGACATCTGCCACCCAGTGTCCAAGCCTGGGTATGTAAAAGTGCCTGAGAAGCAACTGAGACAGTTTAGAGAGGATCCCAAATGCATACCTTCATGTAGTCCTTGAATCAGATCTCTCCCAGAGCTTCTGGCATGAATCTTCTTCCATCAGGATGGAGCAGCCACCCTGGATGCTCCCAGTCTTTTTGGCAGGCCAGCTCTTGGCTTATCTTTAGATCATTTTCTGAGTATGTAGGTTGTGGCTGTAACACTGGGGATGGCATGGTCACAGCCACTACCTTGGGGATTTGTGGCATAGTCCTGGCATTCGAGATCCACCGGTCCGGGGGACTGGTTAGGAGTGGTTCAACCATAGGTCCCCCTGCCACAGCAATATCCTGTCCCAGTTTAAGCTTCCTAGCTTCTATGACTAGGATGGCCGTGGCAGCCTCAGCTCGCATGCAGCTCAGCCATCCTGCAGCTACAGAGTCCAGTTTCTTTGAAAGATAGGCCACAGGTCTCTTCCATGGCCGCAAGTTCTCAGTTAGCACTTCTTTTGCTGTGCCTCTGGCCTCACATAGACAATTGGAAGGGCTTTACTCTGTCTAGTAGGGCAAGAGAGGTTGCCCATATGAGCGACTTTTTAAAGGATTCAAACGCTTGTTGTTCTACTTCAGTCCATTTAAGTTCTTTTTCCTTTCCCCAGTACTTGCATATAGGGGTTTCGTTGTTTTTGCAAATCCCAAATTCCACAATGGACAGTACCCCACAGCTCCTAGAAACTCTTGCAACTGCCTCTTAGTCTCAGGGACTGGGATTTTGAGGATCGCCTCAGTGCGGCTGGGGGACAAGGTCCGTTTTCCCTCCTCCAGTTGGTAGCCTAGGTATACAGCTTTATGGACACACAGTTGAGCCTTTCTTGCAGATACCCTGTACCCCAATGGGCCAAGGACTATTATCAGGTCCTTGGTAGCCCGTTGGCATTCCTCCAGGGTTTCGGAGGCCAGGAGGAGGTCATCTGCATACTGGAACAAGGTGGTTTGGGGGTGTTCCTCCTTGTGTCCCTGTAAGTCTTCACTGGGTTGATGTGCAGGGGACACGGGTATGGAGAACAAAGCATCCTTTAAGTCCAAAACAGTATAACAAATTCAGTTTGACGGGATAGTACTCAGGAGGGTCTCGGGGTTTGGCACGTGGGGTGGCCCGTTTCTATCCTCTCATTTGCCTCTCTGAGATCCTGCACCGGTTGGAAGTCCTCAGTTCCCGGCTTCTGCATGGGCAGCAGGGGAGCATTCCATGTGGACTTGCAGAGGACCCAAATGCCTGTCCTCTTTAGTCTGCAAATGGGAACAGAAATACCCACTTTTGCTATCCAGGGAGTAGGGTTAGCTTGACACACCGGTGTAGCTGAGCTCAGAAGTTGTACGACCCCAGGCACCTGAAGTTCAGAAAGGTCTGGCAGGTTGTTCTCTGCCCAAACAAAAGGAATATCTTTTAGCGATTTATCAAGAAGTTCCTTTGAGCAGGTCTCTTCTGCTCCTTGATAAAACACATATCACTCTGACATTGGAGCGGTGAGCAAAACTTTTGGCTTTTCAAGTTCAAGGGTTAAGGTGGTTGTAGCAGATGAGAAAGTAATTATGGCTGCCATTTTTCATAATAAGTCACGATCAATTAGGGGAAAGGGGCATTGAGGCATTACCAGGAAGGAGAGTGTGTGTAACTAACTGTCTCTTGTGCTAAATCTGTTATTCTGGCCGTTGTCCATGGGTGTGCTTGGGTCTGCCCTGGGGCCCCTGTAATGAAAGCCTTTCCTTTTGACAAGGCACCTGTAGTCTTTTCTGAAACCAAGAAGGTGACCCCTTTGTCCACCTAGAAATTTACTGGCTGGCTCCCTACATGGAGAGTGAGCATGGGCTCTTTGGGGTCAAGTGAAACAGAGCCTGGACACCTTTATTCAGCTTCGAGCATTATTGTCTGTAGCTTCGATTTTTCTAGGCGAGGACTAGGCCCGTTCCCTCTAGTGGTGGCTCGTCTGCCTCTCCTGGGCTTTTCAAGGCACTGATTTTTCCAATGTCACTGTTTTGTATAGTAGGTACATGGATACTTCCTCAGGACTAGGCGAGTGAGAAGCGGGGTATTAGGGTTAGCCATTCTTAGTTGAACCAAAACTGCTCTGGTCGTTCTCGCAAGCCTTCTGAACACCCATTTCCTTCATGACATTCCCTTGGGTGACGTCTGCACAGCCTACCTCCCCAATATCAGCTAGTTCATTTACACTTCCTAGCTACTTTATTTTCTTTTCATGGTGGCTTCTGTCAGCCCCAAATGGCTTCACTCTTGTCAAAGCTGTTTCAGCTTTTCCCAGAGATCCTACACAGTCGCCATTGTAGCCGAGAGGTAACAGGGTCTGTGACCATGGCCAAGATGGCACCCACCAGTCCAAACATGTGGAAGGGCGCTGCCTAGGGAGCTGGGTGAAGATGCCTGGGAGTTAGCCCTGCCTGGTCCCGGGAGCCAAAAGTTTCCCTTATCCCCTCCATTCCCTTTGCCTTTCTCCTGGTTTTTCAAACAAGCTGCTCTAGCCCTATAACGCCAAGCACAAAATTGTCATAATTCTTAATGAAAACGTATCTGGTACCCAAATTATAGATGTGACAATTTGGTCACATTTCAAAAACACTGAAAATTTTATGCTTTTAAAATATATTTTGAATGCCATATATATTGATAACTATGAAAGTAAAGAATAGAAACCAAAAAAAAAATTTTCCTAAATTTAAAACTTGAGGCGTTATAGGGCTAGTGTTCTTCCAGATTTGGTTTGTTCCTTCTTACAGGCTGGTTTTCCGTGGCCCAGGCTTAGGCCAATGGCGTTCGGAAGCCTAGGCGGAGTCACTGTTACCTTTAGGCTTTCAGTGATGCTGCTTCAGGCACTTTTGGGGACAGCTCTTACTTAATACACAGCTCCTCTGCCATGATGTTCCAGCCAGAAATTCCAATTTCCCTTAAGGTTCCCTGAGCTGCCACGTGTCCCTTCCCTTCAGAGATTTGAGCATCAGCCCCGCCAGCAGGCGTCTTGGAGGGCCTTGGAGCCATCCCAAGCAATGGTCCTCCTAGCCTGTTGTCCAGAAAAATGGTTGGACCTAAAGGTCGCCCTCGGCGACTAGTCCTTGACCCCTTCCCTCGGGCTGAGGCATGAGATTCAGGGCAACCCAGGGGTGCGCTCTCAAAGTGGGGGTTATTGACCTGGAGGCAGCAAGCTGTCAATCGCCTCCTTGTTTTGTGCTTTCTAGATGGGACTTAGCAGCTTGATGCTCAAGAATTGCCCCCTTGCATGAATCGTGTCCAATTGGGATAGAGTTGATACAGAGACCCTGGGCAAACAAAAGCTGATAGATTCACTTTGCAACTCTATTTGGCCACAGTATCGTTTTGAGAAAGGAGAATGGTGGGCAGAGAATGGTACGCTTTCCCTTCCAACCGTGATTCACCGGGAACAGTTCGGTAGAGTGCCGGGAAAGTGGGCGGAGATGCCAGGACTTAGAGCATTTCTCCTCTCGAGGAGCAGTAGGAGACCTTCATCCCCAGTGCACCCAGGAACCCCTAAGGCAGGCGTCCTCAAACTGTGGTCCATGGGGCACATGTGGCGCCATGCCATTTATCCCACACTCGGGGTGTTTTTGCTGCCACTGCCTGTCCTGCTTAGCAGCCGACTCGTGCAGTGTGTATAGGAATTTGTCCATAGGTTTTTTGAAAACCATAGTCTGGCCCTCCAACGGTCGGAGAGACAATGAACTGGCCCCCTGTGTAAACAATTTGAGGACCCCTGCCCTAAGGGATCCTGGACTTCAGGTCACTATTGTCCCAGCCCTGAACCCTCCCTGAACATTCTACCCCTAGTAGAGGCACCAGGGGCATTTGGTCCCAGGGTAACTTACAAGCCTTTTACTCAAATGGAACCCGAGAAAATTAAAAATGACACAGGCAGTTACTCTACTTTTGATCCCTGTTGAATCCGCCTGTAGCATCCCAATATTACAATTTAACCCTATAACGCCGAGCATGACCTTTCCCTAACATTTAATGAAATGAATATAAATGTATATTTATTGATAACTATGAAAGTAATGAATCAAAACGAAATTTTTTTGCCCAAAAATTTAAAAGTGAGGCGTTATAGGGTGAAAAAGAAGGATGGTTCTTATCAGAGGGGCCAATGCCTTAGGATCATAAGTGAAGCGGTGATCCCACTGCACCCAGTAGTGCCCAAACCCTGGACCCCCCTAGGGGAAATTGTGAATGCTTTTACCCCCGTGCCGGTACATAGAATGAACAAACACACACGCCTGATAATCCTAAGATTTTTACTTATTTCCTGTGATACTCACCTACTTTCAAGGGCACTCCCACCTCACAATCCTAGCCTTGTCTCAGTTAAACTGTTCACCCTTTTGTGCGTTTGTTGTTTTTTCCAGAAGTTCTCAAGTTACCAAAGCCCCTAATCCAAGTGTGCCAGCTCCAGGACCACCATCTCCTGGACCACTTCAACCTTATCCATCCTAGCGCTGAATGGACAACCCCTCCCAGCACAGCAGGAAGGGTGTGGACCCAAAGCTCCACCTCGTCCCTTTTGCCAGCAGGAAGTAGCTAGAGATGTCGTCGCCCAGTACCCCAAAAATTTGGGTCCACATCTCTTCAGGGTGGAAATGTTAGGTAGCTAGCATAGGGACTGGGGTGTCCATTACACATGCCCAGAGGGCCCAGTTAGCGGCCCAGGAAAGAGTGGCACACTGTGCGTGCTCAGAGGTCCAGGTTTCCGGCCAGGAAGGGCAGGTCCACCTGGGTGGGCGCTGCACCTGCATCGACCCACCTAGGCCAAGTATATTCAATTCAGCCACTAGGATCGAGCAGGGTTGACCACCACATCTCCCTAACTCTCCTAAACCTCACTTGGATCACAAACCAGGCTTTGGCGTGAATTCTTTCTAACGCAGAACCAAGGCCCGAGGGATATCTGTCCCCAGAGAGATCTGACCAACTCAGGAAAGCTCTTTGGAGGCAGCAGGAGTGGACGTGAGTGGCTGGTGGATACTGTTCAGATGCATGGCTTTCTGCTTGGAAGGGTTTTTAGTCTCGGCTGACAGGATCAGAGGAGGTAGTATGTCTGGATCACATAGTATCCATGTCCACAAATGAGCTGCCCATTCCAAAGTCCTGACAGTGCTTTTGGAAAACACTGTGCTTTGGAATGTCACCCCTTGCAGAGGGCAGTGGGAGGGGCTGGGACCCAGGTATGCTGCCCCTTGCTCCCAGTTGCCGGTTTCTGGATCCTGATTATATCTCTCACAGGATCAGTTAGTGGGCTTGTTGTCTGCCTCAGGCTTTGTTCACCGAGGTCCTCCAGCTAGGTGGTGGTGTGTGTGCATGAGCAGAGGCTTCCTGCTAATCCCCCATGAGTTGAAGAGCTCCCCTGGTGTGGGCTCCGTGAAAGAGGTGCCCCAGACAGCAGGAGGGTGGGCCCTACAGGAACCGGAGGGCCATTCCCCCTGTGGAATGACCTCAGAGCCCCGCCTCTCTCACTGTCCAGCTGCCGGGGCTGTGGACCCTAAGCTTCATGCCTCACATAAGAATAGATACAGGGTGAGGCGACTGCAGCACCTGCTTTTGCTGGTCTAATCCAGCCTGAGATCATCCTAGCATCAGCCCTCTGCCAGGGTCTTTTTTTTCTCTCCTTTTATAGGGGCTCATACAACAATAACCACAATACGTGCAAACATCACTGATATAAGGCACATTTGTACATTCATTGCCCTCATTATTCTCAAAATATCTTCTCTCCACCCAAGCCCCTGGCCTCAGCTCCTCATTCCCCCCGCCCCCATTCTCACTACCCCTCCTCATAAATCCTTCATCATTTACTAATTATTATTTTGTCATATCTTGCACTGTCTGATGTCCCCCTTCACCCCCTTTTCTTTTGAGGTTTTATGTAGATCCTTGTCATCGGTTCCCTGCTGCCAGCCTACCCTCCCTCCACCCTCCCAGCATCCCCATTAATAACACTGGTCCTAAAGGGCTCATCCACCTTGAATTCCCTGTGTTTCTAGGTCCTATCTGTCCCAGTGTACATTCTCTGGTCTAGTCAGATTTGAAAGTTATAATTGGGATCTTGATAGTGAGGGGAGAGGAAGCATTGAGGAGCTAGAGGAAAGTTGTGTTTCACCGTTGCTGTCTAGTACCCTGTGTAGGCTTGTCTCTTCCCCAAGACCTTACTTAAGGGAATGTCCAGTGTACTGCAAATGGGCTTTGGCTCTCTACCCAGCATTCCCTGCTCATTCGCAATGAGATTTTTTTGTGCTGATGATGCCTGATCCCTTTGATACCTCGTGATCGCACAGGCTGGTATGCTTATTCCATGTGGGCTCTGTTGTTTCTGAGCTACATGGCCGCTTGCTTACCCTTCAGGCCTTTAAGACCTCAGACGCCATATCTTTTGATAACAGGGCACCATCAGCTTTCTTGACCACATTTGCTTATGCAACCGCTTAGACTTCAGGGAACGTGTCGGGAATGTGAGCATCATAGAATGCCAATGTAATAGAACAAGGTATTCTTGCAATGAGAGAGTCCTTGAGTGGAGGCCCAAAGGCCATCTGCTACCTTAATAGGACACCTATAAAGATATGGACATAGGTGTATTTCCCCATGCTCACAGATAAATATATTTACATCTGTGCGTGCCTTTCTTTAGACCTCTATAACTGGCCCGTGCTTCCTAGGTCGCTCTGCTATTCCCTTTCATTTCCCTCTTGTGCCCACTGCCATGCTCAGTTTTCATTTGGGTTTCAGTAAATCCTCTTGGTTCCTTCACCCTTGATCACGCCCTACCAGGATTCCTACATCGCCCTCACCACGGATTTGCATCCACTTGTTGTTCCCTTGTCTCTGGGTTTCTTGACATCACTCCCTTTCCCCCCAACTCCCTCTTTCCTGTGGCCCTCCCACGAAGTGTTGGTCCCCTTTTTCTCTCCTGCAGATTGTGCATCCAGCATCTCTTTTTAGACATACAGTAGAGGTAATAACATGCACAAACAAAAGACAGAGCGAAAGCAAGCACCAAAAGAAAGAAAACAGCCAAAATCCAATGACCATCAAAGAAAACACAACTCCTCAAGAAAGGAAAGCTTGTAGTTAGTTTACGGACTGTTTGTTGGCCCTTAGCAGTGTTTTCCAGTCCAGTCTGTGCGGGCACCAAGTCCTGCCCCCAAAGTCCTCCTTTGGCATTCCCTGGGGACCTTGTTGCTCCACTTCCTTGCTCTTCTGCTGCACGCCCTTAGTGCTATGCCTCGGTGTGGCGGAATCCGTTCCCGCACTCTCTCTCCAGTGTTGTCTATTCTAGGGCTGTGGGTCTTTGAGGGACGTCGTGTCTCATCTTGGGCTGGCCATGTGGTCTTCTGTGTGGACTGTCTTCTCTGAGTGGGAACATCATCCTCAAGCCTGGTGGGCCAGGATGTTCTCCACTCTCCCCTCCTCCCCCTTCGTCTTCTCCGTATTCTCTATCAGATCTGTCCCGCTTCCAGAGCTGCAGATTCAGTGCCGTCCTATGAAAAAACATATTTGGGCGTGGGAGGGGGGAATGGGGGGGGAAGATCTGCTCAGATCTTTCGAGGGTCCAGGAGAGGGTGACTGCTCAGCTGGGCACAGGCATATGGGGCTCTGAGCTCTGGCTCCAGACACTGGTTGGGAATGTGGCTTTGTTTTTAACCAGTTGTGTTCCTGTGGGTCAGTACCTATGTCTTTTTGAGTGAGTTTTCTCATCTGGAAAGTAAAGGTATTCCAGGGTCTAGTGTCCCATGTCACTAAGTGATCGAGAGGGGTTAACCTGAACCTGAATCAAACCATGTGGACATGTCAGGCGCATTCTAGATCCTGGGTGGCGATTCAGAGTCCAGGACAATGTTAATATCCAAGAGGTGATATAGGTGGCTTCGTATTGAAACGGGAAGCCCACGGTGGAGGTTTTGTCCTTCCGCTGATGGCCACTTCAACTCCTGCTAAAAGAGTTTCACTGGCTCAACAGCCGAGCCGGGAGCCAGTGCCATGAAAACCATGTGGCTAACTGGGACATAGGGCAGAGAGACATTTTTTACCTTGATGGCTTGGGAAGCCCCCCAATCTCCATGCAAACCTTCTGGTGTGAGTACTTTGGAAGCAATCATAGGCTGACAGTAATTCCAATCTTTCCTTTGACAATGTGTCCGTTCTCTTTTTTGAACCTGAGAAGATGGCCCCTGTGTCCTCCAAGACATTTCCTGGCTTGCCCCCAACTTGGACAGTTAGCACGGGATCCTGGGGGCCAGTGAAACAGAGTCCTGAGACATTCCTTCAGCTTCCTCAAGCGTTATTGTCTCTCACTTGGGTTTTTCTAGGCGAGGACGAGGCCTGTCCTCACTAGTGGAGGTTTGTCCGTCTCTCCTGGAGTTTTCAATGCAATGTTTTTTCCAATGTCTGTCTCTTCTGTAGTAGGCACCTGGATCCTTCCTTCCTCAGGGCTTGGTGGTGCCACAGGTCAGTCTCTCCGTGAGTGGGCCATGATCTCTTTTTCTGAGTCTCTGTTGTGTCTCATGGCAATTCCTAGTATTTTAGCTATTTCTTTGTCTCTGTCGTGGTAGGGTCATCTGTGTTGTGATACACCCAATAAGACACTTCTACCAAATCACGAAGATTGTTCCCTTCAAATGCTTCCCATTTCTTTTTCATGTCTGAGGCGGGCTGAGTAATAAAGGCAATACTTATTTCCCTCTTGTTCTCGGGGGCCTCTGGGTCCTTGGGGGTACAAAGAACGCAGGATTCCATCAGCCACTCTAAAAAGGCAGGCAGGCAGGCAGGCAGGCAGGCAGACATTCGTTTGTAGGCGCCTGAAAATTCTCACTGACCTTAGATAAATGCATAGGTTTCCTAGTTGTCCCGCGGAGGCCCTGCAAGAGAGACTGGTGATACCTAGCTAAGCCCTCGGGGCATTACTGGGAGTTTGGGTCTCACATTATTCGTGGAGTGGTAAAAAGAGTTTCTCTCCACTGGGGAGTGCCCGCTGGCTGACCATCAGTTCTATTGACTGCTTTCTGGGCCTCTCTCTGGAAGGGCTCCCATTCCTCTGCTGTGAACAGCACCTGCAGAAGTGGCTGGCACTTGTCTGAGGTGGGCTGATGCATGTGGAAAAGCTAGTCTAGCAAAGAAATCAGACCTTGTGGTTTCTCAGACAGGGGGTTTTGTTTATTCCAATTATGCAATCCTGGGGAAAAAATGGGACATAGACCCAAAGAGGGACGCTTGGGGTTTCCCCAGGTGTTTGGGCTGCTTGCCTTAAGCAGAGAATGCTGCTGACCAGTGATCCTTCTGGGGGGAGGAGAGGACATGCCAGCCCTAGTGCACGTGTTGGCGGGTGACTTTAAAATAGGTGGTATTTCTCTTCCTTTTGCCCCCATGAACTGATAGGCAGGCAGCGGTCACAATGGGTCTTAAGCCAGCTCTCCCGATCCTGAGTCGTCCTGCAAAGTGGGATAAAGAGGACGGGGATGGGGAGGGGAGGAGAGGGACGGCCTCCACTTTGGTGGCTTTAGGAATTTGGACCTGTTGTCTTTCCTGGTCATGCCATGTTTCGTGAAATCATGGAGAAAAGAACCCATTCTGTTGGGGGAGGGAGTAAGTCTTTTATATATGCTGGCTTACTAGTGGCCCTATCAAGTCACACATCAATTTTATCGAACCCTAACCCTAACCCTAACCCTAACCCTAACCCTAACCCTAACCCTAACCCTAACCCTAACCCTAACCCTAACCCTAACCCTAACCCTAACCCTAACCCTAACCCTAACCCTAACCCTAACCCTAACCCTAACCCTAACCCTAACCCTAACCCTAACCCTAACCCTAACCCTAACCCTAACCCTAACCCTAACCCTAACCCTAACCCTAACCCTAACCCTAACCCTAACCCTAACCCTAACCCTAACCCTAACCCTAACCCTAACCCTAACCCTAACCCTAACCCTAACCCTAACCCTAACCCTAACCCTAACCCTAACCCTAACCCTAACCCTAACCCTAACCCTAACCCTAACCCTAACCCTAACCCTAACCCTAACCCTAACCCTAACCCTAACCCTAACCCTAACCCTAACCCTAACCCTAACCCTAACCCTAACCCTAACCCTAACCCTAACCCTAACCCTAACCCTAACCCTAACCCTAACCCTAACCCTAACCCTAACCCTAACCCTAACCCTAACCCTAACCCTAACCCTAACCCTAACCCTAACCCTAACCCTAACCCTAACCCTAACCCTAACCCTAACCCTAACCCTAACCCTAACCCTAACCCTAACCCTAACCCTAACCCTAACCCTAACCCTAACCCTAACCCTAACCCTAACCCTAACCCTAACCCTAACCCTAACCCTAACCCTAACCCTAACCCTAACCCTAACCCTAACCCTAACCCTAACCCTAACCCTAACCCTAACCCTAACCCTAACCCTAACCCTAACCCTAACCCTAACCCTAACCCTAACCCTAACCCTAACCCTAACCCTAACCCTAACCCTAACCCTAACCCTAACCCTAACCCTAACCCTAACCCTAACCCTAACCCTAACCCTAACCCTAACCCTAACCCTAACCCTAACCCTAACCCTAACCCTAACCCTAACCCTAACCCTAACCCTAACCCTAACCCTAACCCTAACCCTAACCCTAACCCTAACCCTAACCCTAACCCTAACCCTAACCCTAACCCTAACCCTAACCCTAACCCTAACCCTAACCCTAACCCTAACCCTAACCCTAACCCTAACCCTAACCCTAACCCTAACCCTAACCCTAACCCTAACCCTAACCCTAACCCTAACCCTAACCCTAACCCTAACCCTAACCCTAACCCTAACCCTAACCCTAACCCTAACCCTAACCCTAACCCTAACCCTAACCCTAACCCTAACCCTAACCCTAACCCTAACCCTAACCCTAACCCTAACCCTAACCCTAACCCTAACCCTAACCCTAACCCTAACCCTAACCCTAACCCTAACCCTAACCCTAACCCTAACCCTAACCCTAACCCTAACCCTAACCCTAACCCTAACCCTAACCCTAACCCTAACCCTAACCCTAACCCTAACCCTAACCCTACCCTAACCCTAACCCTAACCCTAACCCTAACCCTAACCCTAACCCTAACCCTAACCCTAACCCTAACCCTAACCCTAACCCTAACCCTAACCCTAACCCTAACCCTAACCCTAACCCTAACCCTAACCCTAACCCTAACCCTAACCCTAACCTAACCCTAACCCTAACCCTAACCCTAACCCTAACCCTAACCCTAACCCTAACCCTAACCCTAACCCTAACCCTAACCCTAACCCTAACCCTAACCCTAACCCTAACCCTAACCCTAACCCTACCCTAACCCTAACCCTAACCCTAACCCTAACCCTAACCCTAACCCTAACCCTAACCCTAACCCTAACCCTAACCCTAACCCTAACCCTAACCCTAACCCTAACCCTAACCCTAACCCTAACCCTAACCCTAACCCTAACCCTAACCCTAACCCTAACCCTAACCCTAACCCTAACCCTAACCCTAACCCTAACCCTAACCCTAACCCTAACCCTAACCCTAACCCTAACCCTAACCCTAACCCTAACCCTAACCCTAACCCTAACCCTAACCCTAACCCTAACCCTAACCCTAACCCTAACCCTAACCCTAACCCTAACCCTAACCCTAACCCTAACCCTAACCCTAACCCTAACCCTAACCCTAACCCAACCCTAACCCTAACCCTAACCCTAACCCTAACCCTAACCCTAACCCTAACCCTAACCCTAACCCTAACCCTAACCCTAACCCTAACCCTAACCCTAACCCTAACCCTAACCCTAACCCTAACCCTAACCCTAACCCTAACCCTAACCCTAACCCTAACCCTAACCCTAACCCTAACCCTAACCCTAACCCTAACCCTAACCCTAACCCTAACCCTAACCCTAACCCTAACCCTAACCCTAACCCTAACCCTAACCCTAACCCTAACCCTAACCCTAACCCTAACCCTAACCCTAACCCTAACCCTAACCCTAACCCTAACCCTAACCCTAACCCTAACCCTAACCCTAACCCTAACCCTAACCCTAACCCTAACCCTAACCCTAACCCTAACCCTAACCCTAACCCTAACCCTAACCCTAACCCTAACCCTAACCCTAACCCTAACCCTAACCCTAACCCTAACCCTAACCCTAACCCTAACCCTAACCCTAACCCTAACCCTAACCCTACCCTAACCCTAACCCTAACCCTAACCCTAACCCTAACCCTAACCCTAACCCTAACCCTAACCCTAACCCTAACCCTAACCCTAACCCTAACCCTAACCCTAACCCTAACCCTAACCCTAACCCTAACCCTAACCCTAACCCTAACCCTAACCCTAACCCTAACCCTAACCCTAACCCTAACCCTAACCCTAACCCTAACCCTAACCCTAACCCTAACCCTAACCCTAACCCTAACCCTAACCCTAACCCTAACCCTAACCCTAACCCTAACCCTAACCCTAACCCTAACCCTAACCCTAACCCTAACCCTAACCCTAACCCTAACCCTAACCCTAACCCTAACCCTAACCCTAACCCTAACCCTAACCCTAACCCTAACCCTAACCCTAACCCTAACCCTAACCCTAACCCTAACCCTAACCCTAACCCTAACCCTAACCCTAACCCTAACCCTAACCCTAACCCTAACCCTAACCCTAACCCTAACCCTAACCCTAACCCTAACCCTAACCCTAACCCTAACCCTAACCCTAACCCTAACCCTAACCCTAACCCTAACCCTAACCCTAACCCTAACCCTAACCCTAACCCTAACCCTAACCCTAACCCTAACCCTAACCCTAACCCTAACCCTAACCCTAACCCTAACCCTAACCCTAACCCTAACCCTAACCCTAACCCTAACCCTAACCCTAACCCTAACCCTAACCCTAACCCTAACCCTAACCCTAACCCTAACCCTAACCCTAACCCTAACCCTAACCCTAACCCTAACCCTAACCCTAACCCTAACCCTAACCCTAACCCTAACCCTAACCCTAACCCTAACCCTAACCCTAACCCTAACCCTAACCCTAACCCTAACCCTAACCCTAACCCTAACCCTAACCCTAACCCTAACCCTAACCCTAACCCTAACCCTAACCCTAACCCTAACCCTAACCCTAACCCTAACCCTAACCCTAACCCTAACCCTAACCCTAACCCTAACCCTAACCCTAACCCTAACCCTAACCCTAACCCTAACCCTAACCCTAACCCTAACCCTAACCCTAACCCTAACCCTAACCCTAACCCTAACCCTAACCCTAACCCTAACCCTAACCCTAACCCTAACCCTAACCCTAACCCTAACCCTAACCCTAACCCTAACCCTAACCCTAACCCTAACCCTAACCCTAACCCTAACCCTAACCCTAACCCTAACCCTAACCCTAACCCTAACCCTAACCCTAACCCTAACCCTAACCCTAACCCTAACCCTAACCCTAACCCTAACCCTAACCCTAACCCTAACCCTAACCCTAACCCTAACCCTAACCCTAACCCTAACCCTAACCCTAACCCTAACCCTAACCCTAACCCTAACCCTAACCCTAACCCTAACCCTAACCCTAACCCTAACCCTAACCCTAACCCTAACCCTAACCCTAACCCTAACCCTAACCCTAACCCTAACCCTAACCCTAACCCTAACCCTAACCCTAACCCTAACCCTAACCCTAACCCTAACCCTAACCCTAACCCTAACCCTAACCCTAACCCTAACCCTAACCCTAACCCTAACCCTAACCCTAACCCTAACCCTAACCCTAACCCTAACCCTAACCCTAACCCTAACCCTAACCCTAACCCTAACCCTAACCCTAACCCTAACCCTAACCCTAACCCTAACCCTAACCCTAACCCTAAGCCTAAGCCTAAGCCTAAGCCTAAGCCTAACCCTAACCCTAAGCCTAACCCTAACCCTAACCCTAACCCTAACCCTAACCCTAACCCTAACCCTAACCCTAAGCCTAACCCTAAGCCTAAGCCTAAGCCTAAGCCTAAGCCTAAGCCTAAGCCTAAGCCTAAGCCTAAGCCTAAGCCTAAGCCTAAGCCTAAGCCTAAGCCTAAGCCTAAGCCTAAGCCTAAGCCTAAGCCTAAGCCTAAGCCTAAGCCTAAGCCTAAGCCTAAGCCTAAGCCTAAGCCTAAGCCTAAGCCTAAGCCTAAGCCTAAGCCTAAGCCTAAGCCTAAGCCTAAGCCTAAGCCTAAGCCTAAGCCTAAGCCTAAGCCTAAGCCTAAGCCTAAGCCTAAGCCTAAGCCTAAGCCTAAGCCTAAGCCTAAGCCTAAGCCTAAGCCTAAGCCTAAGCCTAAGCCTAAGCCTAAGCCTAAGCCTAAGCCTAAGCCTAAGCCTAAGCCTAAGCCTAAGCCTAAGCCTAACCCTTACCCTTACCCTTACCCTTACCCTTACCCTTACCCTTACCCTTACCCTTACCCTTACCCTTACCCTTACCCTTACCCTTACCCTTACCCTTACCCTTACCCTTACCCTTACCCTTACCCTTACCCTTACCCTTACCCTTACCCTTACCCTTACCCTTACCCTTACCCTTACCCTTACCCTTACCCTTACCCTTACCCTTACCCTTACCCTTACCCTTACCCTTACCCTTACCCTTACCCTTACCCTTACCCTTACCCTTACCCTTACCCTTACCCTTACCCTTACCCTTACCCTTACCCTTACCCTTACCCTTACCCTTACCCTTACCCTTACCCTTACCCTTACCCTTACCCTTACCCTTACCCTTACCCTTACCCTTACCCTTACCCTTACCCTTACCCTTACCCTTACCCTTACCCTTACCCTTACCCTTACCCTTACCCTTACCCTTACCCTTACCCTTACCCTTACCCTTACCCTTACCCTTACCCTTACCCTTACCCTTACCCTTACCCTTACCCTTACCCTTACCCTTACCCTTACCCTTACCCTTACCCTTACCCTTACCCTTACCCTTACCCTTACCCTTACCCTTACCCTTACCCTTACCCTTACCCTTACCCTTACCCTTACCCTTACCCTTACCCTTACCCTTACCCTTACCCTTACCCTTACCCTTACCCTTACCCTTACCCTTACCCTTACCCTTACCCTTACCCTTACCCTTACCCTTACCCTTACCCTTACCCTTACCCTTACCCTTACCCTTACCCTTACCCTTACCCTTACCCTTACCCTTACCCTTACCCTTACCCTTACCCTTACCCTTACCCTTACCCCCCACCAGAAAGCCAGCCTTTGGTGGTGAGCCATTTTCAGTATATAATGTCTGGCTCTACATTTTGCCAGACCTGTTAGATTGACTAAGTGCCCTTGTGGCATAGTGGTTACAAGTTGAGCTGACATCCCAAAGGCCAGTAATTTGATACCACCATCAGCCCTGTGGCAGAAACCTGGTGCTTTCTGCTTCCATGGAGTTAGTCTTGGAGAGTCACAGGGACAGAGCTACCCTGTACCATAGGATCCTGTTCAACAGCGTCCCTCACTAAGAGCTAGTATTGACTTGATGGCCATGAGTTTAAGGGCCATTTTGGCTTCCTTTTCAAAGGAACCTCATTCAGTGAACTGACTCTTTCTGGTCAATCCTTTCCTCTGACTCTGGTCTGAATGTAGCACCTCACCGGGGGAGTGAAGAGGTCTGAAGCTTGGAGCTGCCTCCCAATGAAAGAAAGTAAACCATGATAGTTCATAAAGGCACTTGTGCAAATTGTAAACCACCAACCTTGGCTTAATTCATTTTTTAATTGGATAGAAATACTCTAATTATGTTGATGACAAATAAACCAAACATATATATGTGGATATACACATACACACACACACAAATACACACACACACACACAAGACGGATGTTTAGGGGCATCTACCCAGCTCTGTCAGAGAGATTTGTCCCAGGTCTGGGCATAGGAGTCAGTCTTCTTGCATTTCAGTGTCTGGCTCTGTACCTGACCTTAAGCCCCATGACCTTGATCAGATTGCTTAACATCTCTGAGCCCTTTTGGCAACACCGTGTATCAGGGCTGAGAAGGGGCACTGGGTAAGCCCTGACACATGATGGTGGAGGGACTCAGCCAAAATAAAGCATACAAGGGTAATGACCATGGCATTCTCTCCAGTGTGGGCCTCAGAGCAGCCCTGGTTCTAGATAATCCCACAGAAATAATTTTACCAACCTGGGCCTTCAGCCCTCACGCCAAACTTAACACGTTTTTAATCCACACAATGTTTACAGCTTTGGGTTCTCATCCCTCTCCTTCTTCCAAGAGACCAAGGAGAATGGAGTGTTTGAGCAATATCCAGGCCACATGACCATCTTTCTCAGTTCTTAACTCACCTTTTCCTCTCTCAAGCACAACTTTAATGTTTCCATGAGTGTCCGTGGCTATGATAAAGAATACGTGTTATGGGAGGTAATCAGGGCCTGTGTCTTCCATAAACCAGTTGCCAAAGACTCTTTACAGATAGGTAATGGTAGGCCCATATGTTTTACTTACCTATTGCTGCTTAGTGACTTTCAATCCCACTCGGTGTATTATTTGCTCATAATTTTGTAATTTGAGGAAGGTTTGGCTGGGGCAGCACATCTCCACTCCACGTGGCATTGGCCAAACCAGCTCAAGCAGCGAGACCCGGCAAGATGGGTTTGCTTTGGTTCATAGGTCTAGGGCCTGGGTTCTTGCTGTTGCATTGGCTCCCCAATTTCCCTCCATGTGATCGTATCATGTGCTTGCCTTTAGCTTCCTCACAGCAGGGTGATTTTCAAGATAGATTTTTTTGTCAGGATAGTTGGGCTGTAGGCCCAGTGACAAAATCCCTTAAAGGGATTAAATTGAATGCACAATTTAATACGTGACTGCCAAATATCCCCCAGAGCACACAAGTTGAAACCACAAGACTTCTCCCTAAGAGAGGTTCCTTGTAGCTTTTGGTTGTCTTCTAAGTCCCTTTTCCTTTTCCACAATAATGTCTGGGTTGCTTTATCAATCATCTTCTTTCTTTTTATGTAGCACTATCTCTGGCTGTTTAGTCCAAGCCAATGCAGTTCCTTCCCAAAGTTACTGGGTTTCCCTTGCACTGGATTACATGATGCATTCAATTTTATGAAAGCCATGTCCCCACATCTCTTTGAAATGGGTCCCTCTCTGTTTTAGGCTGCAATTCAGCCTATTTAGGCTGTAGCACAGCCTTCTGGAGACTCTTAGAAAACCTTTTGTGTACACGAGACTGTCTACAAGGCACTGGATTACATTCTTTTGTGATCTTAGTACAGGGCATGAAAGCTATCTTCTTGATCTGATCCAACACAGAAGCCCTGCTCATGCCATTCCTATTATGGGACATTATTTTTTGGCAAGAAAGACTTGGGGTTGAAAAATAGGTTTTGTTAGGCAGATAGGCAGGAATGAGATGTCCATTGACGCATGCCCAGGAGAACCAAGCATAGAACAAAAGCCTAGGTTTTCCCGCTGGTGGGTACGGATGGGCGTTAAACCTGGATCAGCCCACCTGGGCCAGGTGATTGCAATTCAGCCAATGGGATCGACCTGGGGTCATTCACCATGCCTCTCCCCGGGAATCCTTGAAAAGGCAGGAGCGAGGGGGAGAAAGGAAAAACTGGGGACAGGAACTGGGGAGAGAACTTGAGAAAGAACATGAGACAGGTCTTTTTTTGGAGGAAAACTTAGGAGAGAGATCTTTGCGTGACCTCGAGCAGTCTCTGCCAGGCTGCATGGTGGGGAGGAATCCTAGGGGTGGCGCGTAAAACCTGAAACTTCTTTTAACTTTCATTAAACTCACTTGGATCACGAGCCAGGCTTTGGCGTGAATTCTTTCTCATGCGGAGCCAAGAACTGAGATGTAACTCTAGCCCGGAGAGAGATCTTACAGTTCATATTTAAGTCCAGCAAGTCCCTGCTCCTTCATAGTTCATATTTTCTGCTAAAAAAAGCACACAACTAAACCCCAAACAGAAGTAACTTCTTTAGCTTTTCTTTACCCTTCTGTAGTTTATAATTATTTGTCTGTTGCCTCCATTGTTAATGACGCTGAGAGTTCAGATTCTAGATAAAGCAGAAGAATGTCACTGCCACCCAAAATAGTTGTTCTTAGTGTTAGTTGGTGCCCAATCAATCCCTGCCCATCCACTCACTTGCTGCCATTGAGTCAATTCTGACTCATGGCAGCAGAGTATACTTGCCCTGGTAGGTTTCTGAGACTATACATCTGTACAGTAGAAAGCTTCAGCTTTCTCTCTCAGAGCAGCTGGTAGTATTGAACTACTGACCTTATGGCTAGCAGGACAATATGTTACCAGGGATCCTTTTCAAGACTGTGCCCTTTCAGAAACAGATCACCAGGCCTGCTTTCCTAGGAAACTGTGGGTGGGTTTGAAGCATCAACCTTTTGGTTAATATGCAAGTGCTTAACAAATGGTCTTTATCCCGGTTTGGAAAACCTAAGTCACTGGTCTTTTGCCTAAAGAGTCACTTTCAATGGCCCTGGCTTGTTTCATGGGAAGGGCCAGTTCAGGGGCTCCCGGACAGATGGTGGGGTAGGATCCTTATTTAGTAGGGCCATATTGGGTGGGGTGGCAGGGAAGTGTGTGTGTGCTGTATGTGTGTGTAATCTGCATCTTTAACAAATGCCCCCCCCCACTGAAATGAGAAACACTGGCCCCAATTGTCCTCTGCCTCTCTTGTTGCTGCCTTTTTTGGGATTTTTCTGGCTTTTAGCAGCCCTGGAGGCCCCTCCTATCTAGGCAGGAAAAGGAGCCAATAAATAAGTTCACACTAAGGTGCTAGAGAGTGATAACAGCTAATCCCTTCCAAGGGCAATTGCTCTCAGAAAGAAAGAAAAAAGAGAGAGAGAGAGAGCTCAGGGGGTTGGGGGGAGCAATTTAACTCCAATGAATAGTGTCTCCTGGAAGAGTCCTACACTTTGTCGCTGCAATGGGAGTCATATATGAACACGTGTGTGTGTGTGAAACCCCTCGCATCAGTCTCTTCTTCTGCTTTTGTGTAAATTGGACTTTAAACACATTCTCTAGGAAGTGTTTGAATGCCTCTGTTTATGGAAGCTTCTTGACAGAAGGGGGATTTTTGTCTCTTTTGTTCAGTGAGAGAGCCCCAAGGTGTGGCATTTAATAAGTAAGTAACAAGCTGGTTGAATGAATGAGTGAGTGAGGTAAAGAAGCCTTCAGCAGCCTTCCAGGTCGAGACTGGCTCCCTCAGAAGCCTGGCTCTTGTCTAAAGTGAGGTAGATCTCTCCCCCTTCCCATTTCATGCTTCCCCGTGGTCTGCCTGGGATTGAGCTGAAAAATGATTTTTCATGCATGTCATCCTCATTATATCATTATCCCTCACAGCAAAACTCTCTGACCACCCTGAAGACCTGTATTTAATGTGAGGAAAGGTGATTTAATGGAGTGGAGAGCGCAGCATAAAACAGACAACCCTTTCAGAATAGCAGAGCAGGCTGTCCCTCCAAGGGGAAAGGGACAAAAAGGGAAAAGAAAAGAAAAATGGCGAGGGAGGGGGGGCAACTCTCACTCTCCTAATAGGCTGAAATAAGAAGTCATTTTGGTCAACTTCATCAGAAGACAAACCTGAAAGGGGCCCCTTGCCCTCCCCGCCAGCGCATAACTGACTTACCATGCATTTTACCGTGGAGCTGATTATGCGGTGAGTTGTGGTAGACGGGGAGAGTTTATTGACATATGGTCTCCCTTCACACCTTTTGTTACAGCCAGACATCAGGGACTGAGCTGCAGGATATTAAAGGATTTGGAAGCGTTATCAAGGAATGGTACATATTTATCAAAACCAGGGTGATATTACAAAGCTGGGTTGCTGCTACACCTGGGTGTGTTATGTGATTAAAAATAATGACAATGCATCCTCTTGATGGATTTTGCACCTGGGCGAATACTGAGCAGGTCTGCTGGACCACCCTTGGTCGAGAATTCACACCTAACAACCCCTTTGGTCTCAGAAGAAAATTGTGGCTGCTAGCTCACACTTGGAATCCAGGTAGGGCAATGTTTAAGCACTTCACTGTTAACCGAAAGAGCAACACTTGGAATTCACCAGCTATCCCGAGTGAGAAAGATGTGACCATGTGCTGCCACAAAGATTACAGCCTTGGAAACCTTCCGGGAGGTTCTTTCCTGGCCTACAGGGTTGCTCGAGTCAGAATTGACTTGACTTCCATGGCATTGAGCTGTTTTGAGTTTTGAATGGCTGAATTGGAGACTTCAGGATTGCAGGAAGATTTGAGAACAGCCTGAAATATGCAGGCGACCAGCCTTGCTTGCTGCAAGGGAAGAGGAGTTGAAGCACTTACTGATGAAGTTCAAAGATGATAGTCTTCAGTATGGATTACAACTCGAGGTTAAAAGAACAAGAATCCTCACCACTGAACCAATAAGCAACATGATAAACAGAGAAAAGATTTAAATGATGAAGCATTTCATCTTACTTGGACCCATCCACAACCAACGCTCATAGAAATATCTGTAAAGAAATCACTGGATAAATTGCTTTCAGTGAATTTGCTGCAAAAGGCCTTTTAAACATTTTTTTGAACCAAGGTGACTTTGTCACCTTAAAAATTCAGGAGTATCCTATCCCAAGGCATGATTATTTTCATGTGGAAGCTGGAAAATGCATAAGGAAGTCCCACGAGAAGAATTGATGCATTTGAAATATGGTCCTGGTGAGGAATATTGAATACACCAAGGAACTTCTAGGAGAACAAACAAATCTATGTTGAAAGAACTACAGCCAGATTGATTCTTAGAAGCGAGGATGGTGACATTTGGCTTCATGTACTTTGGGTGTTATCAGGAGGGACCAGTCCCTGGAGTTGGGCAGCATGCTTGGTCAAGCCAAAAGGAGGACAAACCTCCACAAGATGGGTTGACACAGTGGCTCAAATGTAGGAATGGCTGTGAGAAATGCGCAGGGCAGCGTGTTGTTTTGTTCTGCTGTACATAGAGTGGCCATGAGTTGGAACCAAATTGACAGCACCTGGTTACGCAATGGACTAATGGCAAGATCAACCATTCAAAACCACCAGCCACTCCTCAAGAGAAAGATGAGGCTTTTTTACTCCTGTAAAGAGTCACAGTGTGAGAAAGTCACAGGGGGAATTCTACCCTGTCATATAGGGTCACTGTGAATCGGCATAGACTCTACGGACGTGAACGGCAACAACAACAACAACAACAACAACAACAACAACAACAAACACACTAATGGTGGCTGGGTACATGTGCAGACACCCATCCACTCGCACTGGAGCTAAGTTAGTGGTTTCAGCAGGAAGCTTACCTCGGTGGTTTCCAGAACTCCCCTGGGCTGAACCAATTTACACCAGGTCTTTCAAATATTCCTGGTACCCCGGGCATCTCTCATTTCCCAGAGTTGGTTGCATGACTTAAGGCTTGATGATCATGGGGCCACATGAAGGACGCCTATGTGCTCCAACCACTGCCTCCTAGAGAGTGCTGTGGACAATTGCCTTCAAGTCAGCCAGCTCCTGACTCATGCGGACTCCATGTGCTACAGAACTCAATGCCCACTGGTCCTGCCCCATTCCTTCAATGGGTTGTAGATTTGACCCCTTGTCAGCTGGGGGGTTTTCAGTGGCTGATGGCTTGAAGGAGTTCACCAGGCCTTTCCTCCTAGTCTGTCTGTAGGCAGAAAACATCGCTAAAATCTGTTCAGCATCATAGCAATATGCCAGCCTCCACTAGCAGTTAGGTGGTAGCTGTAACAGGAGGCGCACTGGCCAAGAATCAAACCCAAATTTCCTGCATGGCTAGTGAGAATTCTGCCATGGAACCACCATTTCCTCTCTCTTGGTTTCTAGTGTTTATGTATATAAGATTTCAGTACCTTCTAACAAGCAGTAAGTAAGACTGCACCACGGGTCACCTCTATTTAGCTCTCCCTCAAATTTTTCCACATGAATTATAAAGTGTGTGACAGTTGTAATATGTTTCTCTTTTTAAAAATTGCTGGGTGAACTTAAAACAGCACAAGGAAGTGCCAGCATAGCAAAAGGATACCCACCTGCTTATTTATCTTAAGAGAAGAAAAGTCGTGAATGCATTCACTCAGGTGAAAATATCATTCATGGAAAGAAGTGCCTAATGGTCACCAGGACCCATGGTTAATCCAGGCGTGGTCATCTGATTCCAATCGATCAGACCTAGCTATAAATCACTTATATGTCTGGGTAATTAAAAGCAAATATAAATTTTCAAAAAAATAACGTTGCATGGGATAGAAAGAGAATACATAACAACATCAGACATAAATATGCCTCAAGACAAACTCATTGTGCACATCCAGAATACATAATGGCTCTTGCTAAGATGCGTTTCCCACTAGACCCTACCCCAAGCCAGTAAAAGCCAGAAACTCTACAGGAAACTGTGGATTGTACTACTCTGAAATGGGAGCTGTGTCTCTAGACCGAATTTGGGGCTGTTCGTGCTGAGGACTCACCAATACCTGCTGCAGTGACAACAGTCCAGGTGAGAATAAGGAAATCTAGATGACAGCCAGGATATAGGAGCACTGAGACCTCAAATTGCTTCTAGGCGAGCATGGCCTGATGGGCTTCCATTTCTGCACCTCTGGCAGGAGGAGTTTGTTCTGGAAAGTAATGGTTTCTAAGGAAGTATTTCTTAAACTTTCACATGCATGCACTTACCCAGGTTCCTGGAAATCGGGCTGGGGGGCAGATTCTGATTTTGTGGGTTCAGGGTGGGGTCTAGGATCCAGCAGTTCTAGAGGCCCTGGTACTCTTGGGCTGTTAACCACAAGGACAGTAGTCCTAAACCACCAGCCACTCCTTGGGAGAAATATGAGGCTGTAGACTCCGGGCAAGAGTGACAGTCTGGGAAACCCACAAGGGCAGTTCTACCCTGTCCTGTAGGGTCACTATGAGTCAGCATCAACTCGATGGCATTAGCATGGGAGAAGCTAATGCTGATGTTGCTGGTTCCTTGACCTATCGTACTTTGAGTGGCAAAGTCCCAAGGGCCTTCCCGGATGTGATGGCCAAAAACAGTAGTGTTCACCCTTGGTCATACTTTGGAATCCCTTAGGAGCTTTCAAGCCTCCCATTGGCCTGGCCCCATCCCAGACCAATGAAGCAAGGCTTAGTGGAAGCAGGATTCAGGTCACGGTCAGTGAGAAAGCCCCCTTGGCAATGCCAACGTACAGCCAGTGCAGAGTCAAACTGGTCGACAACTCCACATGGTTCCATATACTTTGGTGAAGCCAGCTGTTTGGGCAAGGTTTTCAGAGTTACCACCCATGTAGACTTGTTGGTGATAGTGCATTAAATAGAGCACATGCAGTGCATTGCATGAGTGGCCTATGTCATGCAACCACATCAGGGGGATGTTGAGCCAATTTCTCTGGGAAACCAAGGGTGTTGGCTCCATCCTGAACGTTGGCAGGGTAATGGACTGACACAGAGAAAACTCGTTCTCTTTGTGGCAGTGCACTAATGGGTTCTTCACAGAAGGCCAAGTCCATGGCTTCAGATGCAGATGCTCACGGGGCTGAGGGAGCAGGTCAAATCCTAAGTCCGAGGTGGGTGTTTGCATATTTACATGCCCTCACTGCCATCAAGTCCATTCCAACTCACAGGCCCATGGGACTGAGTAAAATGGCCCCCGTGGGTTTCTGAGACTGTGATTCTTTAGAGGAGTAGAAAATCTCCTCTTTCTCCAGAGGAGCGGTTGGCCATTCAAACTGCTGACCTTGAGATTAACAGTCCAACTCCTGACCACTCTTGCCGTCAGAATTCTATTTATATACACAAGTATATATATATATATATATATATATATATATATATATATATATATATATATATATATATATATATATATATATATATATATATATATATATATATTTATACTTTCCCAAAAGAACTCCACATTTTCAAATCATTCTTGACACTCATGGCCTTTTTTCCTTTATAGCCATGCCTTTGGTTGAAACACAGATATAAGAGAAATATTTATCTACTTATAGGGGTCCAAAAGGAGCTTTGGTGGCATAGTGTTTGCATGTTGGGCTGCTAACACCAAAGTCAGCACTTTGAAACCACCAGCCACTCCGTGGGAAGAAGAGTCTGTCTACTCCTATAAAGAGTTACAGTCTCAGAAACTCACAGGGACAGATCTACTCTGCCTCATAGGGTCACTATGAGTCAGCATCACCTCCCTGGCAGTGAGGTAGATTTTGGTTTCATAGAGATACAAGTCAGTCTTGAGCTGCTAAAGACAAGGTTGGCAGTTTGAACCCACCAGCTGCAGAGAAAGAGGAGGCTTTCTATTCCCATAAGGCGCTACAGTTTCAGAAATACCCACAGGGGAAATTTTAACCTCTCCTGTAGGATCAATATGAGTCAGAATCGACTTATCGGTGGTGAGCAAGTGGAGGGGACCCTAAACAGGTTCCGGTGGACCTTAAGAGTTCTACTCATTGTGCATGCTCTGTAAAATGTAAACCAAGATTTTACTTTTGCAAACATTATTTTTTTCTAAACACGTCTAACTGTGAAACTATACACGCATGCGGGTCTTTGAACCTGGTCAGTGGTCTGGGGAAGTGAAGGGCCCTGACACCCTTTGTTGTTGTTAGTGCTGTCCAATCATTCTGACATCACAGGGACCTTCTTTGCAACACAAGGCAGCACTGCCCGGTCCTTTGCCAGCCTCAGGGGTAGTATGTTGGAGCCCATGGTTTCAGCTACCGTGTCCTCCAGTTCACCAAGGAGTTTCCTCTTTGTGCTGCTTACTAAACCCGTTTCTGAGGAGTCCATTCCAACTCACGGTGACGCCGTGTGGGTCAGCACCACGGGACCCCACAGAGCTTTCAAAGGCTGGTCGTTCAGAAGTCAATCAGCAGGCCTTTCTTCTGAGGGGCCTTAGATTTGAACCGCAAACCTTTTAATCAGCAGTGGTTGAGCGTGCTAACTGTTCACATTACCCGGGGACACCCAACCCTTCTTACCCTCATCGCTTCATAGGTGATCCATCTCCAATCCAAGAGGGCAGAGAAGATAGATAATACAGCCTGAGCTGCGTATGTCAGGTCCAAACTTTTCAGTGTCATGGAACAAATAGCCAAAAACCTTGATGAAATGGCTGGGAAAACTCAGTCCAAATCATTCTAAAGAAATGAGTAGCGGTGCACTCTTTGGAACTTGTGCTGTGACAGCAGCCACCAGGAAGACCCCGGTAGTCCAGAGCCTTGCCACCCCAAATATGGTCACAGACTAGCAACATCAGGAGCTTGTTAGAAGTGCAAATTCTCAAGCCCTACACAAGGTCCACTGAACCAGCGTGTGCAATTTACCAAGACCACCAACGGATCGGGGTACCTGTGAAAACCAAACCAAACCCATACTCACTGCTGTCCAGTCGAGTCAGACTCAGAGCAGCCCTATGGGCCAGGGTAGAGCTACCACTGTGCATTCCCAAGACTAATTCTTTAAAGGAGCAGACAGCTTGTTGTTCTCCTTCAGAATGCCTGCTAATTTAGAACTGCTAGTTTGGTGGTTAACAGCCCACTGCCTAACCGCTAGGCCACCAGGGCTCCTTTTGTGCTTGTGAGGGGTCGAGCAAATACCATTAGCAACTAGAGAAGAACCTGGAAGAAGAAGAGCAGGGTGGGAACTGTGAGTCAACTTGGTCATTAGCACATTTCTGTGTTCACTTATTCTGTTCCTTCCCTTGTGTATTCAGTCAACAATTCTTCTTTGAACATCACCTCTGAGCCAGGATCTGTGATATGCTAATTAAGCTGGTTTAGGAAAGGGGTCTGCCTAAGTGACTCCTGCTTCCTGGCTTTTCCTGCTTCCAGATCCCCTCTCTTTACTTCCTTCCACATTAGAAGCACATCCTTACATGTGCAGCTGATCCCTAGTGCAGGACCGGAAGTTACGTGTTGGCATGCATGCATGCTCATAGCTCGCTCAGTGGGAGTGCAAAAAGTCAATTCCTTCAAGAGCCTAGCACAGTCTGTAAGGTTGGGATGGTGTTAAAAGTGGTGGGGTTGGTGTTAGTTCCCGTTGAGCCCATTCTGCACAGGATGCCTTCATGTGACAGAGTAGAAATGTCCCCATTGGGTTTCCTAGTCTGTCATCGTTACCAAAGGAGCCCCGGGGGGTACTTTAAGGGAAGTGTTGGACTGTCAACTGCAAAGTCAGGGGTTCACACCTACCAGCTGCTCCGCAGGAGACAGATGAGGCCCTCTGCTCCCATGAAGATTTACAGCCTCAGAATCCCATGATTGGGTCGCTATGAGCCAGAGTTGGTTCCATGACAGACCCAAAGCCCACTTTCTGTCGAGTTGATTCCAACTCATGGTGATCTTATATACGTGTTGTTGTTGCTGTCGGGTGCCATTGAGTGGTTTCTGACCCAAAGTTACCCTATGCACAACAGAACCAAACACTTCCAGGTCCTGCACCATCATCACATTTGTTCTCTGCCTGAGTTCATTGATGCAGCCACGGTGTCAATCCAGCTCGTTGAGGGCCTTCCTCTTTTGTGCTGCCCCTCCACTTTACCAAGCAGGATGTCCTTCTCCAGGCAATATGTCCAACGTATTTGGGAGGCAAAATCTTGCCATATATGCTGTCAAGGGCACTCTGGCCTGACTTCTTCCAAGATAGATTAGGTTGTTCGTTTAGTAGTCCATGGCAGGGTAGAATTTTCCCTATAGGTTTCTGAGATATTATGTCTCTATAGGAATAGAGAGCTTCATCTTTCTCCCACAGTGAAGCTGGTGGGTTAGAACTGTTGACTTTGCATTTAGTAGCTCTGTGAGTAGCCCGCCATGTCACCAGAGGTCCTTTGCGTTTGATGGCAGTGGGGTGGAATGCTTACAATGGCAAGACCTTTTTCTCATGCATTGCTACTGACCGCGGTCTAAAGCCCAAGTGCTTAGCCATTGGGCCACCAGGATTCTTCGTGGTAAGGATGTGTTCCTGCCAAAGTTCATGAACACTACACAGCAGTGGGGTTTTGGAGCTGCTAGGTAGTTTAGCTTAGGGACTGAGGCATCCATTACGCATGGTCAGCAGTCTGAGCCTTTGTCCCATGAACGAGTGGTACACTGCACATGCTCAGAGGCTCAGGTTCCCAGCCAGGAAGGGGAGGTACACCTGGGTGTGTTCTGCACCTGAATTGGCCCAACAAGGCCAGGTGAATTCAGTTCAGCCAATGAGTTCAACCAGGGTCACCAGCACGCCCCACCTCTTGGAGTAATTTAAAAGGCAGGAGCACAGAGCAGACCTTGTGACTTTCAGGGAAGCTTCTAAGGAGATGCACATTTCTGAAGAGCCCTGCAGGTGCCTTTATAAACCTGAAACTTCTTCTAATTCTCATAAAACTCACTTGGATCACAAACTAGGCTTGGAGGTGAATGCTTTCTCGTGTGTAGCCAAGGAGCAAGGTATATCTCTATCCTGAGAGATCTCACAGAACCATAGATTGCCCTGGCATGTTTTGGAGTCCTGATGGTGTCATGGTTATGCTTTGTGCAACAGTTTAAAACCACTAGCCACTCCACAAGGGAAAGATGGGGCTTTCTATTCCTATAAAGAGATACATCCTCAGTAACTCACAGGGGAATTCTACCCTGTCCTATAGGGTTGTTATGAGTCAGCATTGACTCAATGGCAGTGAGTGAGTGCCCTGGCAAGAAACCCTTGGGTATCTACATTGACTCTCAGTTTCTGGTTAGCTTTTCACCACTTCACCCCATGAACTTGAACTGCAGTGGATGAGGGTTGGGAGCTCTGGCTCTGGGGCTGCTTGCTTGAATTTTCACATCATGGCCCTGCCCGTGATGGGACCTTTGACAGTTGGGCAAATGAGCTCAAGCCCGAGTTTCCTTTTCTGCAGCATAGACTGAGGAAGGAGATGTCTTCCTTCTTGTGTGCTAACTGACTTTTACCAGTTAGTATGAATTAGATCTTTCCACGAGGAAGATCAGGGAGAAGGGGGAAGGATGAAGCAACTTGGATAGAGGTGAAGGCAGCGTGAGGGGTCAGAGAGAGATGAAAGGACCACCATGTCACCTTTGACTACTCTTAGTGAGGCTGGCTTGGAGTGCAGGAGACGGGGAGAGTGAGGACACGGGCTAAAGGCAGTGCTCATTCATTACTTCCGGGCAGAGTTCAGCCTTTGGCATGCTTGTTGGATGCTGGCGCTGTGTTCATCCAATGAAACTTCAAAATTCTGTCCTGTCATTAACCCTTTGTCTCTCCTTTGTTCACGATTTAGAACTTCTATTCTCGGGTTCTCTTTAGAGCCCCAGGAAATCAAAAGTCACAAGTCACTTCTGTTTACAGAGAGGCCCCCAGCATGCAAAGGCAGGAGGGTGTGTTAACAGCACACCGGTCCAGTGGCTGGTCACGTCCATGCAGTACATTCTCCATCCCTTAGCTCAACAAAAGGAAAATCACCAAAGAGAAAAATTTTTCTTTTTCATGGATATTTACTTTTTCAGTTCCCTCCCCCACCCATAATCTGTGTGAATTACAATAGAACACGCACACACACACACATACACACAATTTTCTGCCAGAATGTGTTACTCCAGTACATTCTACCCTCCTCCCTCACTGCCTCCTACCCTTTTTTCTCCTATCTACTTTCTTCCCATGACACCCAATGGACAGGTAGGGGAATTCACAATAGACCCCAGTCTCAAATGTAGTTTAAAGCTCAATCACGAACTGCTATTGTGCCAGTTCTGACCCATAGTTACAGGATACAACTGTCCTTGTGCATTTCTGAAACAACAATTCTTTGTGGGAGTTGAAAGCTGCCCTTTCTACAGGAATGCAGCAGGTGCGTTTGAACTGCCAACCCTGCAGTTAACAGGCCAATGTGAAGGGATTTTGCCACTTTGCCACCAAGGATCCTAAAGGTAGCATGAGGAGAACATTTATTAAATCTTCCATGGTACACAGGCAAGGAGGAGACCTGAACTACAGCTCTCGGGATTCTTGGTGCCTCGCAGTGGACAGTTCCAGCCGCATCGGATCCAGGCTTCCCAAGATTTGCAGAGCCACCAGCATAGTCTTTGCTCCTCTCCAGGATTCACAATTGCTTCCTGGTTGCTCAGGTATATAGGAGTTTAGTGGTTCTCTAATGCAATCATCCCATTTTGCAAAGAAGATGCTGATGCCCAGACCGGGGAGAAGATTATCTGAGGCCACTGAGAAGGACACCATCACCTCAAGTCCTTCTGACCCCCCACAAGTTTCTGCCAACAGCAATGAGCTCTGGGTTACCTACTCAGTCTTTTGAAGCCTTAGCCAGCTGATGCAGCTGCCAGTTGGATTGATCAGGGTATGTGACCCAGAGCTCCTTAGAACGCGCCCCCTCCCAAATGCAAATTTACTGCCATAGAGTTGATACTGACTCATAATGACCCTATAAGACAGGGTAGAACTTCCCCTGTAGGTTTCTGAGACAAACTTTCAGCCTTTCTCCTGAGAAGTGGCTGGTTGTGTGGTGGTTTAGATTTTGCAGTTAGCAGCCTTTCAGCATGAGAGGTAGGGTCACATTTCTGTTCTGATTATGCTCCATTTTCTGAGATGCCAGTGCCGAGGCTCCCCCCTGGCAGGTAGCAGTGAGATTTTTCTCACTAAACTGCGCTGGATGGGAAACTTGGGGCAAGTAGTGCATCGCAGCCAAGGAAGATCTCATTGACAGTGCAGTACTTGAATAAGGCAGGAAGACACAGGAGTGGCCATCTGGTGGTGGGCAAAGTGTTCCAGGTAGGAGACAGTCAGTGCAAAAGACCTTGTGATTGGGTTCTCCAAGCTTCTTCCTGGAACAGCAAGGAGACCAATGTGAGTGGGGCATGACACTCTGTGTAGTGAGGAAAGATGATCACTGTGTGGGCCTCCTGTATGATTGAGAAGCCAAGGGGAATTTTTAAACCCTAAGCCAGATCAATGCTCAAGGAAGCATCAGTCAAGACATCAAACGACACGTTGCATTGGCTAAATGTGCTACAACAGATCTCTTAAAAAGACTGAAGATCAAGGATGTTACTTTGAGGACACTGCGTGATCTTGTGCCAAATCTCGCCATGGTTGTTAGGTTGGAGTCCATTGTTGCAGCCATGGTGTCAGCCCATCTCCTTGAAGATCAGTCTCTTTTCTTGTGGACCTTCAGTTTTACCGAGCATGATGTCCCTTTCCATGGACTGGTCTTTCCTGATAAAATGTAGTAGCTACCAGATTGGATGTCATGCCTTTAGAACAGTGGTTCTCAACCTTCCTAATGTTGTGACATTTTCATATAGTTCCTCATGTGTGGTGCTCCTCCCAACTATAAAATTATTTTTGTTGCTACTTCATAACTATAATATTGCTACTGTGATGAATCGGATGACCCCTGTGAAAGCATTGTTCGACCCCCCCCCCAACGGGGTCGCGACCCACAGGTTGAGAATCACTGCTCTGGAACATTTTCATCATAGAAGAGAGTTCGGTTGCACAGCTCTGAGTTAGAGGGTGAGACGGGTTATTTGACATTCATTTGCTGATGTGTTTGCGAACCCAGTGGAAACACTCGGGAATGAGCATGTTCTTTAGCCATTTTCCTGGATCATTCAAATGCCATCTCCCCTGTGAATGCCTCACTCCATCCTTGGCTTTCCATATTTGCCATATGAAAATGGGATAATATTTCAATACTTAGCATTATATATAACCCAGTATTTGGTATTCTGCCTCAAACAGATGCGAGTCTCTCTCTTTTTCTACTAGTATTTAATTTTGATATGTGAAAACATACAAAGCAAAATATGTTCCATTTCAACCCTTTCTGGACACAATGTTCAGTGACATTGGTCACACGCTTCATATGAATTAGCATTCTTGTTCTTTCTATTCTAGGTGTTTCCTTTCTTTTTACTTAATCTCTCTGCCACAACCCTCTCACATATATTTTGACTTATCTGTAGCCCATTTAGATTTGTGCTGATTTTTTAAAGACTGCAATACTCAAGGATGCAATCCTTTAAGAGCTAAATTGTTATTTAGTTTAAAGATGACTTCAGGGGACAGTTTCAATTAAAGGTTTGAAGAGTAACTCAGGGTCATAGTCTCTGGGACTCTTCCAGTTAAGTAAGTCTAGATAATTAAAGAATTTTAAATTATGTTCCACAAGGTTCTCCCTTTCTATCAGCATCCTTAGGAATCATGGTGCTATGGTGCCTGCTAACCTCAAAGTCAATAGTTGAAACCACCAGCCACTCTGCAGGGGAAAGAAAAGTTTTTCTGTTTCCTTAAAGAATAGCAAGCGAGGAAACCACAGGGGGTGTTCTATACTGAGTCAAAATTGACTCCATGGCAGTGAGTTTATGTTGTTATCGAAAAAAGAACACATTTTAATGGGGGCTCTGACAGATAATATAACAATCCATAAATCAATTAGATCAAGCGAGTTTGTACATATGCTGCCACCATCATTTTCTAAACACTATCATTCTACTTGACCCCTTTGATATCAGCTCCTGTTTTTTCCCTCTTTCCTCAACCCTCACACCCTTACTAAATTATATATAAATTAATATCTTTATACACACCGTCTTCTGTGTCCCTCTACCCATATTTCTGTTATTCGGCCCCTAAGTTGTGTGTGTGTGTGTGTTCCATTGTTATCAGTTCCCTTTTCCTCCCCTTCCCTACACAGCCACCCTGTGCCCTCATGGTATCTGAGTCAGTTCGAGTTGACTAGAGAAGCACATTCATAAACACTCATGTGTCTTAAAAAAGCTTTATATAGAAGAATAATTGTATATTAAGAAAACATGCCAGCCCAGTCCAGACCACGTCCATAAGTACGAAATTAACCCATATAGCCAATAACAGTGTGTAAATTTTTTTCAGACTTATGCAACACATGCAATGACACCAAGTGCTGGAAGATCACAGGGCAGTCGGTGGAATGTCTTATGGACCCAGTGGAGGTGGAAAGTGGCATGGGTCTCCACATGACTCCTCCCCGTTCAAGGCTCTGGCTGCCGTCAATGTAGATCCATGTATCTTGTCAGCAGGAATATCAAGTCATGGGTGTCTCTCACCCCCAGGAAAGAATACAGGAGTTGCCAGAATCCTCAAGAGAAGGCCATGCCCACATTGAGACCTCACTGGCTATGGCCTGAGTGACAGACTGGACTCCACCCCTATGCAAGATGATGGGAGATTAAAAAGCTACCACAGTATCGCTACTCCCATTACTGTTCCTGAGGATTTTATCTGTCCTGGATTCCGTGCGTGGTTGCTATTTCTTTTTATGATTTTTCTTTCAGCATCTATCTGTGGTGTCCCTGATCTGAAGGCCCTGATGCAGTATCTGTGAGTCTCCTGTGAGCAGGGACTGTGTTCTCTACATCTGGGTCTTCTTAAAGCTTTGCAAAATGTTGTCATTTGAATAACACTCAACAAATATTTATTGAAGGAATGGCATTGCAGGTGACAGTCAGTACCTATTCTCCCATCAGTTATATGGTTGGCGGTCTTTTTACCTCTCAGACATATAGCTGAATCATTACAATGTGAGGGTCTGAGCCTGGTTATATTATAGGGACATGTAGTCAAAAGACAAAATATGTTTGCCTAAAGCACCTTTTGAGTATGATGTTTCAATAAAATAAATCGGACAGATCCTGGCAGCAGACATGTTTCAGCCGCTCACAAGCTATGTGGCTTTGGGTAGTGTACCCTAAGCTCTGAATTCAAGGTAAGTAGTTTCAATGGTCAATTGCATGTGAGAGCTGGACAGTGAGTAAGGAAAACTGAAGAAGAATCAATGCATGTGAATGATGTGCAAACAATACCGAAAGTCATCTGGGCTGTCAGAAGAACAAGCAAATCCCTCTTGGAGGAAGCACAGCCAGAATGCCCCTTAGAAGTGAGGATGGCAAGTCTTCATCTCACATCCAGTGGACATGCTATCAGGAGAGACTGGTTCTTAAGAAGGGACATAATGCTTGTTAAAGTACAGGGGCAGCAAGAGGGAAGAAGACCCTTGATAAGATGGATGTCCACAGTGGCTACAGCAATGAGCTCAACATGGACCAACGACTGTGGTGATGACACAAGAACAGGCAGGGTTTCATTCCGTTGTACAGTTCCGGTCTCTGGTACAAAGGAAAATAAGTTGCCCTATCCTGTGGGGTCGAGGCTATTGTGCCTGCTGTGTATTTTGTCCTAAGGACTTGCAGTGTTGTTCTTTATACAGTGTTGTTGTTATTAGCTGCTTTTCGGTCCATTTTGACTCATAGCGACCCCCATGCATTTCAGAGTAGAACTGTTCCATAGGGTTTTTAAGGCTGTGACCTTTTGGAAGCAGATATTCAGGCCTACCTTCCTTAGGCACCTCTTGGATTCTGGGTGGGATTTAACTGCCGACCTCCTGGGTGCTAGTCAAACACTACCCAGGGAGTCCTCCCACTGAATAGTGTGAGTGTATTCCCACCTAGGGTGCTCCTCTTCCAGTACTTGTTTGGACGGTATTCTCTTTTGATCCATAGGGTTCAATGGACTCATTTTCAGTAGTACATCATCAGGTCTTTCTTCCCAGTGTGTCCTAGCTTGGATGCTCTTGTGAAGCGTGTCCAGAGTGGCTTGCTCTGGTTATAATCGTAGCTGGTGACACCGCTTACAGCAATCACAGCTATAGACAAATGACAACATGATGACAAACTGACAGATGGGTGGCAGCCTAGGGAAGGAATGATCAACACAACACAACCTGAGTGGAAATCGAGCTATGGAGTCTCTGAGAGTCCAGGCTCTTCGTCCTGGCACAGCCTGGGGCAGGGCCTGGAGCCAGGAACTGTGGCTGCTGGGGTGAGGACCCCCAGCTTCCCCACTTGTCATTCCCTCCCCAAAAACAGCTGGCAGCCTGTGGGAATTGTCTTTCCCCTTGCACATGACGGCACTGACGAGCATAACGCAACCCTGCTGGTGGTTAATGACTGGTGACATTATGAGGCCACTGCCCACCTTTGGTTGGGGGAATTTGCCAATGCTCGGAAGTTGTTGGGCTCTAACGAAATGCAACCCCTGCAAGCAAGCACTGAGTCAAGTGCACGAGGTGTGGGGCACTCTGACATCCCCGCGTGACCGTGAAAAGCAGGCTGCGGAGCAGTGGTGGCTGCTGAGGCTCCTTTCTCCTGGCAATACTGGCATGCTGAAATGGCGGGCTGATTTGCCATGGAAAGCAGGGTTTCATGGGAACTTGAGGATTAAGAATCCACATGCCTGCAATCAATATTGTATGTTCATCGTATAATTTACTTTGAAAGGGAGACGACACAGTTCTCCAAATTTTGGGGTGAAGTAAACCACTTTTTCAAAGGAGTAAGTGGATTTCTGTGTTTATAAATCATGCCCACCACTTGGGGGTGCAGAGGAGGATATGGGAGGATGGTAAAGAAGAGCAGCAGGAGAGGACCTGAAGACCTCATGCTTCCTCAGGGTCAGGGGCCAGGCAAAACCAATGTCCCTGGAACACCACTGTCTCTCTGGAATGGTATTAGCACAGCTTGTTACTTGCATACTGTACTGAGTTCATTCTGACTCGCAGCGCCCCTATAGGGAAGAATAAACATGCCTCAATGAGTCTCTGAGACTATAATTCTTTACTCAAATAGAAAGCCTCATCTTTTTTCCATGGAGGAAATGGTGGATTCACAACTGCTGACCTGGTGGTTAGCAGGCCAACACTTAACTTACTATACCACCAGGACATTTCTGTTTAGCCTAGAGACTTTCAAATGGATAGAACAAGACCCATACCAACCCTGTTCACGGCTATCAACCCCCCTTTCTGTGAAGTCCCCACTACGTTCTGTGAAGTTCACCACTTTCTCCGTATGTGTGTGTGTGTGTGTGTGTGTGTGTGTGTTACGTAACCTTACCCTTGATCATTCCCTACCAGGCCTGCCACTTCCCCCTCACTACCATATTGAGTCCCCTGTTGTTCCCTTGTCCCTGTGTTTGTTAACACCACTTCCTTACCCCCGCACCTCCCCCTATCCCAAGTGCCCCCGGAACTCTCAGTCCTGTTGTTTTTCCTCCAGATAGTTCATCCAGCCTCTCTTATTTAGACAGACCTGTGGAGACACTAACATGCACGAAAACAAGACAGAGGAAAACAAAGCAACAGTTTACAACCAGACAACAAAACAACAAAAACAAACCACTGACAAAGAACAAAACAAAACACATCAAGAAAGAAGACCTTGTAGTTAGTTCAAGGATCATTTGTTGGACCTTAGGAGTGTTTTCCAATCCAGTCTGTTGAGGCACCACAACCTGGCCCCAAAGTCCACTTTCAGCATTCCCTGGGGACCTTGCCACTCCATTCCCTTGCTGTTCCACTGCACTCCACCACACTTTGCCTCGGTGTGGTGGAATCAGGTTAGGTGCAATTCGCACACTGTGTCTCCAGTGCTGTCCCCTGTATCACCCTTGGTCACTGAGGGGCATCATGTCTCATAGTGGGGCCAGCCATGTTGTTCTCTTTGTGGACTGGCTTCTCTGAGACTGGAACTCTTTAGGGGAGTAGAAAGCCTCATCTTTCTCCCTTGGAGTGGCTGGGGATTTCAAATTTGCCATTTCAGACATTGCGTTTAGCAGCCCAACACATAACCCCTATACCCCACCATAGCTACAGAAAACAATAAAGAAACAAAATCCAACAACATTCATTGCCATTGGGTGCATAACAATCCTATCGAGAGAAAATACTGCGGCCTCCTGGGTTTCCAAGGCTATAACTCTTTGTAAAAATAAAATTGTGTTATGTTTTCAGTGAAAGTTTACATAACCGATTAGATTTTCATTTAACAAATTCTCTACTTGTTTAGTGACATTAGTTAATTTTTCAATAAAAAGGAAAGCAGAAAATTAAAAAAAGAACAAATGAAAAACGTTTTAAGAGTAAAGACAAATGATAAGATGTTAATTTTTAACCTAATCATATCTGCAACAATACACTTTCTGATGTACTGACGGTGAGCAGGGTTTAATCCCATCCCTGGTGAATGGTCCCAGGGGATTTAATGGAGGCTTATTCTCTGTGGAATCTCTGCCAATGCATTTTGAGTTTTTATACTCATCTAAGGCTATAACTCTTTATGGGAGAAGAAAGCCTCATCTTCTCCAAAGGAGCGACTGGTGAATTCCAACTGCTGACCTTGCAGTTAATAGCCCAACACATAACCCATTATGCCACCAGAAGAGAGATTTGTATCTGGGTGCCTTCCAAATCAAGCACTACAATTATGCAAGGAGGATATTTTTTTCTGTACTGGAGCCAGGTCAAGTCAGAACCAGTGTGTCCATGGTTTGCAGCGAAGTCGGAGGAAGAAGAGGGTAGACTGTCTATAACTTCTCATAGCCCAGGGAAATGCTAGGCCTGGAAGGGGGCATGTGGCTCAACCATATTCAGAAAATCTGCACACTAACCTCCCCGGCTCAAATAATTACCAGCACCATGTCTCTGAATATCACCTGAAAGCAAAATAGTGAAAGCACCATTTCCATTTCATAATACTTTTATTAAAAGTAAAGTTCAATTCAGTGATGTGAAGAAGCTGGGAAAATTATCTTTTCATTTCTTTCTTTTTCTTTCCCTCCCTTTCCCCTTCTTCTCCACAGAACTGAGAGGCAGAAGGAATAAAGGCAGCATGGCACCAGCTGGAGGACACCGTGGGGTCAGGGTCACCATTTAACTCATGCTTCTCCAGTTTGGAGGGGCAACTGGATGTCCTCATTTGTGAATTTGCTTATTAATCTTTTTGAGTTAACAAGGTCATGGTAAAAAATGATTGTTGGCGTTTTTGTTAGGAACCTTCTAGTCCAGTCCAACTCATAGTGACTCAATGCATCAGTGCCGAGCTCTCTAGACCAATGGTTCTCAACCTGTGGGACCCTTGCACAGGGTGACTGTAACAAAATTACAGTTATGAAGCAGCAATGAGAATATTTTTATGGTTGTGGAGGTCACCACAACATGAGGAACTGTATGAAAGTGTTGTGGCATTAGGAAGTTTGAGAACCACTGCTCTAGGCTTTTCTATGCTGTAATCTTTACAAGAATGAGTTGCCTGGTTTTTCTTCCAAGAACAGAGCCACTGGTGGGTTCAAACCTTCAACCTTTTGGATAGCAGATGAGCACTTAACCATTGTGCCTCCAGGGCTCTTTGATAAACTCTATTAGAGGGTCTTAACCATTGCAACCCCATGGATCCTTTTGGCATTTAGGATTGGCTATGGAACACCTGCCCACTCCCCAGAATAATATTTCCAAATACCTCCAATGAAATACAGAATCACAAAGGCACAAATTGTATTGAAATGCAGTGATAAAAATAAAAGACATTGGATTTGTGGCTAATATACATGTTAATAAATCCATTAAATATGATCTGATGGTGGGTCTAATAAACCAAACCCACACCATTGAGTTGATCCTGACTCACTGTGACCCTATATAAAATTCCTCAGGCTAAATCTTGACAGGAGCAGATCATCTCACCTTCCTCTCAGAGAACAACTGGTGCCTTTGAACTGCCAACCTTGAGGTTACCTGCCCAATGGCTCACCCACAGCGTCACCATGAGTTCTAGATAGTGATGAGCATGAACTGTACTCAACGATGGCTGCAACGACTAGCATGGGGTGTGAAAGCATGTAGAATTTCTCTCGGTGGTAATCGCATGGCTATTCTGAACACAGCTGTGGACATGCTAAACTGCCCTACGAGCTTAGGGGAACTAACTCAACCAGGATTGTCCCTCATCCAATTTGACATTGCTCCCCAGCCTGCTGGGGCTCAGTGGTTCAGTGTTAGGGTCCCTTGTCTAGATACCAGGGCTGGCATGGAGAAAGTCATTCCTCTGCAGCCTTCTAGTGTGTGGGGGAAGATATTAGTGTTAAGCCTTGGCAGGAAATTGGTGGATTTTCCTGGCAGCCACATTCTTAATAACCATTTACTGGATACTTATTATATTCTGAGGGTAAATTGTGGTTCAGTTGTAGAATTCTCCTTTTCCATGTGGGAGATCTGGGTTTGAGTCCAAGACAATGCAACTCATGTGCATCCAACACTTATTTGTCAGGGGGATGCTTGGTTATTGCTGTGGTACTGAACTGATTTCTGTGTTGCTATGATACTGAAATGGGGAAGCTTGGTTGGGTGCGGCTATGAGACTGAACCTGTTTCTGTGATGTGTCCAGACTAAGATGAGCGATGAAGAAGAGCCTGGTATTCTACTTCTGAAAACCAATTAACGAAAACCCCTGTGAATCACAATCTGATGCACAACCAAAGAGATGGTGCAGGACCAGGGAGAATATTGCCCATGGAGTCACTGGGAGCTGGTTGTCACAGTGAGTTGGACTGGAGGCTGACTCAACAGCAGCTAACAACCATTGTGTTCCAGGCACTCGATTTGCTTTAAAAATCTAGCTCAGCCTTCTGGTACAGGGAAGTGATTAATCATGCCTACTTTATAGCACACCGTGAACCCTGATAAATGTCAGGCCCTGCTTGTGTTTTGTCCCTCCTTTTCCATATTCACATCACTTCCATTCCCCTCTTCAGACTAGTACCCCCTGCTGGGTGCTTGGTGTGTGTGTGTGTCCTTATAGGCATACAGCCATGTGCACTAGACCATGCTGCCATGTGCACTAGACCATGCTGCTTGGTGAATGGGCTTTCAGCTTCCATGAATGGTACTGCAATATAAATCTCATTCAGTTTCTGACCTTTTCAACTCCTTGCAATGTCATTAAGAGTTATTGCCATGCTGCATATCAATTGCATGTGCTGCTGCGTGCCACTTGGTCATGAGCAATCATCATCTTTCTTTTGTTTCCTTCTTCAGTTGTCTGTTGATTGGCATCCAATTCGGCTCCAACTCTTCTCTACTGCAGGTATCAGCGTGGTGACCATTCTTGTAAAAATGCCCCAAGGGCCCTGTGAATTGGATAAATAGCTTGGCCTATATACCCAGGAATTATGCGTTGGGCTGCTAACCCCAAGGTGAGCAGTTCCAACCCACCAGCTATTCCATGGAGCAAAGAGAGGCTGTCTGCTGTCATAAGAATTTAGTTTTGTAAACCTATAGCAGCAATTCTACTGTGCCTTGTAGGGTTGCTAATGAGGAAGAATCAACTGGGGTTCTGTTTGTTTTTATACATCCAGGAGAGAGCTTTGATGGGGGAGATATTAAGTGCTTGGCTGCTAACCCAAAGGTCAGTAGTTTGAAGCCGTCTTCCACACACTGTGGGATAAAGGCATGGCTGTCTACTTCCCAATAGAAGCCTTGAAAGCATCATGGGACCATTCAGCTTTGTTTGATAGGGTCATGAGGAATGAAAGTCAACTCAGTGATTGCGCTTCTTTGGTTGTATGCCCAGGAGGGGCTCACTAGGTCCCAGGGTCCATTCAATGGGCTTTCACTAAGCTCTGCCAGATTGCTGTGCAGCAAACCTGCATCATTAGCAGTGTTTCTCTGCTTTCCCCGGATCTCCAATGACACTTGGTATGTTTGTCTTTCTAACTGTTGCCCGTTTGATGATTTTAAAAGGTCAAGCACAATAAACTCATCTATCCCAGGCACTTTATGGTTCTGTAGCAGATTCTTAGGGTTGCCATGCCACATTCCTTTGACCCATCTCTGACACCATCTCACTGCCTTCCAGTCAATACCGACTCATAGCGATCCTGTGGGGCAGTGTACAATTGCCCCCTGCGAGTTTCAAACACTACAACTCTTTATTGGAGTAGAAAACCCCATCTTTCTTCCTTGGAGCTAGTAGTTTTGAACTGCTGACCTTGAAGTTAGCAAACCAACTTGTAACCACTGCACTTCCAGGGCTCCTCCTGATATCCATCATAGCAGTGGCGAACGGCTCTATGTAAGTGCAGGCTCCTGCTGAAATGGTGTCTTATCACAACTGTGCAGCACGCAGCTCTCCATGTCCTTCTGCCTCGAAGCCTTTTCAAAGGCATGGAAAGCCAAACCCAGGAAGGTAGGAGAGGTCACCTTACTAGGAGGAATGCTCAACACCACTACAGGCGAAGAAGAGCCCAGCCTCCTGTTTCTGGTAGACAATTCTAGGACAGAACCCATGTTGCTCAGAAGTCCTGGGGGAATCAAGCTCCTGTATCCTACATTAAAAGCCTCAACACCCCGTTCCCATTGTGATTGCTTCTCCCCCTAACTCAGTCTTGCGTCTGCTTTCCTATTCCCACTCCCTGCCATCAGATCTCAAATAGACTCCCTGCACCCAGGCCTGAGGAATAAGCTCGGCATGCAAGGGCACTCAATCCAAGACACACACATTACTCTGAATCTCCAAAACAACCCTGTGGGCTACGTGTGTAATCCCCAGTTCACAGATGAGAAATGGATTGAAAAACAGTGACACACCCAAGATCACACAGGCCAGGGTTCAAGTCTGTGTCTATCAGTTATTCTTTTATTCAAGTATGCCAGAGAAGACTGGGTCTTAACACTTGAGCAATCTTCTTGGAAGAATAAGGCAAACTACAGAAAACACAAAATGAATATCGCATTTGTTCGTTTATCCATTTGCAAAAGACATAATACCTATAGTGCTAAGAATAGTATTCAAAGTACCTATTACTACCCCCTCAAAGCTTACATACTAGTCACCAAACTCAAACAAATACAATGCTATCAAGTTGATTACAACTTATAGCAACCCCATATAGGGCTTCCAAGACTATAAATCTTTACAGAAGCAGAGAGCTTCACTTTTCTCCCCCTGAGTGACTGGTGCATTTGAACTACTGACCTTGTGGTTAGCAGCCCATTGCTAAATGATTAGTTCCATAATCATTACGCTTACTTAACTCTACATTCTTTTAATTATTTCTCTATCAGTCCAAATTGCATCTGGCTACATGGGAAAAAACAAACCGACTCTAGTGGTCTAATCACAAAAGCTTAATTTTTCTTATATTAACACCAAAAATACCAAACCAGTTGCCACTGAATTGATTCTGATTTACAGTTACCCCATATGATTCAGGGTAGAACTGTGCCCCATGAGGTTTTCAAGGGCTGAATTTTTAAATGTAGATTGCCAGGTTTTTCTTCCAAGGCATCTTTGTCTTAGCAGTGAATTGTGTTAACCCTTTGCACCACACAGGGGTTTGTCTTATACAACAGTAAGTCTTGAAATAGGTAGCCTAGGTCTGGCGTATTTGCTCAGGGACTCATCTTGGATATAGGAGAATGCATGCTTTTTGGTCTGCCAAACTCATGTAACCTATGTGACTCTCTCATCTTTCAATATTCTGACTAGGGAGCATGACAGCAGAAGAGCCAAGGACAAAAATGAAATGGGTTATGCCAGACAAGTGTTTTGCCTTAAACAACAACAAAAACTTTCTTGGGAGTCCTACTCAGTATCTTTCACCTACACATATTTGGCCCAAACTGGGTCAAATGCTTATGCATAGCTGCAAGGGAGCCTAGGAGTGAGCGATTTAAGTAGGTACATTATCACCCTAAACAAAATTGAGCTTCTATTAGTAGTAAGAATGAGAAAAATGGATACTGTTTAGGCATATAGCAGGGTTGGATAGAATTCTATTTTGTGTCTTAATTTACATTTTGAATGAACTCAGAAAAAGTCATAGAGAGTAGAACAAAGGGATGGATGTGCATCCAACCACCTCAACTACTCATTTCTTTTCATGCTCTCCCTCTAGCTTCCCTGAATAGTTCTTGGTTACACATTGGGCTGCTAATTGCACGGTCGGTAATTTGAAATCACCGGCTGCTCTTCGGGAGAAAGATGGGACTCTACTCTGTAAAGAGGTACAGTCTCAGAACTTCACAGGTACAATTTTACCCATGTCCTGTAGGGTCGATATGAGTTAGCATTGATTCAATGGCAGTGAGCTTGGTTTGGATAGATCTGTGGAATCTTAGGATGGAATAGTTTGAATACACAGAAAAAAATTCATTGGAATCATAACCCTCTAAATAATTACCCTCTAAAGCCACAAAGATCAACTGTGTCCAGCATGGTGACAGTTTAGCATATGCCATGGGGACATTGCTCATATCCCAGTGTTGTTAATCAACAAAAACTCACGCACTGCCACTTATAGTGACCCTATGCACAATAGAATAAAAGCCTTTCTAGTCCTGTGACATCCTCACAATGGTCATATTTTAGCCTATTGTTACAGCCACTGTGTTGATCCATCTCATTCAGGGCTTACCTGTTTTTTGACGATGCTCTACCAAGTATTTTGTCCTTTTCTAGGGACTAATTTCTCCTGATACCATGTTCAAAGTATATGAAATGGAGTTTTACCATCCTCACTTCTAAAATACATTCTGGCTGTACTTCTTCCGGGATAGACCTCTTTGTTCTGCTGGGCATTCATGGTATATTCAATATTATTTGCAACATCATATTTTAAAGGCATCATCATATTTTCTTCAGTCTTCCTTATTTATGTTCCATCTTTCACATGCATATGTCAAACATTACCATCAAGTCTATTCTTATTCATAGTGACCATCTAGGGTTTCCAAGGCTGTAAATCTTTACAGGGTCAAATAGCTTCCTCTTTCTTCTGTGGAGCAGCAAGTGGGTTGAACCACCAACCTTGATGTTAGTCATTCAACCCATACCAGACACTGAAATTAAGACTCCTTTCACATGCATCTAAGGTGATTAAAAATATCAAGGCTAAAAGCAGGCATAATTTGCTAATCCCCAGAGTAAAACATTTGCTCTTTCACATTTTAAAGAGGTCTTTTACAACAGATTTTTCCAATGAAATACGTTGATTTATTGACTGCTGCTTCTGTGAGTATTGATTGTGGGTCCAAGTAAAATAGGGTTTAGCTACATTTCTCTATTTGTAATGATGTTGTGTGTTTATATTTGTCAAGTTGAGAAGACATTTGTATTCTTAGTGTTGAAGACTAATTCATACTGAAGGTGTACTATATGAGCTTTATCAGTAAGTACTTCAAGGCCTATTGACTTTCAGCCAGCAAGATTGGGTCATCTGCATAATACAGGTTGTTAATGATTCTTCCTCCAATCCAGATGCCTCAACTTCTTCATACAGAGCAGCTTCTCAGATTATTTGAATAAGTATAGTGTGATAGATAGGTAGGTTTATAGTGCCAACCTGGCCAATAAGAACATGTGGGATTAATAAGTTCGCAGTTTGATTCGTGGGCAAAGAGATAAATGGCTCAGCAAGCCACACCTATCTCTCAGTTGCTCTCTGGTGATCAGACCAGTGTGTGGCTGCCTTACCTAGTTCTGCAGTTTGCTGCCTGGCTGTACTGCCATATTTACTGTTGCATGGAAGTGAGTTAAACTGAGTCCTCTGTACTGCTATGTGGACTAATTAGCTGTTATATTCCTTCGTGTTCTATCTATCTATCAAATCATAAATGTCCTGGTTTTGTTTCTCTAGAGAACCCTGTCTAACACATATGGTGAAAGGATATAACCACAACACACACTCTCCTGATTTTAAACCACGCACTATCCACTTGTTCTATTCGAACCACTTCCTGTTGGTTTGTGTACAGGTACCACAGGAGCACAATTAAATGTACGGGAATTCCCATTGTTCTCATATGTATTCATATGCTACCCAAAGTTTGTTATGATACACAGTAAAATCCTCTGCATAGTCAATAGTACATAAGTAAGCATTTTCCTTGTATCCTCTGTTTTCAGCCAAGGTCCATCTGAAACCAGCATTGATATACCTTGCCTCATGCCCTCTTTTAATACAGCCTGGATTTCTGGCAGCTTCCTGTTGACATATTGCTATAACTACTTTTAAAGGTATCGTCAATAAAATTGTACTTGCATGTCATATTAATGTTATTTTAAATTAATTTGCAAATTTTGTTGCATCATATTTCTTTAGAATGGACACAAATATTAATCACTTCCAGTTGGTTGGCCAGATAGCTATCTTCCAAATTTCTTGACATGGACTATCACTGCATGAGCGTGTTGAAATATTTCCATTCCTATCCCTTCCTTGCTTTTCACTAATGCTTACATTGCAGCTTCAACTTCCTCTTGGCCTTTTGAACTAGTAGAACCTCAACTAATTCTTGGGAACAGAGACTCTGTACACTCCGTCCATATTCTTTGGATTCTCCCTACATCATTCAATAGTTTGATAAATAATCCTTGAACATTGTAATCCGAGGCTTGGATTTTTTCTTCTGTTCTTTCAATTTATGATATGCTGACCGTACTCATTCCTTTTGCTTTCCTAATTCCAGGTCTTTACATGTTACAATATAATTCTTTACTTTATCTTCTCAAGCTGGCCTTTCAAATTTTTCTGTTCAACTCTTTTATTTCATCATTTCTTCCATTTGCTTTAACTGCTTTAGGTTCAAGAGCAAGTTTCACAGTCTCCTCTGATATCCACTGTAGTATTTTCTTTCTTTCCTGTATTATTAATGATCTTTTTGAGGAGCCCCCAATAAAATGATTTATGATAAATAAATAAATAGCCACAGGTGACATGACAAAAAAAAAAAAGATTGATGACCTTGATGCTATTTCACAAGTCTTCTGGTAGCTGATCATTAATGTTCAATATGTCCGAACCATTCTTGAGATAGGCTCTAAATTCAGGTGAGATATTGTGATAGTAAGGTTTGGTGTCAATTTAGCTTGACCAGGATCTTCAGAAGGTGCAGGTCACACTCTCCTTGGAGGTATGACCTATTTCATAGCTATAAGTAGACTGTGGAGAATGGGCTCACTCTTTTTCTTCCTGATGAAATGACCCTGGACCCTACGTCTGGCTTCTTGGGATGGCAATCACCATGAGACCTGCTGACCCTAAGAGCTGTCTGTGGCCTGCCAACTGCCTGTTGACTTTGGATTCTCCCAACTCTGCCTCCACCAACCTGTGGTTTTCCTGTTTCTTGGGCTATTCCTCCAACAGCTTCAGGAGTCTGGAAGGGCCTCTAGTTTGCATCTGATTTATGGGCTGGAGTTGGACTGGGGTTTCTTGTTGTGTGGACTTCTTAATGTAAAATTCTTTATTGATATAAATTTCCTTCTTCTACATGTATCAGTATCACTGGTTTGTTTCTCTAGAAACCCCAGCCGACCACAGATATAATATAGGCTGTATTTGGGCTCTTTTGCGTTCTTATTTTAATTTTCTTCAGGTTTGACTTGAACTTGCATATTAGTAATTGATAGTCTTTTACATAGTTGGCCCCCGGTCTTGTTTTGTCTCAATGATATTGAGCTTCTCTATCATGTCTTCCCACAGATTTAATCAATTCCATTCCTGTGTTTTCCACATGTATATATGCCGCTCCTGTTGTTGAATAAAGGTGTTTGCAATGAGGAAGTTATTGCTCTTGCAGAATTCTTTCATGCAGTCTTCAGCTTCTTTTCGATCCCCAAAGCCATAGTTTCTAATTATTCTTCCTTCCTTTTTGTTTCCATGTGTGCATTCCAATTGTCAGCAATTATTAATGCATTTTCAGTACATGTGTGGTCAATTTCAGACTAAAGAAGTTGGTACAATTCTTCATTGGCTTTAGTGGTTTGTGAGAAAATTTGAATAATGGTTCTATTAACTGGCCTTCCTTGTGTATGAAGATAGATATTATTCTGTCACAGGCAGCATTGCACTTCAAGATAGATCTAAAAATGCTCTTTTTGAGGATGAAAGAGACATTCTTTTGAATTTGTCATTGTCAGCATAGTCATTCTTATCATTTTAAGATTCAAAGGGACTATTTCAACTCACCAATGCCTAGGATATTGATCTTTATAGGTCAGATTCCGTTTTTTTATGATTTCCAATTTTCCTAGATTCTTATTTTGCACGTTTGATGTTCTGATTATTAATGAATGGTTGCAATGATTTTTCTCATTTTGAATTATAATCCATTAGCAAATGAAGGTGCCAGAAGCTTTAGTACACTTTGTTGCTAGATGCCTTCAAGTCAGTTCTGTCTCATAATAATGCCTACACAACAGAATGAAACATTGCCTGGTCCTACCCCATACTCAAAAATTTTGTTATGTTTGAGTCCATTGTTGTAGGAATTGTCTAGATCCATTTGATCGGGTGTCTTCCTCTTTTTGCAACCCCTCCACTGTAATGTGTATGATGTCCTCCAGGGACTGGTCTGTCCTGATAACATCTGCAAAGTACATGAGATGAAGTCTCGCCATCCTATCTGCCAAGGAACATTTAGCTGCACTTCTTCTCAGACAGATTTGTTTGTTCTTCTCTCCACCCATGGTACTTTCAGTATTTTTTGTCAGTACCTTAATTCAAATGCACCAGTTCTCCTTCAGTCGTTCTCATTCAATGTTCAAATTTCACATGCATAAGGTGTGGCGGAAAATGCCATGCCTTGGGCCAGGCGCAACGTAATCCTAAGTGAAATTCTTGATCTTCAGTACTTTAAAGTGGTTATGTGCAGTAGATTTGCCTAATGCAATATGTTATTTGGTTTTTTGATTGTTGTTTCCATGAGCATTAGTTGTGAATCTAAGCAAGACGAAATCCTTGATAACTTCCATATTTTCTCCATTTATTATGATGTTATCTACAGCTCCTGTTGTGAGGTTTTGAGTTATCATTAAGGTGGACTCTACTTTGAGGAAGCTCTCCTTCTCGGTGATATTTTGATTGTTTTGCAATCTGAGGGGCTCATTTTCTGGCATTATATCAGACAATATTTTACTGCTATGCATAAAGTTTTCAATGGTGAATCCCTCAGAAGTGGACTGATTGTTTTGTCGTCCTGTCAGTTCTTAGTCTGGAAGCTGTGTTGAAATCTGTTCACCGTGGGTGATCCTGCCTGGTATTTGAAGTACTAGTGGACTAACTCCCAGCATCACAGCAAAGCACAAGCTACCACAGTGCAGCAAATTGACAGATGGGGCACGGGAGGGGAGTTGTCATTGTTAGACACTGTTAATTTGGCTCTAACTCATGGCACCCACAGCCTGTTTCCTCACAGTGAATGTTGGAGACCATTTTTGCAGCCAGTATGCCAATTCATCCCATTGAGGACCTTCTTCTTTTTTTCACCACTCCACTTTACCAAGTATGATATCCTTCTCTAGGGACTATGCTCAGCTGTTAACATGTCCAAAGTATGTGATATGAAGTCTTGCCATTCTCACGTCTAGGAAGCATTCTGGCTCTACTTCCGCCAAGAAAGATTTGTTCCTTCTTCTGAAAGTCCATGGAATATTCAATATTCTTCACCAGCATCATAATTCAAAGACATCAACTTTTATTTTATCTTTCATAATTATTGTCCATTTTCAAGTACATATGAGGTGATTGAAAATGCCATAGTATGATAGTTATATAATTTTATGTCAGTTTGAAGATATGTAAAAGTGTAAGGTTGGTATCCAATCTGTCAATCACACCATAGTCTGATGGTGCCTCTTTGTGGCCATGGCCTTCTCATAAGGAGGGCCCTGGGAACCTCCCCTTCTTTTTGCATTCACCTGACTGCTTCCTGCCCACGTTGAGAGCTGCCAGAGTCTTGCCATGCTTCCATCGACCTTGGGTCCACACGACATTGCAATCACTGGCCTTTGACATCCCTGCATTCTGCATCATTGCATGTAACTGCGTAAGTTGGAAAGGAACTTATGGGCTAGTGTTGGACTTATGGACTTGAGTTGGACTGGCCTGGGATATTTCCTTGAAATAGAAATACTATAATGACTTCTTGATTAAAAACTATTTATTGCACATATATGAGTGTCACTTGATTTGTGTCTCTAGTCAGCCTGGATTACATCCAGTTCTCTGCCATCAAGTTGATTCCAACCCTTAGCAACTCTATAGGACAGGGGAGAGATATCCCTGTGGGTTTCCAATACTGGAACTTTGTATGGGAGCAGAACTGCTGATCTTGTGTTGAGCAACCCAACCGGGTTGGTTCTGATGCATTATGTTTGTAACCACTATACCACTAGGGCTCAGCTGTGCCTTATTCCTCAAAGTGACATCTTTTAACACTGGAAATTGGTCTTCAGCAAGATCTACCAGTGTACTCGTTCATATGACTTATTTTCTTTTTACACTGTTTTGATTGTGATGTGAGGGAAAATCTACAGAGTAAATTGATTTTCTTTACAATTCATGCAATGTTTTATGATATTGATTGCAATACCTACAATGCAATACTACTTTTCCTATTCCCTCCCTTTGTTTGCCGTTTCCATTGGTCTTTCGTTCCCATGCCTTCCTGCCTTCTGAGTAACTCCCTGACAAATGCTGGGCTCTGAATTGTACATCGTTGACAGTATAGGTCTCCTATTTGGGGGCTGAAAGTTGAGCCATGGAGGTGAGGTCAGGTGTCAAATGGGAATTCCACTAGTGCCTATCATATCCTAAGGTTAGTCTTCTTATTTTGAGTTCTACATTTTCCCCAGTTGATCCAGCGCCTACTACTGTGAGCACTTTCAGAGCAATCTGCAGTGAGAACCCTATGCTACCTTGGTCTTCTGGACTCAGCGCTGTGGAGCCTGGGCTTCATGTGGTCAGTGAATCCCTTTCATCTTCTTTTGATGCTATCTGTGTAATTCTGTATTTTGAATTTCTCTTCAATTTTTTCAGCTAGTGAAATGCACATGCTTTTCATTTTTGCTGTCCTAATTCCAGGTCTTTGCACCTTTTAATATAATTCTTTATTCCATCTTTTTGAATTCCCCTTTGAAATTTTATGTTCAGCTTCTTTATTCAGCGTCTTTACTTCATCAATTATTTCTATATTTCTCTCTCTCTTTTTCGTACTTCATCATTTCTTTCATTGGCTTCAGCTACTCCACATTCAAGGTGACATCCGTTTTGTCTTTTCTTTAGTTTCTATCTTTTTAATTATCTTTGAATTTCTTTATTTATGATGTTCTTGATATTATTGCAGAACTCGTATCATCTCAGGTGATTTGTGTTCAATGTGTCAACTTTCTTCTTGAAGTAGCCTCTAATTTAGATGAGATATACTCAAATTCATACTTTGACTCTTGGGGACTTGTTTTAATTTTGTTGGAATTCGAGTTGAATTTGCCATTGATGGTTTGTTCCACAGTTCGTCTCCAGTCTCGTGACTGATGATATTGAACTTCTTTATACCGTAAATACTTGAGTATAAGCCGAGATTTTTCAGCACATTTTTTATGCTGAAAAAGCACCCCAGCTTTGGGGGGTAAAATTAGTTGCCTTGGGTTATACTCGAGTATGTATAGTAGATTATTTCAACAGATATAGTTGATTTAATTCCTGTGTATTTCTATCCAATATACATAATCCATGTCTATGGTTACTGTTTACATCCCTGAAAAATAAATGTTCAATCAATAAGCCATCCTTATTGGAAAATTCTATCATGAGATCTCCCATGTGGCTTCCATCCCCATGGCCATATTTTCTAACTAGTGATCCTCCTCCTTAGTTTCCAATTTTTGCATTCAAGTCATCAGTAATCTTGATTGCATGTTTCATAAATTTCAGACTGAAAAGGTTGGTAAAAATCCTCAATGGCTTTATTGTTAGCATTAGTGGTTGGTGTGTAAATTTGAATAATAACTTTATTAATTATTCATCCTTGTAGGTGTAATATATCCTACACCTAACAATGGTGAACATTGGAATCGATGTTGAAACATTCTCTTTTTTAACATGAAAGTCATCCATTCCTTTCAAATTTGTTACTCTGGTATGTAAACCATATTATTGTGACATTCAAAATGGCCAATACCAGTCTATTTCAGTTCAATAACACCTAGAGTGTTTGATCTTTATGTGTTCCATTTTTTCATGGCTTCCAATTTTTCTAGATCCATATTTCATGCATCCCATCTTCTTGTTAGTGGTTATTGCAGTACTGCTGTTTCTTCTCATTTTGAGTCATTGCCACATCAACAAATATAGGTCCTGAAAACTTTATATCACTAAGGTCAACTCTACTTTGAGGAGACAGCTCTTCCCCAATTATATTTTGAGTGTCTTCCAACTTGAGGGGTTCATCATCCTGCACTATATGAAACAATATTCCACTGCTATCAATGTGCTCCACAAACACCACTATTTTTTTCAGATGTAGATTGGCAGGTTATTCTTTCTAGTCTATTTAGCTTGTAAGCTTTTCTGAAAATTTTCCACCACGGGTAACTATGCTTGTGTTTGAAATACCAGTGGTATATCTCACAGGATCATGATGACTTTCAAGTTATGATAGTTCAAGAACCTGACATGTCTGACAACTTGGCATGCTAGCCTAATTCCGAATGGCCAGCACATCTCTCTTCTTGCTTTCTCTAGTTTCTGTAGACCACTGTACCTGAGCATGCATGGCTTAGGAGGTTGTGGAGTTAATTCTTGCTTCCTGGAGTAACCCTTAACCAATGACCCATAGGAGTTGTTGGACAAATAGCCACACTCCCTCACATTCTGGGCAGAATAACTAGTGGATTTTCTACAGTGTCTCCAGTAAGATTAACCTTCAGTTGCTCACAATTTTAAATTGTTTGATAATGTACTTTTCATTGGCTGCCTTCTTTCCCTTTTCTATTTCCCATTTCCTTATTGATATCTCCCCAGAAAATGGCTTAATTAAAACCTTTGTCTCAGGATCTAATCCTATGGGGAACCCAAACTCAATCACACAAGACATTTGTCAAATCATGGACTTAGTGGTTATATCTATTATATGTGTAGGTCATGGAAGAGGAGAATTCATACCATCCCTTTGAATAGTCACTCGGAGTGCCAACTGGGTCCCCAGCATAGATCCTGGACATCAAAACTCACTGTTTCCTGTATCATAACACTTCCTTTTAGACTTCAGTCATTCAAAAAACTCAACAAATAGCTTGCTGTCTCACTTCAAATTTTGTAGTGTGCAAATATGGCTATGTTTTCATTGTGTGTTTAGCCCTGGACAAATCAGCTTTGACCAGGAAGGTGAAGTCATGTGGAAAAACAAACCAAAAACACTAGCAGCTGTGTGTTGTGGAAGAAAACCCTGTGGATGAAGTGCAATTTTTAGGGAACAGAGACCAGTAAGATAAACCAATAAGTGTCCACTGTTCTGATGTTAAGGAGAACCCTGGTGAGGCAGTAATTAAGCACTTAAGGGCTAATCAATCAGCAGTTCAAACCCACCATCTTCCCCAAGGAAGAGTTACGATGTGGCAGTCTGACCCCCTTAAGATTTACATTTATTACCACTACCAACTGATCTGAGTGGGATAGCATTAGGGGATCCTGGATCGCATTCTTAACGAGCTCTAATGGCAGAGTGGACTCCTCATTGATCTCCTAACCGCAAAGAAAGTGGTTCTAACCTATCAGTTGGTCCATGTGAGAAATATGAGTTTGTCTGCTCTGGTAAAGATTTAAGCCTTGGAAAAATCAAAGGGTGAAGTTCTATTCTATCTTGTAGGGTCTCTATGAGTCAGCTTCAACACAATGATAATGAGTTTGCTTTGGAATTTTGGGATAGAATAGGAGAAATATGTGCAACAAAGTTTAAACTTATTTTAAATGTTCAGTGGTATTGCTCAGAGAGAGATTCTTGGAACCCACAAGACTGTTGTCCTTAGGCACCTTCAGATCTGGAACTGAACTCACTCCCTTGGCTCAATCTTCAGCCAAACAATAGGTAGATCTATAAGGTAAAAAGTAACACTAATCAACTATTTGAATCAAAAGGATATAATTTATTCAAAGATAAAGTTCAGAAGGGTCAGGAAAGATGGGGGAATGGAAACAGGAAATACAAGGAGGAAGTGCGATAAGTGATATTACGTTGAGCAGATTGCAGTCAATATCATGAAGCAAAATATGTGTGAACTGTCAAATGGAAAACGGATGTATTCTGCAAACCTTCACCCAACTCACAATAAAGAGATTTTTTGTCAGCCTTGGAAACCTATGAGGCAATACTATTCTGTCCTATAGGGTACCCATGAGTTGAAATCAACTCAGTGGCAATGGGATATTGATACTGATGCTTTCTGCCGATTCTAAAAAATAGGGTTATTAGCAATTATTGTGGAAATAGCATGAATGAGACTATGTAAATGGGGTTGGTTACAGATAAATTCTTGTAAATGTTAAAGGATAAGTGATTGAGGATGGACTTACCCAAAAAGAGAAAATTATTGCAAGACTTTGTTCCAGGGATAAAATAAAAATAGGTTTCCTGTGGGTAAGACTTAAGCCTATAGATATGGAATTTAAGGAACTGGTATTCCATGATGGTCACCTTCCCGACACAATCACTCAAGACAAAAAGTGGGTGTATAAACAAATGAGGTGAAGAAAGCTTATGGAGCCTAGCTATCAAAAGATAAAGAGTCTAGGGTTTTAAAAACTAGAAGGTTCACAAGTGGCCATCTAGCTTAGAAGCAATAAAGCGCACATGAAAGAAGCACACCAGCCTGTGTGATCACAAGATGTAGAAGGGATCAGGTATCAGGCATCAAAGAACAAAAAAATCATATCATTGTGAATGAGGGCGGGTACAGTTAGGGGATCCAAGATCTATCTGTAGGCAACTGGACAAGCCCTTACAGAAGGGTCGCTGGGAGGAGATGAGCCAGTCAGGATGCAGTGTAGCAACGATGAAACATATAACTTTCCTCTCATTCCTAAATGCTACCGCGCCCACTATCATGATCCCAATTCTACCTTACAAACCTGGCTAGACCAGAGAATATACACTGGTCCATATAGGAACTGGAAACACAGGGAAACCAGGACAGATGAACCCTTCAGGACCAGTGCTGAGAGTAGCAATAACAGGAGGATGGAGGAAAGGTGGGGTAGAAAGAGGGATCTGATTACAAGGATCTACATATAACCTCCTCCATGAGGGAGGGACAACAAAAAAGTGGGTGAAGGTAGATGTCGGACAGTGTAAGATAGGACAGAATAATAATTTATAAATTATCAAGGGTCCATGAGGGAGGGGAAGGGGGAAGGAGGGGAAATGAGGAGCTACTACCAAGGGCTCAAGTAGAAAGCAAATGTTTTGAGAATGATGATGGCAACAAATGTACGCAGTGGATGTATGTAGAGATTGTGATAAGAGTTGTAGGAGCCCCCAATAAAATGATTCTTTTTAAAAACCTCAAAGAGCAAAACACACTATGGTTTATTATACATCAATGATACTTCAATAAAATTACATAAAAAAGGGGAAAAAGAAATGGAATTTAAGGTAAAGAAAGTATTCCCTTTGAGGACCATATTGCAAATATATATTTAGGCAGGCAATTAGATAAAGACATTTTAAGTCTGGGCTTCTATACCTGCCATCTGTCTGTTATGAATAGTATAATTAGCAACTAGAATCTCTCACACAAAATCAACTCAATATGGTATTTCTGGTCTGACCTCCGCGGTGTTCTACTCTGCTTTGATGGAGCTCATCATATCATGACTCTATAACAAGATTGAGGAGTTATTTGCATTCTTATGTGGAAGGTAAATCTGTTTGGCCATTCTGTTAGACTAGTTCATTTTCTTTCCTACCATCCCATCTGCCATTTTAATTCAAAACAAGGAGAAAAGCATGTATGTGCCTTTTGAGGAAGGAGAAGATTTTGGTGTGGAAGAAATTCTCTTCTAGACTGCAAGGTAAGTATTTACCCCCTCTAGCCCTGTTGGAGGAGGGGAAAAGGAAGTGAGACAAGGCAAAGAGAACAACATAGTTAGTTTCATGCCTCCTTACTTGACCTGGGGATTGAGGGGAATATCAGTGACTATGGACCTGTTGTGCTCCCCATTTGGAAGCATGAAGAATAGAGGCTGCCAGGCAGAGCAGCCCTCTGGGAAGTCACTGAAGACAAACATATAGAGAGTGCCATCAAGTCTACTGTGATCCATGGAGACCTTATATGAAATGGAATGGAGTGCTGTCTGACCTTGCACCATCGTCACACATTCCTGAATGTTGAAGTCCATTGTTGCAGCGATTAGGTCAATGTGCCTCAATAAGGATCTCCCATGTCCCTCTATTTCATCAAATATGATGTCTTCCTCTAGCAATTGTCCCCTGATAGTGTGTCCAAAACACATTAGTCAGTCAGTGTTCTCTTGTGATCCATAAGGTTTTCTTTCAGTAATTTTTGGAAGTGGACTAGCAGGCCCCTCTTCCTTGTCTGTCTTAGTCTAGAAGCTTCACTGAAACCTGTCCACCATGGGCAATCCTGCTGGTATTTGAAATTCTGGGAACAGAGCTTCCAGCACCATAACAATACACAAACCATTATAGTACAACCAACTGACAGATGAGTGGAGGATATCTATATCTATATATGGAGAGAGAGAGAGTAAAACTGGCAATGCAGTCTGATTAGGCAGTATTCTGATAATCTGCTGCTAACAGAAAGTATCCCCACAAATAACATCTTAAAGTAATGATAATATCAATTTTGCTCACAAATCTGCAATCTGGGCAGAGCTCAGCGAGGACACTAGTTTTGGCTTCATCAAGCATTAGCTGGGGTAGCTCAAAGGACAGAGGCTGCAGCTCTCTTAAGACTCACTCCCTCACACGACTGATACTTCTATTGGTTGGAGCTCAAGAAGAACCCTATATGTGACATTTTCATTTGGCTTGGTCTTCCTTGCAACATCCTGACAGGGTCCCAATGGTGAACAACCCAATACGACCAGGTGGAAGTCACAGAGCAACACTTCTGCCATAGTCAAAGGCCTGCCAAGATGCAAGGAAGAGGGAAAGCAGGCCCTGTTTCTGGAAAAATGAACACAAATTCATCTTGTAACAAGAGAATGTGCGATGTGCAACATTAGGACAGTCATCTTTGAAGGACACAACCTGCCATGAGCCAAGATACAGAGACAGATTTCTACGAAAACGAAAGGGCAGGACTTAGACTTAAAGATAAAGCCACAGACTTCATAGGACAAGAGCAATAGGGAGACAAGCAAAGGAAAGCTCTAGGACGCAAGCCTAACATGGCTAAAGATAGGGACAATGTCAGGACTGAACTGGAAGCAAGCAGACACCTGTGCAAGGCAGAACCCGTGAAGTTGTGAGTGCCTTCAAAGCTAAGTCAAAGTACCTTGGGGCGTGAGAAGGGAAGGAGCAGGAGAAGGAATTAATGGGTAGGTTTATGGAATTTGTAAGTCTGGAGACAGAGCATCAGGAATAGCTGGGTTCTGGCACTCAGTTGAGACCATCAGAGTTTGAACCTTTTCCTTTCAGAGCTGTTTCCTTTTGAGTTTCACGCAGGCTTCCTGATGACAGCTGTAGTTTTATCTAGAAGCTCAGGAATTCTATTAGAGAGAGGCTCTTTTCCTTTCTAATCATTGGTGGTACTATCAGGTAAGCATTGGATTGCTAACTGCAAGGTTGGCAGTGCTACCCTACCAGCTACCTCATAGGGAAAAAGATGGAACTTTCTGCTCACATAAATATTTACAGTCTGAGAAACCCCACAGGGACCTTCTATGATTCAAAATGGACTCATTGGCAATGGGGCAATTGTTTCTGGGGCATTTTTTAGGGTTAGATATCATTAACCTAGCATGAGTCTCATACTGAGTCTGACCCAGTCCCTTTGGACAGAGGAAAGTCATGCCCTGACTAGCCAGGCCTGGAGCTGGCAGATTGGGTCAATGCCAGCAGAAGCATGGAGATGGAGCATGGTGGAAGAGTGATCCCAAAGATACAAGCCATGTGCTGTGAGTGGAAGAAGGGCAAATGAATGCTGCATTAATTAACCAGTCATTGACAAAATGAGGTTGCATGACAAATGGCTCCAAAACCCAGCAGTTCAACAAACAGCCCAACCCCTTCCCTCCCACACACACAGTTCTTAAAATTCAGGATCAGGGAGATTAACTGGAACTTTGAACTTGGCACTTCAGGGCTTGGAAGAGGTGACAGTGCATGTAAAGGCCTTGGGGCAGGAGAGATCTTGGTGTGACTGAAAGCCCAGAAGAAGACTAATTTGGGGGAGGTGAGATAATAGGAATGGAGTTTTCAGTGAGCATTTCCTTGAGAGCCTTCAAGCGAAAGCGATTTTTCTATATTCATGTTTTAGAAGTAGATCTCCACCCATTGGGTAAAGCTTTGGGTATTGGATTGGTGTCGGTATGCAGGAAAAAAATAAATGGGCTTGTTATGGATTAGGAGCCTGTGGTAGTCACCTAATCTTGTGTCAAGTTAAGGATTAGGAGTGTAGGCCTGGAGTTTAGGCTGCCAATCTGGAGAAAGTCAGTGAGACTTTTATGTGGGCATAGCCTCCTTCTGAGAACTCTGAGAAATCTGGTACTTCCTCCTTGGAGGTGGAAGACACCTCTCGCTCTCTCGCTCTCTCTGCTACTCCTTGGGAGACATTGCAGAAGGCAAGCCAAATGGATGCGACCAGACCTCTGAAGCCAAAGAAGCCTCAGAGAGATCGCTGCCAGCACTGAGATGCTTACAATGCCACTGGATCCACAAGACTTTCCACCCATTGGCCTGTGAGTATCCTGCATTCAGCATCACTGCACATGTTTTATGGGTCTGAAAAGGAATTTATAGATTGGTATCAGACATATGGGCTAATATCAGACTTATGGATTTGATGTGCACTGGGCTGGGACGTTTGCTTAATGTACAATTACTGTTTGATATAAAACTCTCTCTCTGGATTTATAAGGTAGAATTAGACCAGAACATGTACTCTGGTACAGAGAGGAGCTGGAAACACAGGGAATCCACGACAGATGATCCCTTCAGGACCAGTGGTGAGAGTGGCAATACCAGGAGGGTGGAGGGAAGGTGGGGTAGAAAGGGTGAATCGATTACAAGGATCTACATAAAATCTTTGCTCTGGGGGACAGACAACAGAAAAGTGGTGGAAGTGAGATGTTTGACCTGTAAGATATGACAAAATAATTTATATATTACCAAGGATTTATGAGGGAGGGGGAGGAGGATGGTAGTGGGGAAATGAGGAGCTGATACGAAGGGCTCAAGTAGAAAGCAAATATTTTGAGAAGGATGAGGGCAACACATGTACAAATGTACTTGACACACAATGGGTGGATGGATGATGGATGGATGGATGGATGGATGGATGGATGGTTGGATGGATGGATGGATGGATGGAATGACTGTGATAAGAGTTGTATGAGCCCCCAATAAAATTATCAAGGGTTCCTACGGAGGGGGGAGTAGGAAGGGAGGAGAAAAATGAGGAGCAGGTGCCAGGGGCTTATGTGGAGAGCAAATGTTTTGACAATGATGAGGGCAATGAATGTATAAATGTGCCTTATAATGGATGGATGGATGGATGGATTGTGATAAGAGTTGTATGAATCCCTAATATAATGATTAAATAATAGGGAAATGATTTTTAAAAACCACCAACTCTCTCTCATACACATGCGTCTCCCTCGATTTTCCTCTAGCATACCCAGACTAATACACAGTTCGCCCCTGTCCTATAGGGCCGCTATGAGTTGGCATGGACTTGAGGGCAGTGGGTTTGTTAGGGCTTTGGAGTTCAGCAGGCCTTTGTTGGTGTGTTTGAGTCTATTTTTGTAGCTGTTGTGTGCAGGTCAGTGGCTCATCTTCCAGCACTCTATAGGACCATATTTTGTTGTGACCCATAAGGCTTTCATTTGTTAATATTTGGAAGTAGATCACCAGGTCTTTCTTCCTAGTCTGCCTTAGGCTAGAGCAGTGGTTCTCAATCTGTGGGTTGTGACCCCTTTTGGGGTCCAGCGACCTTTTAACACGAGTCACCTGATTCATGGCAGTAGCAACATTACAGTTATGAAGTAGCAAGGAAAATGATTTTATGGTTGGGGGTCACCACAACATGAGGAATTGTATTAAAGGAAGGTTGAGCACCACAGGGCTCGAGGTTCCACTGAAGCCTGCCCATCATTGCTGACCCTTCTGGGGTTTGTCATATCGGTGGCACAGCTTCCAATTTCACAGCAGCACTCTAGCTACCACTGCACCACGAACTGATAGACAGGTGGTGGACTGTTCTTAAAAGCCACCTGATTTACGATGCTTTGTTTTGACAGCCCTGGAAAATGGATACAGAATCTAGTTTCATAGTCAATGCTAGACACACCTTGGGGCAGTAGGGATGGCATGAAGTGAATAGATTCAAAGTATATTTTAGGGAGAGGAAGGATGACAGTTAATGCCTGGGGGGTGTGCAAGAAGGAAGGAAGCAGAGACACCATTGATATTAAGTGCCTGAGTTAAGACAGGAATTTCCAGGGAAGCTGGTGGGTCATGATGGGAGAATTTCACACTCCCCGGGGACAGGGGGAGCATTGATTAGTTCATATGTCTGCGCATCTTCTCAGACAATAGAGGCTTTGTCATCCTCAAATGAAGCATGCAGTTGGAGCTCAGAGAGGGCATGCAGTGCAAATGAAGACTGGCTTGGTTGAGATGGGTGGACCAGGGCCACTAGTCAATTCTGAGGAGCTTCAGAAAACCTGCCCAGTGTCTCTTGGAGAGTGGGCATGTCTCATGGCCACAGAGGGCCTTTTAATGTTTCACCTCCCACTGCAGCAGCGAGAGGCTCTATCAGCTCATCCTGGAAAGGAAACATACTACCTGCCATCAGGTTCATTTCTTCAAAAAGGATGGAAGAATACAAATGAAAGACTACAGTTTGAAGGGGTCTTAGGCAGACTATCAGGCTCATTAAAGCTTCATTTTTTAAAACTTCATTATTCAGAGACATTCTCCAAGTAGGATGTATGCTGGGGTGGGGGTGGGCATGAGGAGGAACGCTTGGAGCAGGGTAGGGGAACAACCCCACACCCCCAAAAAATACCTTCCCAAGAAGCAATTCCAGTGGGCACAGATTAGATAGAAGTTTCATCCTCTGGTCACTTGATGTTTGTCCCTCTCTTTTATCTGAATGCTCTTTCCACATTGCTCAGATGAAGCATCAAATTTATAATAAAATGCAAGTTAGGAAGCATCATCCCCAACCAACCTTGTTCATCAAAATGGTAGTGCTCTCTCCGGGTACCCTGAGTTCAGTTTGTCAACAAGCTGAAGCAGTTGAGCTGGGGCTCTGTGAGGCCCAGGAGCATGAGTTCATTAATATCTGACCCATAATGCCTTGCTGGGTTTATGCCAACAAAGCCCTGTCACTCCTTACCTTAGGATTTACTCACTCTTTGAAACAGGCATTTATTTACACACAGTTTGACCTCATGATGGTGTTCAGCAGATGTGGATCTTACTTATTTGCATTGTTCTGTGACAGTTGCAAAATTCGTTAGTGGCTCAGGGATCAATCCTCTGTGGACTGCCCCGAAGCTAGATGAAGCAAGCGGGTTCTCCCTGATTCATCCTCCCTCCTTAGCAATGCTTGCTAGTCAGGATAACATAGTGCCCATTAAAGAAACTGCCTGTGTCACTTTAAATTTGTGACCTGGGCGGGAGGGAGGGTCATGATCACAAGTGACAGAAACTGACGCTTGACTAACTTAGGGAAAAAGGCCTAATGGTGGATAAATGTTGGGAAGACAAGAAAATGTGGCAAATGCCTGGGCAATCTCAGGGCTGTGAAGCAGGTAATGGCGAAACACTCCTCCTGAGGCCAAAGCGTGCCCTCTGTAGTACATTAAATCACATTCACACACACCCATTCATGTTCACATGGGACCTGAGGCTATGGCCTTACTTGGAGAGGAGGTCTTGGCAGATGTGCTTAGATAAGTATTTCAAGAGCTCCATCTTTCTGGGTTTAGATTTCAGATGGATACTACATGCACTGATTGGTGTGTTCTTATAAGAAGAGGAGTGGGCACACAGAGACCCCGTGTGAAGACACTGGCAGAGATTGGATCAGTGCATCTATAAGCCAAGAAATATCAAGGATTAGCAGCAGTGACCGGAAGCAGAGAGAGGCTACTTTGATTCTCCTTCAGAGTTCTCAGAAGGAATGAATCTTGCCCACACCTTAATTTTAACCCATTGTCCTTCAGAAAAGTGAGAGAACAAATGCCTGCTGTTTAAGTCACTCGATTGGTAGCCATTTGTTACAGCTACCCAAAAGAACCATTATGGATTGATCTGTAGCCCCCTCAAAATATGTGAGAAATTTGAACCTTGGTGGACATGATCCTGTTTGAAAAGAAGGGAGTTCTTTTGTAATATAAATGAGGCCGTATGGCCACTGGAGATCCCTTCATAGAGGGGTTTAGAAGAGGAGATGGGTCAGTCAGGGTGCGAGGTAGTACCGATGAAGAACACAGCTTTCCCCCAGATCCTGTTTGCTTCCTCCCCCCAACTACCATGATCCAAATTCTACCTTGCAGGGCTGGATAGGGCAGAGGTTGTACACTGGTGCATATGGGGGCTGGAGGCACAGGGAATCCAGGGTGGATGATACCTTCAGGACCAAAGGTGTGAGGGGCGATGCTGGGAGAGTGGAGGGTGAGTGGGTTGGAAAGGGGGAACTGATTACGAGGATCCACATGTGACCGCCTCCCTGGGAGATGGACAGCAGAGAAGGGGGGGAAGGGAGACTCGGGATAGAGCAAGATATGACAAAATAACAATGTATAAATTACCAAGGGTACATGAGGGAGGGGGGAGCGGGGAGAGAGGGGAAAAAAAAAAGAGGACCTGATGCAAAGTGCATAAGTGGAGAGCAAATGCTTTGAGAATGATTGGGGCAGGGAATGTGCGGATGTGCTTTATATAATTGATGTATGTATATGTATGGATTGTGATAAGAGTTGTATGAGCCCCTAATAAAATGTAAAAAAAAGAAAATGATTAGGGCAAAGAATGTACAGATGTGCTTTATACAATTGATATATGTATATGTATGGATTGTGATAAGAGTTGTATGAGTCCTAATAAAATGTTAAAAAAAATGAGGCCATATGAGAATAGGCTTGAGCCTAAACCTAAACACTTCTGAGTTAAAGGCCAGGATAGACCCAGTAACACACAGTACGGGGAGAAAGATAGAGAGGAATGCCAAGGAACTTTCTGGTATCCACAAAGAAGGACCCTGACCTAGAGTCGCACCCCAAATTTGAACCTGTAAGCTCCAAAGCAGGGGGAAAAGTGTTTTAAGGCTACTGACTTGTTGGATAATTTTTGGTTAAGGAGATTAAGACAGGAACTTAAGACATCCTCCAATCCTTCCTCTGGCTTCGTTCCATTTTTCTCACATTCAAGAGTCCTCCTAGAGGATTCAGTCAGGTTGTTGTTGTTGTTGTTGTTGTTGTTCAGTGTCATAGGGAGGGTTTGGATTCATTGTGACCATACATACAACATAATCATACACTGCCCGGTCCTGTACCATTCTCACCGTTGTTCTTAAGTTTGAGCCCATTGTTGCAGCCACTGTGTCAATCCCATTTGTTGAGGGCCTTCCTCTTTTCATTGCCCCTCTACTTTCCAGAACACGATGTCCTGCTCCAGGGACTGATCTCTCCGGACAACATGTCAAAGTTAAGGCGAAGTCTCATTATCCTTGCCCTGAGGAACATTCTGGCTGTACTTCATCCAAGTTAGATGGGTTTGTTCTTTTGGCAGTCCATGGTACATTCATTACTCTTTTACATCACTACTAATCAAATATATCTATTCTTCTTTGGTCTTCCTTATTCAGGTTTCAACTTTCACATGAATATGAGACAGTTGAAAATACCATGGCCTGGGTCAACCCGCCCCAGTCCTCAAAGTAATCTCTTGCTTTTCAACACTTTAAAGAGGTCTCGTGTAGCAGATTTGACTAGTGAAATGTGTCATTTGTTCTCTTCTCTGCTGCTTCCATGAGAATTGATTGTGGATTCAAGCAAGACAAAATCCTTGACAATTTCGATCTTTCCTCCATTTATCATGATGTTATCAATAGGTCCAGTTGTGAGGGTCTGGGCTTTCTTTACATTGAGTCATAATCCAAACTGAAGGCTTTAATCCTTCATCTTCATCAGCACGTGAATCAAGTCCTTCTCATTTTCAGCAAAATTGTGTCATCTGTATAATGCAGGTTGTTAATAGGCCTTCCTCCAACCTGATGCTCCATCAGGCACTGCCCCTTAATGAGTTTAGGTCATGAAGGATAGTCCTCCATAGGCACATTGATTATTACACTACCACCCTCACATAATAAATTCAGAGAGAGAAAATTTCCCCAAAGCAATGGAAAGCTTACTAGAGAAGTGGAGGGTGCTAAAAGCCAAAGGTGACACAAACTGGAAATCAATACTAGTTTTCAATACCTGCAGTCATCTAATAGTTCACTGCACTATCTAAGGAAAGGTGAGGAGAACTGGGGCAATTCCATTAAAAAAAAGACAATGCAGGGTATATAAGTCCGTCATTCCTCTGGAGAAGAAAAACACATAGTTGGGTTGTAGAGCTTTGTTTGCTAATCAACCGAATGTAGTTGTAAGGCAGGGGTGTGTGTGTGCGCGTGTGTGTGTGTGCGTGCGTGTGTGTGTGTGTTGAAGGGAGGGGCTTGCCATTCTATTTCATAGCCAGGAGAAAGATGAGCCTCTTCCCATATCTTTTGCTCTGTGGCAAGTTACTGATCTACAAGGAACTTTTATTTGACAAGGACATTGCCGAGCAAAAAACGGGAAGCTTGTGTTCATCTCTGCTGAGAGGTGGAGTCAAAGAGATGGGCTTTATGACAGACACCCTGATCGTGCAACCAAACTATGAAATGGCCTCATACATTCAACACACATTTGCTGCACCTTCCCAGTGTGCTGCCCAGATATTACCAGGCAGAGTGTTTTATGGGCAGCATTTTAGAGTTAGGCAGGCAGAGGGAGTGTCTTTGTGGGTGTTGCCTTTACCAGTCCTTGGATTGTTCTGGGACAGGCATGTCTTTTTCCTCTAAAGTAACTGATTGCGTGTAAAGAAGGAGTCTCCTCAGTAAGACGGGTTGAACCAAACCCAACCTATGACAATCATCTCAATTGGAACACATAGCGACCCTATACAAATACCTGTAGGGTTTCCAAGTTTGTAACTCTTTTGGGGGGGTCAACTACCATATCCTTCTCTTGCAGAACCACTACAGAGTTGAGTGTTGTGTTAGCAGCTGAATGCTTAATCACTGTGCCCATTTTGTTTGCTGAGCCGCCCTCAAAACACTGAACAGGTTTTCTGGGTACCAAGCATGTCCACTTCTATATCATGCCTAGGGTGTTTTCTCCAAGTTGATAGGAGGTGCAAATCAGTTACTAGGGGTTTGGCAGAGTCAGTATGGAAACTGGGAGGGTGTGTGAAATTTGAACCAGAGTAGAACAATTCCAAGACACTTCCTAGGGATTCCTGGCATATAATATGCAAATGATAGTCAAGATATATAACTGTGTCTCTGTTCTTGGTTCTGTCAGTACCTGGTGTGGCCACAAAGGAGAAACCTGGTCTCCTGCTATTTTGAGCATCTAGTGTGAATGACAGGAGATAAGTCACATGCTAATGAACCCTGGTGGTGTAGTAGTTAAGCACCATGGTGCCCGGCTATCAAAGCATATAGCGTCTGGGGTCTTAAAGGCTGGAAGATAAACAGGGGGCCATGTAGGTAAGAAACAACAAAGTCCACATGGAAAAAGCACACCAGCCTACACCAACATGATCGCTGAAGACAAAGCGGGTGCATAAGCACATGTGAGCATGTTTTCTTGATGTGCACTCACCCTTTACATACAACTCTCTTATACATACGTGTTTCTGTGGATTTGTTTCTCGAATGCACCCAGACTAACATAAGCAGCGTGGAACGCATTTTAGAAGCCTAGACAAGGGCAGGGCAGGATATTCAGAGGGACTGGATCCAGAATTAGAGAGGAAGGAGCCCTGGTGGCAAAACGGGCTGCTAGCTCCCTGTCCCAAGGGGGACAATGAGACTGCTGGCTCCCATGAACATTTACAGTCTTGAAAACTCCATACAGGGTCACTGTGGTTGGAATCCACTGGACGGCAGTGACCTTTTGGGATTGAAGGTGGAAGCCACCAATGACTTCCTGCCATTGAGCCAAGGAGCCTCCGGAGAGTGTGTGAACTTCTGGAATGCAGTGAACAACCTCTGCACATCTCCTTTTCGTGCTGCCCAAGTCATGCCCTTGGCCTTTGCTTAAACATATTCATCCAGAAGTGAACCATCACAGCTGCTCCCTCGGGAAGCTGGGGGCTGAGCTCTCTGGTTCCACTCTGTCAGCATTTCTGGTCCGGGTACCTCCCCTCTGCCCCGGCACAGGCAATGTGCTTTTGGAAGCAGTGCTCCCTGGGTAGTGGGTGTGATTTGCCTCCTCTGGCCTAACATGATGAATGCTGAGAGGGGGTGGATACTAGGGGGTTAAACTCCCTGAACTTTACCTAGTCCAGGGGAAAACTTATTATTTAAAGTAAGCTTTAGACAGAATCTTTAGAAAGAGAAATGGTTAACTTTATGTACACAATTACTCCCCAACACATAGGCTCAACCTCATAGGCTGTGGATGACCTTGAGCAGGTGCTCAGTCACAATGGGTTTCTATCAGGATTGAGAGTTCAGCTCTCTCAACTCTCCAACTGGTTATTGGCACCATAGTCTCGTTTCTATTTTTGTATTTACTTTGTTTTGAGGGGGAAAAGACTCCCAATCCAACTATATTTTATTAGGAACTCCTTTGCTAAGTTTTACACAAGAAAAAGGCACAAACTGCTGTTCTGGATGAAGGAGAGGATCCGCATGAGGCCACAATGGTGTCGGAAGGACCCACAGCCACAGTGACTTAAATAAAATGACACCCATTCTGTCCTGCTGACTCTGACTCATAGTGACTCTGTGTAGGGATCCTGAAGTTGCTACCTTTACAGGAAGCAATAACCTCATCTTTCTCCTGTGGAATGACTAGTGGCTTTGAACCAGCGACCTTGCTCTTAATAGTCCAACACTATCCAGCATTACCACCTGGGCTCCTGAAAACTTAAATAAGAAATAGAAAACAAACAACTTTGTCACAAAATTGTGACTGAAGACAGATCAATTCATGGAGTTTCAGGAGGGCCTGTGAGAGCATGAGCGGGACCTTCATTGGGATGTGCACACTACCGTATATCGTTGAGTGTGGCCCGGGGAGTGGATGCAAGCACACTGCTTGAGGGACAAGCTTTCCACTGCCAGTCAGCAGTAAGAAAGAACTCAATGGTGGCTGAATCTGTGGCCCCTCAAAATGGATGTAGCGTCTCCACATAGACTCTCACTGTGAGCCACAGCCTATTGCTCAAAATTTAAGCTCAAATACGACTTAAACGCCAAACATTCTGTTTCCTTAAAATAGGGTACTGCCAGGAACAGCTAGAAGTCTGCATGACCTATCAGATCTCAACGCCGATCTCAAATCACTTCACATGATCCATTCTACCAGGCATGTCAAGGACAACTAGAGGTCTGCATGAGCGAGCCCAAATCGCCTCCTCACTTACCCATTCCAGAGGCTGTGCCTGTATAACCTATCGACTAACACATTCCCATATGCCGTGGTTATGAAACCAACCATCATGCTGGAATAAGGACCAATCACGATGCAAGGGTCAGGGTCAATGGGAAAGCAAAATAGGGGCTGAGGGGAGCCAAGAGGGGTCGCTTCACTCAATCCCTAAACCTGATCTAATGTCACTAGACTGGGGTCTTCCTCACATCTCAAGGGCACCTGATTCATGATTGAAGTGAATTGTGCTTATTCAATCTTTGTTCTGCTTGCTGTCCTGCTGTGCTGCATCCTCTTCTTGCTTTTTTGTGCATGGCTCCCTCTGTTGTGGTGACAAATGGCTTGAGAGGGATTTGACATAGGGAGAAAGCCCACCCACATCAACTGTCACCAGAAGCAGACACTAAGTCCATTTCTCTCACCTCACAGAACTATGCACACCAGACACTGGTAGGGCTGTCTGGGAGGGGAACACTTAGTGCAGTGGTTCTCAACCTGTGGGTTGCGACACCTTTGGGAGTCATATGACCCTTTCACAGGGCTCACCCAATTCATAACTGTAGCAAAATTACAGTGATGAAGTAGCAAGAAAATCATTTAATGGTTGGGGGAGGGGGGCATCACCACAACAAGAGGACCTGTATTAGGAAGGTTGAGAACCACTTCCCGAGTGTGTTTAGGACTTTGCTGCCCTCAAGGTCATCAGACATTCCTGATGGCAGAGCCACTGCAGGAAGCCCTTCTGGGAAATGCCCTGAACACAGGTCTCAACCAACTCCACCCTCACCCTCTGAGATCCTAATCATAGGATGCATGGAAATGCTCCCTGCCTCTTCGAAGGCTGTAAGTCCATGGGAGCAGAAAGCCTCCTCTTTCTCCCTTGGAGTGGTGGCTGGTGAGTTCAAACTGCTCACTTTCTGGCTAACATAACCCACAGACCAGCTCCCCCTGAGCTCAGTTTGGTTTGCCGCACAGCACACATTGTTTGGAACCTTCTGAAATAGCTATGCACATGTGCAGGTTGGGGGGATTTCGCACAAGATGCAGTTTTCCACCCTCTCTTGGCAAAAATAATTTTTGCAAAAGGCTTGTATTCTCTTCTGGATCTGAGTAGCAGCTACTCTCATGAAGTCATAGCACATACATTCATGCTACAGTCCTCCCAACTCCCAAATGTCTTACGCCGAGTCTGCTCCATGCTTTTCTGTGTCCTACATGGCAGCTGTAGGCACCCAAGGCATGGGCTCTGCAGCCTGGGTCCAAATCTCTCCTTCCCACTTCCTCACTGTGTGGTCCTAGGGTCATGACTTTAGAGTTGTATGAGCCCCTAATAAATTGTTAAAAAAAATGATCCTCAATTCTATCTGAATCCTTGCCATAGCTCCAAGTTGCCTTAATAAACACGAGCAAGAAAAGTACCTCTGGCAGCAGACCGCTCAGGTTCAAATCCAGGCTCTCTAACTTATTGACTATGCGACCTTGGGCAAACCTGGACCTCTCTGTGCTTCCAAAGATTCACTTTCCAAAAGGGAAGTCATAAGCCAACTTTTCTTATTCCTCACTGGGTTGCTTTGAAGATGAAATGAGACATCTGTCTAAAAATGCTTCTGACCATCCCTTGGTTCTCACAGCTCCACAAATGCTATGGATTATTGTTATAAGATTATGAATGATTTTTTTCCAAGGGTAGTGCAAAGATTAACATCAGTGCTACTTCTCTCTGACAAAATATCAATCCAAATTTCTAAAGAGCAGGGTCTGAACGGATGCGCTGTTAACAGCATCTTGCTTTTCTCCCATCACTTGTCACAGTAAATCTGATAAGAAATGCTGGGCTAAGGCTGGCAGCCAAGCCCCTCACTGGCAGCGTGCAGGACCTCAGGTTGTTGACAGGCCAAGGGGCATCACAATGGCAAGAGGAGACTCCACAAAGAGCCCCTGATTCCTCCCCCACGCCCTCCTTCCTCACGTTCAGGGTTAAACGTCAAAATACTATTTTTTTGTCACCTGGTGAAATAATGAGCCCCCATTCCCGTTGCCTTGGTATCATCAGAGCGCAACAGCCACGTGGGGTAATCGCTGTCTCCGTGTTAATGCTGCTCACTTCAAACATTTTCACAGGCCCTGGCGAAATGAAACCTGTGCTTTCTACCTAGGTGGAGTTTGAGGCGATTCAGCCCATTTGCTTCTGCTGAAGAGGCTACCTCAGAAAAACAGGAAATAAAAACATAGAGGGTGCCATTGACATTAGGTTTCTCATTCTCTTCCTTTCTTCCCTACCTTCCTTTCTTCTTCTTGCCCTTCTCTTTCTCTTTTCTTCCTTCCCTCCCTTTGCTCACGTGTTCCTGCCTGCCTTCACCTTCCATCTTCCCTCCCACACTCCTCCATTTCTTCTTCGCTCCTCTCTCCCCACCGCCACCTTTCTCCTTTCCTTCACTTCCTTTTCCCTTCAGCCTCCCAGTCTCCCTCCTTCACTCTCTCCCTTTGCTCCTTCCTTTCCCCACCTTGTTTTGATCCAGTGATTTGTACTCCTTTCTTCCTCTCATCCCACCCCTCCCCATTGCTGGAAAAACATCAGTTCCTTGTGGCGCTGGTTTCTTGGCGCCAGACCCTGTTCTTTGGGTGTTCACAAGTCTGTGTCCTGTGTGCAAACATAAGACAGACATATGATCAGGGTTGGACAGAAGATGGGATTTGACAGGTGTACTGCATCCCAAATCTCCAGGAGGCAAAGGTAAAGTCAGGCTCCTGCCTTTAAGGTTATGTCTCCCATTGTAACTGCATCCCACAGAGGCTCCTGCCTCCTGGCAACCTGAGGCCTGCTGCCTGCCTTCCTCTAGCTCCTGGGGAATTGGGGCAGCAGTGGCAAGAACAACAAAAATCCCCAGGAGTTGACAAGAAGGGAGGCTGCCTTGCTCGAGAGATGGCCCCCTCACCCACCTGCATGTTGTTGAGATGCAGGTTCTCATCCCTGTGGCTGGGCAAGAAACGCCCCCTCCCCAAACGCAGTGGCTTCAAACGAGGACCATCATCGTGTGGTTGCTGGGAGGCCACTGGGTGGTGCTTGGAGTCTCCCATGAGTTGGCAGTCACATGGGAGCTGGGGCAGGGGCCTCTGGTGACTCCAGTGCCTACATGTGCACTCAGAGGGCTGGAAGCTGAAGCTGGGTGCTTAGCTGGGTTGTTGGTTGGAGTGTCTCCACGTGGCCTTTCCAGGCGGCTCAGGCTTCTTTCAGCATAGTGTCCGGGTGCTGAGAAGTGTCCTGAGAGGTAGCACGTGGAGGCTGGACATTCTAAGGGTGAGCACTCAAGAAGAAGTCTTTGAAGGGATTTTTCAGAAGCTGTGAAGCACTTTGTGGGAGGGAAGGGGGTTGCCCAAACTAGATGTCACAGTGTCATCTTCTCCATAATCTATTGATCACAGAGGTCATGGAACATCCCAATTTAAGGGGAAAGGGCATAGACTCTACCTTCCTATAGGTAACCTGTCAAGGAATTTGGGGGTCACATACGAAGACTGGGAGACCCTGGGTGGCACAAATGGTTAAGGACTCAACGTATCAAGAGGTGGGCAGCTGCACCCCTCAGAAGGAATAACTAATGGCCTGCTTCTAGAAGCCCACAGGCTTGAGAATCCTGTGATGTGTAGTTTCTCCCTGGCACCCAGGGGGTCCTCGGGAACCAGAACCAACATAAGAGCAATGGGTTGGGTTTTTGTTGGTTTTGTTTGGGCTAATATTAAAACGACTAGTATGAAATTATATATGTATTGTGTTTAACTCTCAGGACTCTGATTATGCTGAAGTTGAACAAAACCGTCTGCCTCTTCTATGAACACCAGCCGATGGAGGCAAAGGGTGAGGGTCTAGAGGAAGAATGAATGTCCCATTCCCGTCCTTATGTTTCAGTTGTCCTTAAAGGGCACAGGGGACAAACCAGACGTCTTTGATATGATTTTAGCCTAATGATGTGCTAGTATGATGATGAGCAGCCTGAAAAGTGGTTTTAACTAATGTGATCCAATATTTGAAAAGTTGACGATTTCACATCGAATTTTATATTCTCAGCATCTCAGTTACAAACAGAAAATCAGGCCTTAAAATCCTTGCATTTCCCCAAGGCAACAACAGTCTGGAGCTAGAATTTGAATGTCCCCTGTGGATGAGCTGACACGTGCCTGTTAACCACAGTCCCCAACCATCCCTATTGCCCCCAAAACAGAGGTTGGCTACAAGTATCCTTTATCTATATGGCTAAATAGGTTAGTTAGTTTGGATTGGGTTGCTAGTTTTTCCTGTTTTGTTTTGCTTACTTTTGATTTTTTGGGGGCTAGGAAATGGTGTGTATTTTGGTACCATGTCTTCCAAAGCGAGAAAACCAAACCCAGTAAGCCAAGAAGGTCAAACAGTCTAGATTAATGATGAAAGGAGGAGCCCTGTTGGTGAGGTAGATTATGAGTTGGACTTCTAACTGCAACATCAGAAGTTTGAAACTCCCCCCACCCCCACTCCACAGGAGAAAGATGAGATTTTCTACTCCTGTAAAGATTTACAGCCTTGGAAACCCACAGGGGCAGTTCTATACTCTGTCCAAAGGGTTGCTATATGTCAGAATTGATTCCAGGGTAGTGAGGTTGTCTTGATTGATATAAATAATTTTTGGTGAGTATTGAAAAATCCAGTCAATATTATTTTTAATACACATCAAAGAAGGTCCACATTAATTGTTCCCACAACCCTGCCACATTCTTTCTTTATTCCCTTGCCTCCCACTCTCCTTTCTTCCTCCCTATGGTCTTTTATCTCATTCATTTTCTTTCAAGGGTTAGCCTAGGAGTGGGAAAGTCTGACTAATTCTTAACCAAAAGACTAAATTGGTTTTATTGTTGGTGTTATTACTTGGGTTAAATTTTTTTCTTTTCTCTTCTTCTATTGGTTTGCGTCATGTAACCCAGAAAATGGGGAAACATTTGGAACATCAAAACACTATCCTTTCTCAGTAGACTACAAGCATTAAAGGCAACAGAGATAAATACTCCAATAATAACAATAACATACAAGGATAGCTAGAGAGATAAATAGATAGATAGAAAAACCACAAAATCTGAGCAGTTGTGGGAAGGGGAATGGGAATAGCCCCATGAATAAATATAGGTTTGCCAGAGAATAGTTCTATATACATATTAGCATATACTACAAATATGACCATGAATATAATAGTGCATCCAGGAGGCATAGTTAGGAAATGTCTTAGCTAGAACAAAACCCCTTGAGGGAGCGTGTCCTAAATATCGGGGATCAGGAACATAGCTCTGAGAGACCTCAAGATCAATTGGTACAAACTAGCTCACAAAGACAATGTTCTATATCCATCAGGGAAGTGACTGGGGTCTTCAAAAGCTAGTGAGTAGCAAACTAAAAGTCGGTTCTTGGTCTCACCCTATGTGTTGGACAGGGTTCTCTAGAGAGACAAAACCATATTGCTAGTAATTATATATAAATATATTTTTAAAGCTAGATATGCAATACAAGAAATGAACCACTAAATTAATTACAGACAGATAACACAAGAAACTAACAGTTAAATTATAAAACAGTGAGACACTAGCAGTCCTTTAAGGCTTGAGAGCCGCCAGTTGCCAGTCCCTTTCTGTAGAGAGAGCTGGGCTATATATACCCAGGCAGCAAACAGCAAGGCAAGTCACCAACTGTCACCAACTGTCGGTCCCCAGCTCCAGAGACGAACATTCCAATCCTGTGGGATTAAATGGACCTCAATTTACAGCGACAGAGTCCACAAGCTAGGCATCGCACAGGTAGTGTACCCCTTTAAATTGAGGCATAGAACAAGCAAGGCGAGGCTCACGAAGCCATTTATCCCTCTGTCCTTTGATTAATCCTACTTGTGTTTATCGGCCAGGCTGGCACAATAAACTATTGCACCCTGTCTGGAGCGAATAACATTGAAGAAGCTCAAGATGCCTGGCAACAATTAGTCCAAATCAGTAATGGACTATGCGTACCTCAGCCTCTATGATGCTAAGGTCAGAAGAACTAAATGGTGCCTGCCTATGACAAACAGCTGCTCTGAAAGGGATCATGGTACATGGTCCTAGATAGAGTGGGGAGTAATGTGTAAGAAAACTGAAAGTCATACTACTACTACCAATAGTAATAATAATAATGGTAAAAGATGAGGTTTATTGGTTAGATAGACTAGTGAGATCCCCACTACTATGGTCCTTCATCACCCTTCAGGTCTGGAACTGAATTCAACCCCCTGAAAAATAGACAGGTTTATAAAGTGAACCTTATGAGAAAAGATTGCAGCCCTCAGTATGGTTTACAACTCAATGTCAAGAAGACACACATCCTCACAACTTGATCAATAGGTACCATGATAAATGGAGAAGTTTGTTGTTTTTTTTACTTGGTGTTATTTGTTGAAGTTGTCACGGATTTTTTGTCTTGATGAGGTCTATAATCAATGCTGTTGGAAGCTGCAATCATGAGATCAAATGACGCATTCCATATGGATACATTTGGTGCACAATACGTCTGTAGAGTGCTAAAAAGCAAGGATGTTACTTTGAGGACTAAGGTGCACCTTACCCAAGCCATAGTAATTTAAATTGCCTCATAAGTATGTGAAAGTCAGACATTGAATAAGGAAGGCTGAAGAAGAATTGATATGTCTGAATTGTGGTGCTGGTGAAGAATATTGAAAGTAACATGGACTGCCAAGGGAACAAACAGATCTGTCTTAGAAGAAGTATGGTCAGAGGGCTCCTTAAAGGCAAGGATGGTGAGACTTCCTCTCACATACTTTGGTCATGTTCTTAAGAGAGACTAGTCCCTGGAGAAGGACATCATGCCAGGTGAAGTAGAGGGACAGTGAAAGAGAGGAAGCCCCTTAAGGAGATGGATTGACAGTGACTGAAACAAGGGGCTCAAGCTTGGGAACAATTAGGAGAATTATTCAGGTCTAGGTAGTGTTTCTGTCTGTTTGGCATAGGGTCAATGTGGGTTGCAACTGGCTCAATGGCACCTGATAAGAACAACTACACCAAAATGAATCATAGCACTGAGGAGCACACATTCCTCAGAACCATCAAACATTCAAAAGCAAATAGGCAGTATTTTCCCAAGGCCAAATTCAAAAGGCAGGCAAGGTTAGGGGAGAAGGGTGAATGAAAACAGGAAGCAGAGTTTCAATGGCATGAGTGATATTACATTGCAGGAGATTGTCATCAATGTCACATAACAAAACGTGTATAAATTGTTACGTGCAAAGCTGATTTTCTCTGTAAACCTTAACCCACCTTACAATAAAAACTTTCTTTTTTTAAAACAAAGACACCATCGTTCATATTATAGACACAGCCAAAGAAAGATCTCCTGGACAATCCTAAAAGGATCTCCCAAATGATTTGGGTAGTTAGCCCTCCCCAGGGAGTTCTACCCATTGAAACGCTGGGCGGTTATGGCTGCAATTATATTTCAGGCCAGAAGAGGCAGCAGAGGCCTGGTTGTTCAAATGCTACAAAACTACCAGACAATGGGCAAACAGTTTCTTTCCACGGACGACTAGCGGCTCTGTCATATCCATGTCTGGTGTTCAACACTTGGCGACAGAATCCAGCCCGCTGGGTTTGGGTGGGGTCTGTTTCTCACCCATGCTTGGCTTGGGATTGTTCTATGGCATCCACAAAGTGGAGTCCTTTCCTTTCTGATGTCCCGAGAAAGCTGTTTTCTCCTTTTTCTCTCTCTGGCCCTCTTCCCAAGAACCCTGGGGTTCACTCTGCTTTCCTCTGGTTGATGTTTCTCAGGCAGTTACTTGACCTCGGTTCATCTACTGCAGGTGACCATTAGCAAGTAACTGTACCGTCCTTGGATGGTATTGTTCATGAGCTAGGCTGCGAACTACGGGTTAAAGGTTTGAGTTCACCCAGAGGTGCCTTCCAAGAAGGGCCTGGTGCTATGCCTCTGGAAAAAAACCCACCCCAGCCATGGATAATTCTAGGGAACGGACTTCTCTACCACACTTGGGCTCTCCATGAGTCCGAGTTGACTCAATGGCAATTGGTTGCTGGTATTCCTGTAAGTAGAAGACAACAATCTTTAAGCAGTCCCTCTTGGATTCATGGGAGGAGGATGGCTTCCTCTGAGAGAACTTCTCAGGGCTCCAAGGGCTCAATGATCTTACAAAAAATGAGAGAAATGATGAGCCTGATGACAGATGATATTGCTATGCAGGCCTCGTTTCAGGATGCTCAAGTTTCCAGGTCTTTCCCTGACTCACAGTGTAGCCCTGTGAGGTTCCAAATAGAAGGGCACCCTTGCTCCCAGGACCTGGAGCCTTGTAGCTGAGCAGAGCAGTCATGATGAGAAAGAGGACCCAAGGGGGAAGTCAGGGGGCTGCTTCACTTGTCTCAGTGTCAAGCAAACAAATGTTTTGGCAGGAAATTTCTCTTCAAGAGTGTTCTGATTTCTTGAAGGAAATATTTTTCTGAACCATTTCCTCAGGGGAAAACCACTCAACTACCTCGGGAAGGAAGATTTTTCTCCTTCCAAGCTTACCAGGCTGTGCTAACTCACAGAGGAGGTGTGACTAGCAGGCAATGAAACTGATTTCCAGACTCCTATGAAAATCAGCAAGTGCTCGGCTGCTAAGTGAAAGGTCGGCAGTTGGAAAACCCCAGCTGCTCTGCAGGAGAAAGTGGTGGCTGACTGTGTCTGACAAGATGACAGCTTTGGAAACCCAATGGGGCAGTTCTCCTCTGTGTTCTACAGTTGCTTTGAGTTGGAGTGGACTTGACAGTGATAGATCTGATCTTTTTCCCCATGAAAATCAACTTTCACGAATACATGTGCATTCATGGATGTCTGTGTCTGCTTTGGCATGCATGTGCACATATGTGCCTATTTGCACGTGGATGAATACGTCTGTGAATGTGGGTGTCTCTATTTACTTTGCCATGTGTGTGCACATGTCTGCCTTTGTCAGTATGCATGCGGGCTCAGGCAGCATAAAGAGATCACAGAGAAACTTGGAGAGAAAGAGAAAAGTAACCTATTTTCTCATGGGTCTCCCATACCTGACGGTCTACTGGCATCCACCGCCACGAAGACCAGAGGTCACTTCATGCCATGTGTCCAGCTGCACATTGCTGGTTGAGGTCAGTCACCAGGGAGGCAAGTGAGACTGGCCTCGCCAACCTACCACCCACCTGCAGGAGTGATTCCCACCATCTGTCCTGGAGCCCCTCCCACCTTACTCAGCCTCCCTAGACCTTGAGTGAAAGGCGTTTCCAACGTTTTTACATAAAGATTTCTGAGATTGACTGAAGAAATAATTTCATTTGACAAAACAAGAAGCTTTGAATTTAAAGATTTGAGGCAAGTGCCCTTCAGAGAGGGGCCACAGGACGGGGCCATGCTCCCTTCCGGTATGCACAGGGGTTGCTATGAGTTGGAACCAACTTGATGAGCACCTGCCAGCAACAACAACAACCAGAAGTTGTCCAAACTTCTGTGGCCTCAACTCGGAAATGAGAATATTATTATTATTGCCTCCTAGAAAGAACTCAAGGTATGTACAATTGGTTAATAGGCGTTTGGAAAGTGAGTACATTAAGTGGACTGATGACATTGATAAGGCAATAAGAAACTGAGAAGGCTTCACTAACAGGTGCTTTCACATCTGTAACCAGTAGATTCCTTCCTTCTTCATCTCTTGCCATCTTAATCAGCTCCCACACTTTCCAGGCAGCTTGAGGGATTAAATGTTCAGTCTGATCCTATTATAAGCCTCAGCCTCAGAATCAGAGGCTTTACCTGAGGTTTGAGGAGCTATACTGGGAATGAGGGAGAGTAACCTGTCTTTTCTATTGCTCTCCTATCGCTCCCTCTTCCCTAGCCCTTCCCTGTCTCTGGGCCTGCCTTTCCTCCCTAGAGCATTGGCTTCCGGGAGAAGGGGATGGAAACAATGAGCACAATGAGCACATTCCTGACCAGGCCTCTTACCATGCTATGTTCCAACCCTCTCTTGGAAGGGCCTCCACGAAGTCCTATTATGTCATCTCACAATAACTTGTTAGATACCATTGAGTGAGCTCCTGACTCATAGCAAAAGTACACACAAGAGATTGAAGCACCACCTGGTCCTGCACCGTCCTCACAATGGTCCTTGTGTGTGAGCCCATGGTTGCAGCAGTGTGGAGGAGATCCTGTCCAAGAAGGCTGCCAGTGGGTGGGAGGGGCTGCAGCTTTCAGAGACTTTGGAGGATGCCAAGGTGGATAGTTCACGGCGTATCATATGAGGTCAGCCAGCGGGCCTTGGGGGCCCTTCCCATTATCCATAGATATATGAAATAAATGGAGGCCCTCAGCAAGATGGGCTGCAGACACCTCCAGGACTCACTTGATCCTTGGCAAGCTCCCTTAGCCTTAGGACACCACCTGCTGGAACTGTGGCTTTGCTGCCTCTCCTGGCTCTCAACTTCCCTCCTAGAGGACTCCAGCCACCCTTCTCCTTCCAGATCCTTCCAGCAGGAGGCAGATATTGGTCTCTATGCTTTTGCATGTGGCCAGTTTTCTAGGGACAGATCAGCCTCTCCCAAGAATTTGGGTTCACCAGAGTGAGCGTGCCCACAAGTCTGCAGAGCGTACGGCCAGGCCTCTGAAGAGAGAACTGCTGGAAGATTTGCCCCTTTTCAAAAGCGCTAATTCCACAGTTGAGAGCTCGTCTCCTGGGGACTCAGCTTGAGTCTCAAGGAGCACATCCCCTTTGACACTGCTGGCAACTCGAGGTGCTGTGGGTCATTTTCTTGCCTTTGAGGAGTGCAAGGGAAATGCTACAATATGTCCCTCCACATGAACCACCAATCCTTATCTGGACAACTCTCTGAGATGACAGGGATGAGAGGGAGATGTTCCTGGGGCACGCTTTCACCTGCACATCTCTCAGGTGAGTCAAACATTTGACCCCCAAAAGTTGAGTATGATGGTGAGAGTTCAGGCTGGGAGATAGAGTGTCTGGGTTCAAATCAAGAGACTGCACATCTCAACTCCCATGGTTCTCCTGCATAAAACCCAAGCCAAACAGTTTATCACTTCCCGGCTGAGTATCCTACTGAGGCCAGCTAAACTCATTCTTTGCTGATGACAACGTTGCTTGTACCAAATGGCTCTGCCATGTAGCCCTTAGCAATGGCCAGAAGGGCTGCTCATCAAACCGCAGAGCAGGGCTTCTGGCGCACACGTTAAGAAGGGGGCTATTCACAACAAGGTCAGTAGTTCAGAACCCACTAGCTGTTTCTCTGGAGAAAAACTGTGGCTGTGTGCTTCCATAAAGATGCCCAGCCATGGAACCCCCCTGGAGAGGGCCATGATGAGCTGGAGTGAGCTCTACAGGAGTGGGATTTTTTACTGTGGATGTAATCCCACCTGGGCAGAGATTTTCTTTGTGACTTAAAGAGGCTGTACCTTACACCAATGACTTGGCTGATACAAAAGGATTCAATTCAACACTGAAGCAAACCAACTCCAAGGGAAGAAGGCAGCTGCCATGCAGAGAGCTCCAAGGACCACCAACCATGGAGGTCATTGAAGCCAAAACAAGAATACCGCCCACCAGCCCTCAGCCCCCAGGGATGGACAAAGAGAGCGTGCCCATCAAGCTGGTGCACTGGCATGATGCTGTCAGCCTCCGGTGCTGTGAGAACATTGACTTTGGTGTGTTAAAGGCACCCACTTGCGGTATGTTTGTGATGTCAGCGTGTGGAAACTATGGCAAGCCCCCCTCCCTGCCTCACAGCAGCAAAGCCTCGGCATTAAAACCCTGTGCCTTCTGTGGCGCTTGCCAGCTGTGGGAGGGCAGGAAATGCCCTTGGCTTTTCTGCTCCTTGTTGCGACCTCCCTCTGAGGCAGGGAGCAGAGGATTTGAGGTTGGAATCTGTTTTGTTTCATCACTACCCTTTGTCATCTCTCTGAACACTGTCATGTGCTCCTCACCAGTGCTTCGCCCTCTCTATCACCACGCCATGTGCTCTTTAAAACATGCACACACACACACACACACACACACACACACCTAATGTTCACATTTTGAGGCACATTTGTCTTTAATTCACTAATAATAACAATAATTATTCAAAGCCACTTTACCATCTGAAAAGAAATCTCTATGCATACACTTAGATCATGGATGCCAACTGCCTTCTTAACAACATTTCCCAATGAAATATTCAGCAGCTATTATATTAAGCCTGAAGTTGTTCATCCAGTTTGTGTTAATCAAAACAAAAACAAGAGACGAAGGGATCCAAAAGGACATGTAAGATCATAGACTGAAAGTAGCCCCATCGAGCACCAAAGGCTTGTCCAGAAGGGCAGAGCCACAGGGTAAAGCTACATCTCTCTGGAGTTGCTGGCATTTAACTAGATGCAAAATGTCAGCGCAGGAAATGGCTTGCCCAATGCAAATACTAACAAGGGAGGCATGTGTTCCTGTGTAAATGGAGCTTTAGCCAATCCGGGCCTTCAGGATCCAGCTCCCATCGCAGCATCCACGGGAAGCACCAGGGGAATGTTCCGTTTGCTTATTTTCCCTCTCTTTGCTAAGAAGAAAAAGAGCCTTTGTGGCCTAGTGGCTACAAGTTGGGCTGCTAATTGCTATATCAGCAGTTTGAAACTACCAGCTGCTTTGTGGGAGAAAGATAAGGCATTCTGCTCCCATAAAGAGTTCGAGTCTCAGACACTCACAGGGGCAGTTCTACGCTGCCCTATAAGTTGGCTGTGAGTCAGCATGGATTCGATGGCAGTGAGTTTTCTAAGAGTAAGAAGTATCTAGGGGTGTAAACAGTTAATGAGCTCTGCTATTAAGGGAAAAGTTGTCATTCCCAACCCACTTAGAGGAGCAGTGAAAGAGAAGCCTGGCAATCTTCTTCAGAATCCTCGGCCATTGAAAAGTTTATAGAATGTATTGACCTAGGTTGTTAAATAGATACAGGTATATGGTGGAGCATACAGGGACCAATGTCATAAAACGGGGTGGGGGTGGAAAAAATCTCTGAGACAGATGCAAAAACAGTGAGGGAATGAGTTTTTGAGGCTGGGGGATCAGGACCATCGTCTCTGGGATTTTCAAAGTTCCTGAGCAATCAGGAAAGGGGCAAGAGTTGGTCTCTCCCCATCCAGAGGACAGCAGAAGAGGAGAACTGATTGGGCACAATGAATCAATGACTAGTGACTCAAGCAATGATCACCCTCCACCACTGGAGACCAGAAGAACTAGATGGTGCCTAGCTCTCACTATCGACTGCTATGAAAGAGATCACATTAGAAGGGCTTGATTAGAGTAGAAGGGAAATGTGGGGCAAAACTCAAAATCATGATTGTCGCGCGCCAGGTCTCGCCAGCAAGAAAAGACGCACCACAACAGGATTCTTCCACAAGCATTTAATTTTTCATAATGCGGTAAAAGACCCCGAAACCCCAAACTACTGCTGCTTATATATGCTCTATGGGGACGTGCTGTGCCCTGATTGGTGCATTTGCCAAAACCTCATGCATTGATTGGTGAGTTCGCCAGAACCTTCGTTTGCATACTCCAGGGTGGAGTTATGACTACGTCATCTCAGCATCACGCATGCGCTAAGTGGTTGTTTATCACTTAGTTGGACCACCGCCCTGACTGCCCGGCGCCATCTAGTAATGGCGGCGAGAGCTGCGGCTACCCACATCACGAGAGCTGTGGCTTCCCACATCTCGCGAGAGCTATGGCTTCCCACATCTCCTCCTTTCTTTTTTATTTTAAGCCTAATCCATCGATCAATTCCAGAGCCTCCATCAGCTCCAAAAGATCAAGATGGATATAAAGTCCATCGATCCATCCCGGAGCCTCCAGCAGCCCCAGGAGATCAAGATTGATATAAAAACCCAAATCTGGTCACCCTAATGTGTGCAATGAGCAAAGCTCCACATGGTGCAAGGGCTGACCAAGATCCAATTTCTGTCACTCTTCCCAGTGCAATGGGACAATTCCCTTGGGGTGCAGGAGCTGACAACTTATGGGGGTTAATTTTCTCTTAACAAAGAAAGCCAAAGATCATGGGAACCACCGCGCTCAATCGCTAAGAGGGCCTGCGTGATGATGACTTTGTCACGTTTTTGCTGGGCTTTAAGCTTGCAGAGCAACCATAGCAACAACACTCCTCCACAGCACATTATTGCAGCAAATGTAAACACCCCCACCCACTCTTTAAAGTAGGAAAAGGCAGTAGAAAGCCAAGAAGTAAAATCTCCAACAGTTATGGGTTTCATTCTTGTGCCATTAAGAGTCGTAATCTGCATCCGGAGTTGTTCTTGAAGTTCTTCCAGCTCAGCTGTCCATTGTCCTGTAAGATACTGGGATATATTCTTGCTGCTAAAAGAAGACTCATTCAAGAATTTTAAAGGTGTTATGCACAAATTAGGTGTTGAAGAAACACAACTTAATTGCACCATGCTCGTAAGAGTATCCACTTGGTGTTGTAATAAATCAACTCTCTGGTTCACTAACAGTAAACCAGACATTAATCGAGCATCCAACATATGAACTGTAGATAAAGCTTCTGATGTAGATTGTGTAATATTGCTAATGACATTTGCTGTCATTACTTGATTAGACATAGCCAATCCTGCTGTAACCGCTGCTGCAGCTGAGATAGTAATAGCTGTAATAATTGCTGCGGTAATGCCAAAATCTCTTTTATATCTATAAAGTGTAGCAATAGGAAAAGTATTGGGATCTGCTTCAACCGGTACAGGTATCATAGTGGGAATCTTTACTATCAAGGCAAATGCCTCAGAGCCATTCCAACATTCAGCAAGCCAACACTGACTGCTAAATCTATTACATGAAGCTTCCCAAAATGTATCATTTGCATGACTAAAGTTGAATGTTAACAGAAAGAAAAATGGGGGCTGGACACAAACAGGTGATGGCTGAAATTGCACTCTTGATATATTAACCATAGTATTTACTTTCAGCCTCTTTGTAGTGGTATTGTATACACCAGTGACATTGTATAAAGTATCATTAATTCCAAACATTTTTGCAAAAGGAGTTACTATGGTAGATGCTCCACGTTGATTATATACCATCCATTCATACCATGGCCAGGTATTATCAGGACCAGTGGTATTAGTATTACTATTCCATTTTGCTTTACCTAAAGTCGGAGTCATATCAAAACCTGGTATAATAGGGTTGCTCCGATAATTTGGAGACTGACATTGAGTAAAAGTAGGCGGAAAACTTTTTTCAGGTGAGCAACTAGGTAATATGACACGTCTGGTCACATTAGGTGGCACTACTGATCCATTAATGGGCCCAGAGGGCCTGGATCCTTCACGAATCACCATAAGTGTTGTTGTATTTACACGTTTTCCTTTCTCAGAGGTGCCACTTCCACCTGTAGCACCTTGTGCAACTTTCATAAGGGTGGATATAATATTATTAAATGTAGAGTCTCCAGAAGGATCCACCCAATTGACTAAAGATCCATTTCTTACAGATATACAAGGTGCACTAGTATTGATGGTGGTAAAACACAAACTATATGCCAATGTAAAATTGCTTGCATTATATACTTTAGGAGGCTCCCCTCTAGGCGTAATACATGGTATTCCCAAATCACATTGCGTTGATAAGAATAAGGGTAATATTGACGCATTCGAGTGTATGGGAATAGGTACAGGCCAAGTTTTAGCTATGGCCCATAAAAAAACTCCTTTAACTATTGGGGTCCATATTACCATCAGTATCAGCAACATTATTAGGTTGATCATCGTCTTCTTCATTCTTCCTGCTCGCACGATCTTCATCCTCCTTAATTAATCTCACCAGTCTCTCTGGCACCCAGATGGGGTTTTCTTCTTTCTGTGGAAAAACACAAATTGCTCCCCTGGACCTGATTAATATGGGGTCCGGGCCATACCATTTGTTGTCTAGGACATTTTTCCATCGGGCCATTTCCTTTGGTGGCTTTGGCCATTGTCCATGTCTGTCTGCAGCTGATTGGCCTTTCTCATCCAGATTTTAAAAAATTTCAGTTTCTCCCTATTGAGTAAGATGCTGGCAGTTGGTTTTTCATATATGTCCCTGATTCCATTGAGAATTTCCCTTCGATTCCTATTTTTTAGTATTTGTATCTAGAATGGCTGTTAGATATTATCAAATACCTTTTCTGAATCAATTGAAATGCTCATGTGGTTGTTTTTCTTTTTTATATGGTAGATCACATTCATTATTTTTCTCATTTCAAACCATCTTTGCATCCCTGGAACCAATCTCACCTGCTGTGGTTCTTTTGCTTAGCTTTTTGATAGATTGTTGGATTCTGTTGGCCAGGATTTTGAGATTTTGCCCCTATATTCATAAGGGATATTGGTTTACAGTTTTGTTTTGTTTGAAATATTTATTTCTGTTGACAAATAAATGAAATTTTGTCTTAAAGCATGGTGCAGCATGGGTAACAATGTTCACTCACGGTACTCACATGTGGGTGTATCTGCATGTGGGCGGACCCACCTAGAGACAGATAGAGGAGCGGTGTCTTGGTTCCTAAGAACATTGGTAACACAGAAAAATATGAGAAAAAAGACAAAAAGGATGGTAATAGAAATAAATTAATAAAAATATCTATTAAAGGCAACAAAAGAGAGACAATGGGAAGAAAACATAAAATTTAAATTTACAAGACATATTTTTGTTTTAAATTCTATACCATTGGCTAAATTAACTACACCATCAATAAAATTGCCTTATGCCCAAGGGGATGATTGATAATGTTCTCTAACAGAAAATAACAATTATATCTCTGAGGTGAACCAGAGCCAGATGAACCATAAATATGTGAATGGATTTTGCGCTTGCACTTAATTCTAGCCTCAATCTAAGTACAATTAGTTCTTATGAAATGGCCCTATTTGATGCTCGTCCTCATGAAGAAATCACTCAAGACATGAATGCTATAGGAAAGTGTAATGAAGAAACTAGATGGTGCCCACCTATCAGAAAAAAATAGCCTCTGGGGTCTTAAAAGCTGGTCTTAAACAGCCATCTAAGTGAGGGATCAACTAAGTCCATGTGGAAGAAGCACACCAGCCTGTAAGGTCCTAGGATTTTAACTCATGAAATTCAAATCTGAAGGAGGGAATGATATCAGCTTCAATTATGAACACCTGGTTTTAAGGTTGTGGATAACATTTGCAAGCTCTGGGGAATCCTCTCTGACCAGAGCCATGGGATGTGAACAGCCCTGTTATCAGACAGATAGCATTGTAAAATTGGTTATTGCAGATGTATTTAAGTTAAAATTTATACATCTCCCTTTTGACTCATTTTAAATATATTCCAGTTCTTTTAACCTCTGCTTTCTTTTCTAGAGCTTTTTTTAATCTGTTTACTTTGTTATTGTTGTTAGGCTTTTAAAAATACATTTTTCTGTATATGAAATCCAGGATAACTAAATCTATATAGACAATGGTTTGGGGGCTATGGCAGGGGAGGTTGGGGGAAATAACATGAATACAATAAAGAAAAAATGTTCTAAAATTGATTGTGGTGATAATGATTATTACAATTTATCTTAATATAATTGAGCTATTGTATGGCATGTGAGTCATATGCCAATAAAAGTGTTTTTGTAAATGAATTAAAACAATTTTTCCAAGCTGTTCTCAGCCTGCTAATTGTTTCTGTCTTGGAAATTTCAACGACAATATGTTCCAGTGTTTTCTTTTGGGATCTGTGGTGTTTTGGGTTCTCTCTGCTTCCTGGAGAATTATTTTCTCCTCCTCTGTTCTGTTAAGGAAGTATTATTCCGGAATTTCTTATATGGATAGAATCCCACTTCATTCTTATGTTTTCTTCAGATTCTTTTGTTCTTTTAGCTGATTGTATCACTCATAAATTGGAGTTAAGAGATATGCCTTCAAACTCACCAATTCAGCTTTCCATTTCTTCAATTCTCTTACTCTGTTCTTCTAAATTGTTGCCTAATTCTCTTATCTTAATATTTTCTGCATTTCTTTTTAGAGGTTTTTGTTGAAGATATCTAGCTTTTCTATTCTGACCATTGTTCTCGCAAACTCTTTGTTGAAAGTACATGACAACATTTTTCTGAATTCAATTTATGATAGTTTCAGAGCCTGTTCTTTTTAAGAAAATTCCTTGAGATCTGAGTGTTGTTCATTTGTTAATCCTTCTTCTGATGAATCAGGAGTGACTGCTGCCACTGCAGCATCGTGGCCGGGTATTACGGTTGGGAGGGCTGCTAGATTTTGTGGGAGTCGATGACTTTGTTGAGTAGTGCCAGAAATGAATAATAGAAGAGGGACGGGGGAGGGAAAAAAGGCTTTGGGCAGTAAAAGGCTGTACTAAGAAAAGTTGGGAGGGGGAGGAACACTGTACTTGAGTGTATTCTTCCCTAAGGCCTAGAGCTTCTTAACATAGTCCGTCAAAGCACAGGCAATCTTCAGGAAAACCATCATGGTGCCAAGTTTGTCCTTGGGATAGCCTAGGCTGGTCCTTTGGGACCTATGCTCCGGGAACTGTGCAGGCCAGCTTGCTTGGAGAGCTGGAAGCCACATGGGACCTGCGTGCTTATTACACGTGAAGCTTTGGACCCTGCTCACAATGATAGTCTTTGAGGAGTGGAGCTGGGTTGCTGTAGCCAGCAGTGCAGAATGGAGCTACAGATGGGTAGCAGGAGACCACTGGGCGCCTCTTCAGTGGACCTGCTCTTTCCTTCCCTTCTCTGCTTGCTCCCACAGTCTCTGATATATGGAAGCCTCCTTTTACTTCACTTTCAAGCCATTGTCTGAGATCACAGGCCACCTGTCTTTTCTTAGGGCCTAGTCTATCCTGGTTGTTACATAAGGATCTACCTGTGTGTATGTGTTCAGTTGGACATGTTCTAGTCCCCTTTCTTTAATGTTTTTAAAAGTTTCTATAGAACTGGTGTCAGCACTTCTGAATTTTTTATGAAATATCCCAGTGAAGCCATCTTGCCATTGACTTTTCTTTTTATATATATTTTTGGTCTTTTTTGAAGGGGTGGAGCAGGGGGTTAATCACATTCTGAATTGCTTATTTCATAATTACTCTGCTTAAACCTATTTCTATTCATATTAGTTTAGGTATGTCGTATATTTTCAGGAATTTGTCCCATTCATCTGCACTTTCAAATCTGTTGCAGTTCTTTTTCATAGTGTTATGATTCTTTATTCAATGAATATGTTGTGTTGTCTCCAGATTCATTTCTTTTTATTATTTGCCCTTCCCCCCCCACCCCCCCCCCAGTATATCCAGTAGTTTGTTTCAGTGATTCTTTTCAAAGAACCAACTTCTGGTTTGATTGATTTTTTTCTGTTGTTTAACTGTATTCTATTTCATTTCTTTCTCACTGGTATTTATTATTCATTTCAGCTAGTATCTTTGGCCTCTTGCTCTTCCTTTCCTTTTTGTTCAAGTTTTCATTTAAACAATTGATTTTCATCCATCTTTTTAAATATGGGCATGTATTGCTATGAATTTCCCTCTGAGAATGGTTTGCGCTGTGTCACAAAGGATTTGGTATGTTGTGCTTTCCTTTATATTTGATAACAAGTATATTTTTATTTCACTTTTAATTTCTTACATAGAGAAATTGTTTTCTAGTCGTACAATATTTAATTTTGGTATAATAATAATTATTCATTTTTATTCTTCCTGTGATTGATTTCTTACTTCATACCATTATGGTCAGAAAGTATGCTTTGTATGATTTTAATGTTTTAAAACTTGAGATTTGTGGCATAATCTGTAGTTGGTTCTGGAAAAATTATCCTGTGAAAATGTCTGCTGATGATGGTTGGAGTGTTCTAAGTTAAATTGGCTTATGATTTTCTTTATGTTCTTAATGTCCTTATTGATTCACTTTTTAAATGTTCTGTCGAGAACTGAAATTGAAGGTTTCAAAACTACAAATATTAATAGCGGCACTGTAATTTTTTTCTTTGATATTAGTGTTTGTGTCATGTTTTTGGACAGGTTAGGTGAATATATGCTAATAATTGTTGAATCTTCTTGAAGTATTAGCCCTTTTATTATGTAATAGCCTTTATCAGTATGACCACACTCCTTTTTTTGGGTGCTGGTTGCACGGAACATTTTTTCCATCCTTTATTTTCAGTCAGTTTGTGTCCTAATGTGAATGTGTGTTTTGTGTAGGTAACAAAAGATGAATCATGTTTTTTATCCAGTCTATCACTCTGCCTTTTGTGTAAATATTTTGGCTATTTACATTTTCTTCATTCTTTTAGCTAATTGGGTTTTGAGTTTCTTTTATCTGGTTTCTCTTTTTATCAATTTTCCTGTTATTTTTTGTATTTAGCATCTTTTGTTATGAGCTTTAATTCCTCTTTACATATTCTCTTAGTGGTTACTACAAATATTATACTATACAACATGCAATTACAGTAACATTTAGCATGCAATCAACAATGAATGTGAAATATTAAGTATTCCTGGTTTACTGTTCCCTCTCCTTTTTCTGTTGGTGAACCTCCAGTGACAGTAATGTACACCCTACATCCAGTAGTCGTAATATGTACTTATTTTCTGAGATCTCTGTCTGACTCCTTCCTCCCCCTTTGTGTACATTTGAGTGTTTGATTAATGTTCTTTCCTTTCCATTTAGAAAACTTCCTTAAGTACATGTAGGGCTGGTCTGGTATTGCCAAATTCCCAAGGCTTCTGGTTATTTGGGACTCTTCTTCCCTGTTTCAAAGAAATGCCTTGACTTAGTGCTTTTCTGTTGTTTCCTTTTTAATTAAAGTAGGGCGATGCCATCTATCGGTTGGCGTGTGTCACATATTGGTATAAGGAGCCCTGGTGGTGCAGATTGGTGTGATACTGCTAACCACAAGTCAGCAATTCACATCCATCTTTCTCTGTAGGGGAAAGATCAAGCTATTGCTCCCATAAACATGTACGCTCTCAGAACTCTAGGGTAAAAAAAGAAACCAAGAAACCATGGGGAGCAGTTTTACTCTTCCCATAGGGACACGAACAGTCAGAATCAACTTGAAGGCAGTGGGTTTTTACCTGTTGTTATGGAATTAAAGAATTTCCGATTTATTACCAAAGGTTTATAATTCATTACTGTGCTTAGATTTCTGGTGTTCAAATTGTGCCAGACAGGTCAACCTATCTGCTAAGTTTTTGCACTGCACCATCATTGTTTTGGTTGTTTTATTACGTGGTTCCTGAGATACTCCAGATTTACCTTGTACATTGCTGCCATTTACCCCAGAATCAGCCATTTCTCCAATGACTGCCGGTTCATTTGACAAGAGAATGATTCTTGAGGTCGATTAGGTTACCAGATGGGCTCATTGCTACAGGGATATCCTTGCTTGTTGGCTGAACTCAGTGTCTTACACTCATTCTACAGAAGGAGAAATAGCATGACCTTTCCCCCTGCGTAGCGCCCATTCTTTTCCAAATTTTAGCGTAAAGTTTCACTGTAATTTACAATGCATATTGCAAAGCACAACAACCATGCTTCTTCCCTTTGTCGCTGAATTTTCCTCCAATTTAGCTATCATTTTAACTTTCTTTCTCTTTCTCTCAGCTGGTAATCTTTGTTTTCTCGATGAGGCTGCCCTTGGCAAATATAAGATTTTAGTCAGATCGCTTTCAGTGGCAGTTTTTACTGCTATTGTGGACACTACAATGGATTTATCAAATGTTCTTTCTCTTTAAGCATCATTTCAGCTTTTTCTTTTTTTTCCCCAACTGTCCATCTTGATTTTCCTGGTGAGGCTGCCTTTGATAAAAGGAAATATAAGATGGTAACCCGCTATCTTTGGTTTGATACTTTTTTCTGCTGTGTATTTTGCTGGACACCATAATGGCTTTCTGTGGCCTCTGTAAGAAACCCAGAGTCCTTTGTTCTTAATGCTGTGATAGACCTGAGTGGACTTGCTACTTCACAAGACTTTCCCCAGATTCCTTATCACCTTCAACATCCACAGCCACCCACTTAAGCAAGTGATAACTTAAAAACAGTAGTCTGACTTCCATCCTTCCAGAGAGCCACCAAGTAGACGTGCTAAGGCCCTGCTGCTCCAGCTCAGGCTCCACACATCTCTACCAGTTGTAATGGACTATGCTCCTAGGTTTTGTGTTACTAAATCTCAAGACAGAGAGACTTCGACTCGTTGTATATCAGGCATCAGCTTTCTCACACTGCTGAGTGGTGTGGATGTGTCTAAAGGAGTCCTAGTGGTACTTAGTGGCTATGTTTGGGTGCTGTTAAAATCTAGGTTAGTCGTTCAAACCCATCAGCCAGTCTGTGGGAGCGAGATGAAGCCGTCTGTTCCTGTAAAGATTTTCCACCTCAAAAACCGAAAGAAGTAGTTCTCTGCCCTATATGGTCGTTGTGAGTCAGAAACAACTTGTTATCAGCAGTGGACATTTTCAGAATACCTATTTGGAATATAAGAAGAACCACACAAGAAGCAGGCCACCAGATAAATATGACTGTGGATGTTGCTTCCAAGATCCGTGCTGCCCAGTGGAAAGGGAAATGAGCTGCAAGTGCACACAGTTGACGCATCCCACTGCCGACTGCGAGGCTGGCAGTTTGAGTCCACCCACATTGAAAGGGATATTGAAAGAAAGACCTGGTGATCTACTTCTGAAAAATCACCATCGAAAACCCTGTGAAGCACAGTTCTACCCTGACACCCATGGGATTGGCAGTACTACTCAACCGGGTGCCTAGCAAGACACCATTCTTTGTGGGATTTTTCCTATTTTAATTACCATCCATTGCTTTTTATTTTTTTAATCATTTTACTGAGGGCTCGTACAACATTTATCACAATCCATACGTACATCCATTGTGTCAAGCACATTTGTACATTTCTTGCCATCATCATTCTCAAAATATTTCTTTCTGCTTGAGCCCTTGGTATCAGCTCCTCATTTTTCCCCTCCCTCCTAACCCTTCTCCCTCATGAATCCTTGATAAATTTATAAATTATTATTATTTTGCCATGTCTTACACTGTCCAGCATCTTCCTTCACGCACATTTCTGTTGTCTGTCCCCCAGGGGGTGGTTATATGTAGATCCTTGTGATCAGTTCCTGCTTTCGACCCCTCCGTCCCTCCACCCTCCCTGTTTCGCCGCTCTCACCACTGGTCCTGAAAGGGTCATCTGTCCTGGAGTGCCTCTGTTTCCAGTTCCTGTGTGTACCAGTATACATCCTTTGGTCTAGCTGGATTTGTAAGGTAGAATTGGGATGATGATAGTGGGGAGGAGGAAGCATTGAAACTAGAGTAAAGTTGTATGTTTCATCATTGCTACACAGCACCTTGACTTGCTCATCTCCTCCCTGCGACCCTTCTGTGAGGGGATCTCCACTTGCCTACAGATGGGCTTTGGATCCCCACTCTGCACTGCCCCTCAATCACAGTGATAATAATATTTTTGTTCTTTGATGCCTGATACCTGAACCCATCAACATCTCATGATCACACAGGGTAGTGTGCTTCTTCCATGTGGGATTTATTGCTTCTCAGCTAAATGGCCTCTTTATTTTTAAGCCATTAAGACCCTAGGTGCTATATCTTTTGATAGCCAGGCACTACCAGCTTTCTTCACCACATTTGCTTTCGCACCTGTGTTGTCTTCAGCGATCGTGTTGGGAAGGTGAGCCTTATGGAATGCCAGTTTAATAGAACAAGTGTTCTTGCATTGAGGGAGTACTTGAGTAGAGGCCCAATGTCCATCAGCTACGTTAATACTATAAATATATGCACATAGATCGATTATTTCCCCATTGTCATATATAAATATGTTTGCATATGTACATGCCTGTATTTAGACCTCTATAAATATCCTTTGCCTTCTAGTTCTTTCCTCTATTTCCTTTTACTTTTATCTTGTCCCTCTATCATGCTCAGCCTTCATTTGGGTTTCAGTAATTCCTCTCAGTTACATTACCCTTGAACAAGCCCTACCAGGCCTTTTACACCCTCCTCATCACTGATTTTGGATCACTTGTTATTCCATTGTCCCTGGGATTTATTAACACCACTTCCTTTCCCCCACCTCTCCCTCTACTATGTCCCCTGGAACCTTCGGTCCTGTTGTTTTCTCCTCCAGATTGTTTATCCAGACTCTTTTATCTAGACAGACCTGCAGAGATAATACTATGCACAAACCAAGACAGAGCAAAACAAAGCAACAAAAAAGAAAATAGCTCAAGGTCTATTGACATTTAGGAGTGTTTTCTGGTGGAGTCTGATGGAGTGCCACACCATGGCCCCAAAGTCTATTTTTGGTATTCCCTCGAGACGTCCTTGCTCTGCTCCCCTTGCTGTTCTGTTGCACGCCTTTAGTGTTTTGCCTCGGTGTGGTGGGGTCTGATCAGGCATAATTCCCTCACTGTGTATCCAGTGTTGTCCCCTATAGGGCTATGGGCCAGTGAGGGATGTCATGTCTCATAGTGGGGTTGACCATATGGCCCTCTCTAGCTATTGGCTGCTCTGAGCAGGGATATCATCTTCAAGTCTTGGTGGGCCAGGATGTGCTCCACTCTCTCTTCCTCCCCCCTCATTTGCTCCTGTGTGCTCTGATCAGACATGTCCCTCTCCCTGAGCTGTAGCTTCAGTGCTGCCCCTAAGGTAAATTCTTCAGGGGGCAGGGGTGGTTGTCCACATAGTTGGGATTGGGGCCTGTCTCTCAGACCCCTCTACTGGTTCCCTGCTTCATGCCAGTATGTTGCATTCACATCTTAGAGCACCGCTTTGTAGTCTGGTCCCTCTTTCCCTGAGAAGATATGAATAATACACTCCCCTTGGGGGAGTTAGTGCCCTGTTCCCCAACTACTCATTTGTTTTTTCTCTCTTTCCCCTTCCTTTTTAGTTGTCTACCATATGTATTCCTGGATTTGGTCTGGTCCCTGCCATACTCCCTGAACCTGAACCCAGGAATGTTTATATACAATAGTTTTTTCCCTAAGCCCGTTTTGCACTTTTTTTTTTTTAAGCTTTCCTCATCAGACTCATATAGTACTTCTCATTTTCTGCTTGGCTTACTTCGCTTAGTATAATTTCCTCCAATTCTTTCCAATGTGCTTCATGCATTCATCACTACTTTTTTTCTTATTTTTTTAATCATTTTATTGGGGGCTCATAGAATTCTTATCACAATATGTTCTTGATCCATTGTGTCAAGAACATATGTACATTTGTTGCCATCATCATCCTCAAAACATTTGCCTTCTATTTGAGCCCTTAATATCTGCTGCTTATTTTCCCCCTCCCTCCCCACTGTCCCCTACCTCATGAACCCTTCATCATTAATAAATTATGATTATTTTGTCATATACTACACTGTCCGATGTCTCCCACCGCCTTCTTCTCAACTGTCCCTCCCCCAGGGAGGAGACTATATGTAGATTCTTGTAATCAGTTCCCCCTATCCACCCCACATTCTCTCCACCCTCCAGGCATCGCCACTCTCACCACTGGTCCTGAATGAGTCATCTGTCCTGGATTCCCTGTGTTTCCAGTTGCTATCTGTACCAATGTACATCCTCTGGTCTAGCCAGATTTGTAAGGTAGAATTGGGATCATGATAGTGGAGGAGAGGAAGTATTTAAGAACTAGAGGAAAGTTATATGTTTCATCGCTGCTACCCTGCACTCTGACTGGTTCATCTCTTCCCCACAACCCTTCACTAAGGGGTGTCCGATTGGCTACCAATGGGCTTTGAGTCTCCACTCTGCACTCACCCACATTTTCAATGATATGATCTTTTGTTCCTTGATGCTTGAAACCTGATCCCTTCGACAGCTCGTGGTCACACAGGCTGGTGTGTTTCTTCCATGTGGGCTTTATTGCTTTTGAGCTAGATGGCCACTTGTTTATCTTAGAACCTTTAAGAACACAGACGCTATATCTTTTGATAGCTGGGCACCATCACTTTTCTTCACTACATTTGCTTACACACACGTTTGTCTTCATTGATCGTATCAGGGAGGTGGGCACCCATTGATATGATTTTTAGTTCTTTCATGTCTGATAACCAGTCCCTTCTGCACCTTGTGGTCAGACAGGCTGTGTGCTTCTTCCATGTTGGCTTTGATGCATCTCAGCTAGATGGCCGCTTGTTTATCTTCAACGCTTTAAGATCCCAGACGCTTTGATAGCCACGTACCATCAGCCTTCTTCACCACATTTGCTTATGCACACATTTTTCTTCAGCAATCATGTTGGGAATGTATGCATCCTGGAATGCCAATTTAATAGAACAAAGTGTTCTTGCATTGAGTAAGTGGAAGCCTAATTGTTTTATTAGGAGTTCACACAACTCTTATCACAATTCATACATACATCAGTTGTGTAGAGCACATTTGTACATTCATTGCCCTCATCATTCTCAAAACATTTCCTCTCCACTTAAGCCCTTGGCATCAGGTCCTCATTTTGTCCCCTCCATCCCTGCTTCCCCCTCCCTCATGAACCCTGGATAATTTATAAATTATTATTTTGTCATATCTTGCCTTGTCCGACATCTCCCTTCACCCACTTTTCTGTTGTCCACCCCCTAGTAACAAAGTCAAATGCAGATCCTTGAAATCGATTCCTCCTTTCCAACCTACTCTCCCTCTACGCTTCTAGTAGTGCCACTCTCACCACTGGACCTGAAGAGATCATCCACCCTGGATTCCCTATGTTTCTGGTTCCTATCTGCACCAGTGTACATCCTCTGGTCTAGCCAGACTTGCAAGGTAGAAATCAGATCATGATAGTGCAGGAGGATGAAGCATTTAGGAACTAGAGGAAAGTTGTATTTTTCATTGTTGCTACATCACACCTTGACTGGCTCGCCTCCTCCCCTACACCCCTCTGCAAGGGGATTCCGGTGACTGACAAATGGGCTTTGGATCTCCAATCTGCACCCCGCCCCCCTACCTCATTCACTATGGTAAGATTTTTTGTTCTGATGATGCCTGATACCTGATCCCTTCAACACCTTGTGATCGCACGGGATGGTGTGGTTCTTCCATGTGGGCTTTGTTGCTTCTGAGCTAAGTGGCTGCTTGTTTGCCTTTAAGACACCAGACGCTATACCTTTTGATATCCGGGCACCATCAGCTTTCTTTGCCACATTTGCTTATGCACCCATTTGTCTTCAGCGATCATATCATGGAGGCAAGCACAAAATGTTATGATTTTTTGTTCTTTGATGCCTGATAACTGATCCCTTTGGCACCTTGTGATCACACAAGCTGGTGTGCGTCTTCCATGTGGGCTTTGTTGCTTCAGAGCTAGATGACCACTTGTTTATCTTCAATCCTTTAAGACCCCAGACGTTATATCTTTTGATAGCCGGGCACCATCAGCTTTATTCACCACATTTGCTTATGCACCCGCTTTGTCTTCAGCAGTTGCGTTGAAAAGGTCAGCATCACAGAATGTCAATTTAATAGAAGAAAGTATTCTTGCATTAAGGGAGTACTTGAGTGGAGGCCCAATGTCCTTCTGCTACCTTAATACTAAACGTATAAATATATGCACATAGATCTATTTACCCATCCTCATATATAAATATATTTGCATATATACATGTCTTTATCTAAACCTCTATAAATGCCCTTTGTCTCCTAGCTCTTTCCTCTATTTCCCTTGACTTTCCTTCTGTCCCACTATCATGCTCAGTCCCGACCAGGGTTTCAGCAAATCCTCTTTGTTACATTACCCTTGATCATGCCCTACCAGGCCTCCCAGCCCCTCCTCACCACTGATTTAGATCACTTGTTCCTTTGTCCCTGGGTTTGTTAACACCACTACCTTTTCCCCCACCTCTCCTATGTCCCTCCTGAACTGTCGGTCCTGTTGTTTTATCCTCCAGATTGTTCATCCAGCCTATCTTATTTAGAAAGACCAGCGGAGATAATAACATGCACAAAAACAAGACATAAAAATACCAAGGAACAATATACAACCAACCAACAACAATAAATCAATGACAAAAAAAAACACAAGAAAGAAAAGTTTGTAGTTAGTTCAAGGATTGTGTGTTGGCCTTTAGGAGTGTTTTCCAGTTCAATCAATTGGGGTACCACACCCTAGCCCCAAAGTCCACCTTCATCATTCCCTGAGGACCTCGCCGTTCCATTCCCTTGCTATTCTGTTGCACCCCCTTAGTGTTTTGCCTCGGTGTGGCGGGATCAGATCAGGCGTAGTTCCCACACTGTGTCTCCAGTGTTGTCCCCGGTAGAGCTATGGGTCAGTGAGGGGCGTCATGTCTCATAGTGGGGCTGGCCATGTGGTCCTCTCTGTGGACTGGCTGCTCTAATCGGGATAATCGTCCTCAAGACCTGGTGGGCCAGGATGTGCTCCACTTTCTCCTCCTCCCCCTTCATCATCACCCATGTGCTCCCATCAGATATGTCCCTCTCCTGGAGCTGCAGATTCAATGCCGTCTTTTGAAATAAGTTCTTCTGGTGGGAGGGCCAGGCGTCCTCTTAGTATTTGTCATCACTGCTTTTTAGTGATGTGTAGTACTCCATTGTATGTATATACCACTGTTTTTTAATCCAATCATTTGTTGGTGGAAATTTGGGTTGTTTCCAACTCCTTGCATTCGGATTTGTACCCTTGTGGAACTGCTGTTCAGGTCCTTTGCCCACCTCCTCGGTGGGCAATTAGTTTTTTTTTCTCTTTGGAAACTAGCAGAGTATTGTAGATTTTAGTAATAAGGCCTTTGTCTGATGTGTCAGGCTAAAGATGTTTTCCCAGTCCGTGGGCTCTCTTATTACTCTCTTGGTGAATTATTTTGATGTACACAGATGTTTTATCTTCAGTGTATCCCACATGTCAATTTGTGACTCATGTGCATTTGTGTCCTTCCCTGTTTCTGCTATCCCATGTATTCCCAGTGCCAAAATTCTCAGATTGGTCCCAGTTCCCTTATTGATGGACCTAATAGTTTGGAGTTTTACCTCAAGGTCTGTGATTTACCTTGAGTTTATTCTTGTGCATGGAGTCAGATAAGGGTCATGCTTCATTTTTCTGCAGGTAGATATCCATTTTTTCCAACACCGCTTGTTAAAGAGGGTACCTGCTTTTGATATTTTGGGGGCTTTATCAAAAGTGAGCTGTCTGTATCCTGATGATTTTATTTCTGGGTTTTCAGTTCTTTTCCAGTAGTCTAAGTATCTGTCATTATACCAATACCTCCCAGTTTTGACCATGATGGCATTATAATATGTGCTAAAGTCAGGTAAAGCAAGCCCTCCCACTGTGTCCTTCTTAGGGAGTCTCTGCTAATTCTGGGCTTCTTCCCTCTCCATATGAATTTGGTAATCAGTTTTTCCATTTCTTTCAAGAAAGATGAGGGTAATTCTCTCAGGATTGCATTAAAGTTATATAGTGCCTAGGAGAGAACTGACATCTTTACTATATTGAGTCTTCTGATCGACAAAAATGGGATATTCTCCCATTTGTTGAATCACTCTTGGTTTCTTGTAATAGTGTTCCATAGTTTTCCTCATATAAATCTTTTGTTCTTTTAGTCTGCTATTTCCCTAGATATTTTAATTTGTGCTTGGCTATTGTGATGGGTACCACCTTTTTGACCTCCTCTTCTGTTATTTTAGCTGATATGTATAGCAGTCCAGTGGACTTCTGTTTGTTGATCTTGTATCCTGCCACTCTGCCCCTTTTGGATCTTTTGGGATTTTCCATTTATAAAATCATGTCATCTACATATAACGATAGTTTTACCTCTTCCTTCCCCAGACGAATACCTTTGATGTCTCTCCTTTGCCTTATGCTGCGAGCTAAAACCTCCAGTACGATGTTAAATAAGAGTGGGGACAAGGGGCATCCTTGTCTGGACCCTTTTTCTGTGGAATTGTGTTCCTCTTTTCTGCATTGACTACCATGTTGGCTGTTGGTTCTTCATATATAGCTTGTATTGTCTTGAGGAATTGTCCTTCCATTCCTATCTCCTGACGTGTCTTAAAAAGGAATTGGTGTTGGATGTTGTCGAATGCTTTTTCCACATCTATCAATATTATCATGTGGTTCTTAGAGTTTTTCATGTCAATGTGGCACATGATACTAATGGTCTTTCGTATGTTGAACTATCCCTGGTATGAATCTTGCTTGGTCATGGTGAATTACCATATATACTCGTGTATAAGCTGAATTTTTCAGCACAAAAAATGTGCTGAAAAACTGGGGTTTAACTTATACGAGGTGTAATATCTCACAGGTGATTGTCGTTCCTCCGCTGTTCATTCAAAGCCCCACTGATACTGCAGGGCTTTGAATGTTTGTTACTCACATCTAACCAATCAGAGCCATCCTATGACGTGGAAGGCTCCAATTTGCAGAAGCACCCATAGTGATTCACTTACGCTGGCAGCTGAACTGGTCAGGATGTGTCCGTGGCTGCGCTCCGTCTCTCCCCTCTGGTCTCTGTGTTAATTCACATCCTGCATTTCCCACCCTAGGCTTATACTCAAGTCATCAGTTTTTCTAGTTTCCCAGGTAATAACTAGGTACCTAGGCTTATACTCAGGTCGGCTTATATTCAAGTATATATGGTATTCGTTTTATATACATTTGTATTCTATTGGCAAGTATTTTGTTAACAATTTTTGCATCTGTGTTCATTAAGAATATTGGTCTGTAGTTCTCAATTCTTGTAGGATTCCTGCCCTGTTTGGGTATCATATTTATACTTGTTTCAAGAGGTTGCCGTCTTTTCTAGGTTCTGGAAGATTTTGTGTAGGATTGGTGTCATTTCTTCCCTAAATGCTTGGTAGAATTGTCCTGTGAAGCCATCTGGTCCAGGGAAATTGGGGTTGGTAATCCCTTGATATCCTTGTCTATTTCTTCTATTGCTATGGGTCTATTGACATTCTTGATGTTCCTCTGGGACATTCGAGGGAGGGATTGTTTTTCAAAATTTGACCATATCTTCCAAGTTGTTGAATTCATTGGAGTACAGTCCTTCGTAATACTCTTTAATTATCATTTTGAATTCATTAGAGTCTGTTGTAATGTCCCCTCTTTCATCCCTCATTCTTGCTATTGAAATTTGTTCCTGTCTTTCTTTGGTTAGGTTTACCCACGATATGTTGATTCTGTTTATCTTTTCAAAGAACCAACTTTTAGCAGCATTAATTTTTTCCATAGTTTTCTTATTTTCCCTCTCCTAAATCTCAGCCCTGATTTTTATTATTTCTTTTCTTTTGCTATTAGCACGATTGTGCTGTTGACTCAGCCCTAGTTGCTGTAAATTTTGTGCCAGCATATCAATCATATGGCTTTCTTCCTTTCTCAGGTGTGCATGTATTGCTATGAAACTTCCTCTGATAACTGCCTTTGCTGTGTCCCATAAGTTTTGGTACGTCTTATTCTCATTCTCATTGGTTTCTAGAAATTTCCTAATTTCATCTATGATCTGAGCCAGTACACACTCCTTTTTCAGTAGAGAGTTATTCATCCTCCAATTGTTTGCCTTGTTTTATTCATCTTCATTTTGCTGATTTGCAGCCTTATGGCACAGTGGTCAGTGAGAGAAGTCTATATGATATCAATGTGCTTAAATTTATGCAGATTTGACTTATGCCCCAGCATGTGGTCTATCTTCGAATATGTGCTATGTGGGCTTGAAAAGAATGTGAAATATTTTGTATTTTCATGAAAAGCTCTGTAAATATATATCAGGTCAAATTGACTAATTGTAGTGTTTAGATCTCTGGCCTCCTTGTTGAGTTTCTTTCCCTGTGATATTTCTTTCTCAGAGAGTGGTGTATTGAAGTCACCTACTATAATTGTTGAGGCTGTGACTTCCTTTTTCATATTTTGAAGCATTTGTTTGACGTATTCAGCAGGTCTGTCATTTGGGGAATATGTTTACAATGCTTAGTGGTTCTTTGCCTACTGCTCCCTTGAGCATTATATAGTGTTCCTCATCTCTTTTTATGGTTTGCACTTTGAGGTCAGTTTTATCCAAGATTACGATTGCAACCCTTGGTTTTTTTTTTAATTGCTGTTTCTTTGGTATGTTTTTCTCCAGCATTTGATTCTCAGCCTAGTTTTGTTTGTAGTCTTGACATGTGTCTCCTGTTGGCAGCAGATTGATTAGTTGTATTTCTAAACTAGTCTAAACTAGTCTGCTAGCCTCAGTCTTTTAATGCCTGAGTTTAGTTCATAGATATTCAGGGGTATTATTTCCTTCCGTGGACTCTGTGATGTCATCTTACACCTTTTGTGTTGGGTGTTTTCCCACCTCCCTTTCTTTTTAATGTAGTGTGTGTGTGTGTGTGTGTTTCATTCTTGACTTCTTTTCACCCTTAATCCAATGCTATCTTGGGGGCTGTTTTCTCTTTGTTTCCCTCTGGGTGAGGTTGTTCTCTGTGGCAGTCTCTTACTTATGCTAGGTGAGTGCTGTTCTTCTGCCTATACTGGATCGACAAGGATCCAGGCTGGGTTTCTTCTAATGTATTCTTTGAGTTTTTCCTTCTCTAACAAGACAATTACTTCTTTATCTATCTTGATCAGTAATTTGGCTGTGTAGAGTATTCTTGGGTTTGCATTATTTTCCTTCAATTTTTGCAATGTTACTCAACAACTCTCTCCTCTTCTTCATAGTGTTCTCTGATACCCTGTTTCCCCGAAAATAAGACAGTGTCTTATATTAATTTTTGCTCCCAAAGATGCACTAGGTCTTATTTTCAGGGGATATCTTATTTTTCCATGGAGAAGAATGTGGTACACGTTTATTGTTTATTGTTTTATTAAAAGAGACCTCGTACTACCTGTCTGCTCTGACTGCGCTGCAGCCAATAGTGAGCTGCGTGGTGGTGCCCACCACTATGATCCAGAGTCCAGAGTTACGGTAGCTTCGGGGGTGCTGATTTTTGGGGAGGTCTTATTTTTGGGAGATGCCTTATATTTCAGCCCGAGGCAAAACTGTAAGTAGGTCTTATTTTGGGGGGATGTCTGACTTTTGGGGAAACATGATAGGTCTGAGCATATTCTTATTTGGGAAACTATGTGATTGCTTGTTTTTCCCTAGCTCTTCTCATGATTTTCTCCTTTTCCTCAAAGTTGGATAGTAAGTATGATGTGCCTTGATTTCTTCTTGGGTTTCAATCTGACTGGTGTTCTTTCAGCTTCCTGAATGGTTGCCAGGTTTTCATTCATTAAGCTCGGGAAGTTTTCCTCCAAGAATTTCCTCTCTGTTGCAGTTGACTTCTTTGTGGTGTCTTCCTCTGGTAATCCAATAATTCTAATGTTGTTCCACTTCATAGCATCAGACCTAGCTTTTAGGTTCTCTTCATCTTCACTAATGATCTTATTAGATTTTTGTTCGCATTTAAAGTCTCCTTGGCTGTCCTCTAGGTCACTGGTGCAATTATCTGCCTCCTCCAGTCGATTCTCGTGGTCTGCGTGTCTGCTACTAGTTTTTGTTATCTCTTCCCTGATCTCTTGTATTTCCCTTTGGTGTATGGACTTAATCTCCTCTTTCATTTCATCTTTTTTCTGTATTGTTTTTCTCATATCCTGTATTACAGCAAGAAGTATTCTGAAAAATTCTTTATGTGGCAGATAAATATCTGCTTCTTCTATGCATGTCGTTCGGTTCAGGACATCTCTGCCATTGAAGTTTGTTTCTCATGTTTTTTTGTTGAGGTCATTGGGCCTGATTGCTGTTTGTTTTAGAGGAGCCAGGTGCCATTTTTCAGGGAGTCAAAGAGCACTGGCTCTCTCTGGGAGACTCGTAGGAAAGCTTCTTCGAACTGCTACAGCTAATTTCACTATGGAATTAGCCAACCACTTTATCCTCCTGTGGCTTCACTCTTTCCCTAGTCAACAAGTTGGATGGGCCTCTCCGGAGATGCTGGTTGGGTTGTTGTGGATCCACGAGGATGGTGCTTTACTGGGTGATCTCACAAGAATCCATGATGGTGTGGCCCATGACGGCTTGGGTTGCCACAGGTGGCATGCAAAGGTGCCCGCTGCAACAGGAGTGTCACAGAAATCTGGTTGGTTGCCTGCTTTGGTATAGAGCACCGTGAATGTTGGGCGGAATTTCCCTGATCAGGTAGATCACTGCATAGGTTAGGCAGAGGTTCCCACTGCTCCGTGGAAAGCTGGTGAGTGTTTGATAAGCTTTCTTAGTCTGTGAGGCACTACAGCAGGCGGGAGGAAGCTCCCTCAGTAACGTGGGACCACAGAGGATGGATAGGAGCTCCCCAAGGCACACAGGCAGGATTTCCCCCAAAGAAGGGGTGCCGAATTTCTCCAGCCATGTCTTAAGCACTACAGAGGACCGGCAGGTGGGCTTTTCCAGGGAAGAAGTTGGGCAGGATATCCCCTGTTGGAGTGTGGGTGGGCTTTCCCAGCTTCCGGTTATGCTGCAGAGGGAGGAGCTCGCCCAGCAGGGTTGAGTGCAGGCATTAATGCCCTAGGCTAAGGGTAGTGGTCAGGATGTTGGCAGTGCTGTGTGAGAGAAAGGGGAAGAGAAAAAGAGATGGGAAAAAAACAGCCCACTGAGACAGGGGGATAGGGGGGAATAGAGAGAAGAGAGGGAAACTGAAGCATCAATATAAATGAACCTGATCCTTGACCATGGGGCTGCAGGGGTTTAATCCCTGCCCTGAGATGGTGTCAAACTGTGGCCGTGTTGAGATAAAGCCCCTGTGTTGGCTACAAATGATCCTGGCTCCAGCCAAGACAGTGGCCGGGCCAAGGTAAGGTGACCAGATTTTAACATTGGTATAGCGGGACACCATTGATAAAACTCATATCCTGGTGAAATTGCCACATGGCAGCCGAAAACCGTACATACCCTCACTTGTTGTCCATTCTTTCCAAAAATTGGGACTTTTTAAAAACACCATAGACACGAGAAAAAATGTTTAAAAAGCGGTACGTCTGGTCACCTTAGGCTAAGGTCAAACCCTAGCTGGCCTCCATTGTGGTAAGCCAAAAGACCCAGCTCCTTAAAACCTATTGGATCTCTGCCTACTTATCTTTCTGATGCTCCTTCTGCGACCTGGCGGTGTGGAATTTCCCTCTTAGTGACTCTCCTGCACAGATTTCTGTGGAGTTCCTCTGCTATGTGTTACTCAGTCGCCATCTTCCTGGAAGTCTCTACCATCCATTTCTTAACAGATTTTTGTGAGAACTTTTTTTTCTCTCCCACTTAAAATTAATATACTTTTCCCCTCAAGAGACTGTAATTTACCTTTGTAAATTACAGAAAAAGGGCTTCAAAAATTCATGGAAAATTCCTTTACCTTTTAATCCTATTTCCATGAGCTATTTGTGACTCACTCATACATGTTATTCCAGTTACTATGGCTCCATAAGAAATTATCGCCAACACTTAATGGCCTAAAATAGCAATTAAATATGCTCATAGATTTTATATTTTGTGGGAAGGAACTCAGACATAGCATAACAAACATGTTTCTTCTCTGCCCTATGATGCCGGGGCCTCAGCTACACACCTTACTGGCTAGACCAGAAATGTCTGAAAGCTCGCTTACCATGTGGCTGCCTGATGGGCCAGTTTGGGCTTCTTCACAGTTCAATGTCTAGTGTCCCTCCAGAGTACGTTTCCTAAAGGAGAAACCAGGTAGAATCATACTCCTATAGTCCCTGGGAGCACTGCTGCCGTATTCATTAGGTCTGAAGAGTCCCAAGTCCCCCATCCCCAGGTGCACAAAAGAGAAAGTGACCACACACCTCACATTCCTTCACGAAGGGATCTAGGGTCCCTGAGTAAACCGCATGGAGTGCATAGCTGACCTCTGGCTACATCAAGGAGAAGAATCCTACGTAGCTCCATCAATCAAGGCCGATTGCCACAAAATAGAGATCAGGCATGCCTCCACCCTCCATCATTCTTTACCCTTTTCTGATAGTAACTGTTTCTTCCACAGCATTCTACTTTTGTGCTGTGTTCTATAATCCATTGCACTGGTCGCACAGAGCTCACAGGCAATACTCACAATTAAGGGAGCTTTTTAGAGAACTTAATGGGTTACTACTAGCCAAGATCAGAAAACACTAAGGATACACTCATTGGTCCACAGTATCATCTCGCCTCAATCAAGTCTTTCTCTAGTCCTTAGTCTCTGTGTTGCTCTTCAATTCTGTCTCGTGTCTCCTTGCCTCAGCCTCTGACTTTGCCTTGTTCTTTCAGTCTGTCCAGTAATTTCTGTTTCACAGCCTCTGGTTCCTCTTGTCTTTAGACAGAGATCTCATTTGTTCTCCACTGGAAGTTCTTTATCCCTTAAGTTCATGGGATTCCTCTCTGTTCCTGTTCTAAGATAACACATCCCTATGGCCAGGGAAGTGGCAACGAAAATGAACCAGTCCACTCTGTTTTGTGTTAGACATGCCCTATTTGCAAAGTCCCACAGACATGGATGCACAAGACACAGAGTAGCCCATCTAGTTTCCGGCCAGATGGATGCCTGCCCCCAGCAGATTGCTCCGAAGGTAGAGGATCTTCTTGGGGAAAGGGTGGAGTCCTTGTTCCAGCAAACTGGGCTATCTCTCAGACCTACCCGTAGTTTGTGTCATGGGCCACTTCCAAGCATCATAGGGTATATTGAGGCACAAACACCTGCCCCAGACACACTGGCACCACCCGGCTGAGTTCCTTGTAGCTGGGAATTTATGGAAGGGGATGGGGGCTTTATCAACTGTAATGAAATGGCAGCAGTTATGTGATCTCACAATGACCTCATGAGAGGCATGTCCATCACTCGTAGATGTTCCAAAGCCACCTCCAGAGTTGTGATTAAGATGAAGGGACTTGGTGGTGAGGTTTCAGCATAGGCTAGAGACAGAGAGAGTGAGGGTATGTGACAGTAAATAAAGGAGCTATATTTCCTTTGCCCAGGTCACAGACCAGTCTCTATACAGATTGTCCTCTGAGCTGTAAGCTGGTTGATGTGAAAACTCTTTTAATAAAAGAGATAAATTATATCTAAAACATATTAATGACTCCCTGATGTTCAGAGAGAGCTTGAGATTTGTCCCCTTGAGTGTCAGAATTCGTCAGAATAGACCTGTGCCAGCGGCGCCTGTGCAGGACACAGGTCAAGCACTGGAAGCAGTTGGGACCTGTGTGCATAGGCGTGCATATCTGCTTAAAAGTAGATATCTCTGGCTTCAGGATCCTCTTAGTGCTGAGGTTTATGACAAATTCCACCTACAGTGTAGACTGTGTTTGATTAATCTCAGCTCCTTCAAAAGACAAGAACAAGGAGGTAACACAGCTGCCCTAGAGTTTTGTCATAGTCCTGTATAGCCAGGGGTTGGTTCTTGGATCAGTGCCCCCAACTGTGCATCAGCAGACACCGTGGCAAGTCTCTCAGCCCTGCTGCCAAAGCTCTGATACACAGTGGTTTTGTGTGCTAAGTTTTGGCCACTCCCTCACCCCAGGGAGATCTGTGGACACTGACAGGCCACTCCCTCACCCCAGGGAGATCTGTGGACACTTACAGGCCACTCCCTCATCCCAGGGAGATCTGTGGACACTGACCTGTGGATCTTTGGCAGTCGAGCATTTTGCATCCTCCTCCCTCCCAGTTTTGTAGTGCTCTAAAGCTATTTATTTAATAAAATGTAAATGAATTATAGCTAAAAGAGCCAACCTGGGAACCTTAAGTTTTCTCTGAATGTGGGTACAGCGTCTTTGGACCCCAACATAACCTGCTCACCTGCAAATGGCAGATTGGTGTCTTGAAATCCTGTGAGTCAACAGCCAAAGGCCATTAGACTCATTTGGGAAATGTGGGATGGAGCCTGACACAGCCAGCTGCACCACATCCAGAGATGCCAAGGGTGCTGTGACATCCATTTAAGGCATCCTACGTATTCTTCCACACAACAGACAGGTCAGCCATCCCCAGGGAAATGGACACTGTGTCCCCTCAACTACACAGAATTTATGGCCCTCAGCACGAACCACTGACCCAAAACCTGGGAGACAAGGCCCTGAAGTCTTGGGTCTGCTCGAGACTGGGGACTGCGGCACCAGATCACAGACCTAGGCTTCATGCCATTGCTAATGAAACCTAGCAGTTTCACAATGTGGCCTTTTTATGTACTGTCCTCCCATCCCTCTGATGGAAACCATTTTAGAAGCAGCACCAAGGCTCAGTTGACCCTTCCGATGTTTGTCTGCTGCTGAGAGAATAGTAAGAAGCTGGGTTGCAGTAAGCCTAGTGATGTGGACTGTCCAGCCTCACGGACCTCCTGTCAGCCCAGGTGACTGCGCAAGTTGACAGTTCTCAGTTTCCAAGGCAAAGTAATTCTTTCCAGAGGTTCTCATTCAGGTTTTTGTCTTGTCCCTTATGTCAAAGTTTGTCACCATTTTCAGGGTGACAATGAGAGTAGAGGATGACTTTGCCACGTCCCATCCTTGACACTGCAAAATGAAGACTGAGTCATGGCATAAATGCAATTCTGAGTCTCAGACCAGCTCTCTTCCAAGCCCTAGCAACACACGTAGTTCAAAGATGTGCCTTGTGTGCCTGGTGTGCGGAGTGGTGATTCAGGTCGGAAAGCGAGTCCTTGCAGTGCTCTCAAGCACCATTCCTCATTCCACACGTATGGAATGTGCCTGACTGCTTTATTTATTATTATTATTATTATTGTATTTTAAAATCATTTTGTTGGGAGATCTTACAAGTATAACATTCCATAGTTAAATCACATCAAACAGTGTTGTACAGTTGCTGCCACAATCCGTTTCAAAACATTTTCTTTTTCTTGAACTCCTTGATATCTGCTCCCCATTTATTCCCTCCTTTGCCTACCATACCCCGCCCCAGGAAACCTTACTTTATTTTTTTCCATATCTTGCACATCCAATATATCCATTCACATACAATTCTGTTGTTCGATCCCATTGAGTGGGGTTATTCAGTCATCAGTGCTCTCAGCTCCCTGTTATCTCCTCCCCCCTTCCTGTACCCTCAGGGAACCGTTACTCCATTTATTGTTTCTGAAGGGTTATCTATCTTAGCTTTCATGTATCAAATGATATTAAATATACGATGAACCTGCATCAAATCTGATATGATTAAAGAGGCAAAACAAATAAAAACCATAATCATAAGGGGAGGGAATATTAAGGAACTAGAGGATAATTATGTAGTTCATCAGTGCTATACCACACCCTGGATTTATCATCCCTTCCTGTGTCCCTTCTGAGCGTGACTGTCCAATTACCAGAGGGGCTGTGATTTCTGGGTCTCTACTACATCCATGCCCCTTCACATCAATTTGGTTGCTTATCTTTTGAACTTCTGATACCATTTCTCCTCAACACCTCATGATCACTCAGGCTGGTGTGCTTCCTTGTGGGCTGTTTCTTACCTGCTAGTTGGGCACTTATTTAACTGCAAAGCATCTAAGACCCCATATGCTATTAATAACCAGGCACCATCAGCTTTTTTCAACCACATTTGCTTATGCACCCATTTTGGCTTCAGCAATCATCTGACCAGTTTATCGAGCAACACACAGACTTACTGCCATCAAGTTGATGCCAACTCATAATGACCCTATAGGACATGGGAGACCTGCCCCTGTGGGTTTCTGAGACTGTAACTCTTGATGGTGGTTTCAAACTGCTGACATTTCAGATCACAGTCCAATGCATAAACACCATGCCACCAGAGCTCCTACATATCCTGAAACCCAGCATTATTTGTGTGATATAATAATGTGGAGGAGGAGGAGGCCAATTTGAAGTCTTTAGCTAATAAACAGGCCATGAGGTGTGTCTGGCCACCTTCACACACAGTGAGGCTCATTCCCAGGCATCACACTGCCCAGAGGCATGTGTCACCAGGTCACCCCACTTCTTCCATCTCCCCACCTCCTCTATGATCCTGGCATCACCAGGGAATAAACTTGAAGTGAAGTACAAGGGGGCCTTACATTCATGGACAATTCCATTATCTTTTTCTTCCGTGTTCTGGAGGTTTTTTGAAGTCCCTTCACACGATATCACTGCCACTTTGTAGGAACTTGAAGGGTGTGATGGGCTGCAGGAGCCTCCTGAGCAATCTGTTCTGGTGAAAGTGTGAAATGGTTCTAAATGAGTGTTTCCTAACGTGGGCAATGCTGCCCCCTGGGGGGCACTGGAATAATCCGTGGGAGCTGCCAAAGCAAATAACCTACACCCTATCCTGGATTAGGGATGGGCTATTGTATAAAAGTTAATTGCCAGAGGGTTGCTGGGTAACTATTTTTCTGAAAATTGGACAGCTGACCAAATAAGTTTGAGATCCTTTATTCTACATGGATACAACATAGCAGATCACCAGTGATGCGTGCTGTTGTACGCCAGTGTGGCAGGACTCCACCATCACTGCCTTTCCCTTGAAAAAGCACATGTAGAATCTGTGCTTTGTTGTCCCTTGGGAATAGGAAAGCTGTAAGAAACCTGTAATGTCCTCACTGAGCTAAGCTGAGATTTCCTCTTCTTCGCAGGCTTTTTCACATGCGTTACAGCTCCTACTCCAGTGAGCCTCGAAACGGAACTCATGATGGAGCAGGTGAAAGAACGTTACCAAGACGTCAAGAGCCAGCTGGAGACGAAGGTAGGTGTGAGGGGTGCCCGAGGGGGAGCCTGGGGCTTCCTTTTGTGCACAGAGAGCCGTGCTTAGTGCTGACCCTTCTCCAGGCAGCTGCCTTGGATTTCTCTGGTTGGTGAGCGGGCACTAAGAAGACAGTTTGAGGGAAATACAAGCAGAAATGACTGTCAGTGCCTGGCCCAAAGTCGCTGGGGGCTGGCATGCTGAGTGCAGCCCTGCCAACTGCTGTGCGGGAATTCACACCACCTACCTCATTCTTAGCATAACTTATCCTTGGCTTTGCCTCTCTTGGGATGCTGCATAGTTTCTCAGCCAGGATTACCCTGGCTCACAAGGTCTTCTCAGTGAAGTTAGCTCCTGCCTCTCCTTAGATGGTGACTAAGAGAATGTCCGCACACAGTTGCCATGTGCCGCGTTCATTCTACTTTCAGGACTCAGAGAGCCAGCCACCCTGTTTCCACCGGGACCTCTGAGCTCCTGGGTGCAAGTTACTTACCTAAACGGAGCTTGCCAGCCAACGGCCAGACAATATCTTCTCCCACAGGAGGCTATCCAACTGGTCCAGACAAGGCTGTGCCTACATCTTGAGCACTGAGTCTTGGGGATGTCACCGCTGCCTTTTCATCCCTGACTTCTGCAGGCCTCAGCTCCTTGGCATGCCCGACAACCTTGCTGTTTCCATGTCATATTGTCAGGGGCTAATGTTTCTCTTTCCAGGTAAACTACAAGCAGGAAATTGAACTAATGAAGAAAAACTTTGAGAAGGAGAAAAGGGAAATGGAGCTTATGTTCAAAAGTGAAGTCAGCATGCTAGAGAGCCAGGGAGCAGACCTGGAGGCGCTCCATGCACAGTCTCAGGATGCCCTTTGCAGCCTGCAGGGGCAGCTGTGGGAGATAAGGAGTGGGGGCCCACATTGCCCCAAGGAGTTGGCCACCTTAGCTCAGTCGCCAGACGAGAAGCTACGCCTGAGACACCAGCACGGACTACCACAAATCAGGTCTGCTGCCCTGTTTTCTTCTGGGTCCTCCTTCAGTCTGAAGTTCTTCCCCAAAACCCACATTAGATATTTAATTCAGGAAATGACTCAACTGCAGTGCATGCTAAGTGGGTAGTTTTTCTCTGGCCACAGAGAGGAAGGTAGGAAAAAATAGGGCTTTGTATGAGTTGTTTTAACTTAAATTAGAAATATATATATTAAAACTTAAGTTATGAAGTAATTTAGTTTGTAGACTACTTTTAACACATTCATATTTATTTTCTGCCTCAGACTTCTCTGTAGCAAAGGAACAAAGTAGCAAAGCATCTTCCTTATTTAATGTCATGTTCTAATTTTCCAGTGCACGCGGTAGCATGTGGGCAAATGGAGAAAAAGGCTAAAAGCTCCTTTGCAATAGGGAGGCCAGTTATCTGCGAAGGTAGCTTTTCAAAGCTGTCCTAAGCGAAAGGAGCCCTGCTGGGGCTTTGGGTTAGCATCAGGCTGCTAACTACAAGATTGGTGATTCCAACCTCCCAACTGCTTTGTGAGAGAAAAACAGACTTGCTCCTCCAAGAAGAGGGACCATCTGAGAGCCTCGGCAGCAGTTTGCTCCATCCTGCAGAGCATAGGAGTTAGAATCGGTTTCATGGCAGCGAGTTGCTGTGTCATCACAAAGAAAAGCAATGCAAGATTTCTTTGGAAAACTGAGCGTATCAAGGAGGTTTCACTTAGTGGAATGATAACTGGTTGCTGCCAGCCCATGCCTATTTATCATGACCTCACTCTCCCACAGAGAATCTTGGCCCTTGCCAACTTGGACACCAAGCGGGCTAGAGCCCTGCTGACCAGACCTGCAAAGCCTCCTTGGGAAGCATTCTTAGCTGGGAACATGGCTCGGGTTAGAAGTGGCACTACGATGACCACAGTGGACCAAGCCATCTCCCGTGTCCTGTGACCTGGGGAGGTTGATGATCCCAGAGCCAGTCTGCCTTTCTGTCATGGTGCAAGGAAATTGAGGCAGCTTGAGTATGGGCGGTAAAGAAAATCCTGGACTACTGAATTGTACCCTCTTCTGTACCCTGCCTTTCTGTTCCCCAAAAGATGACCACACAGTGGCCTCAGACCTGGGCGTTGCAATAACACATACTGCCCGCTAGGATGATCCAGAGCTTCCTCCTGAGAATTTTGCTTCATAGTATCTGAACCTGTGAACTGTCTGGTAAAGGGCGGGCTACTGTCCAGAACACCTTATAGACCATTGCCACTATTCCCAAGCCCTCTCAGGCTCTAAGAAGCAGCAAAGGGACATGTCTGGTCCCAGGAGTTTCCTTAACTGGCTGGAAGGCTGCTCCCACCCCCATTCCCACCCCATGTCATGATTGTGAGTCGAGCCATATTGCATGACTCTGATGAGCTGAGTTACTCTTGTTCTCCCAGGCTGACTGCTCTCAGCTGGGCCTCACTCCACCTCAGTGTTATTTTCCTGGGGCTTCTAAAGGCCTCTTTCCTAGATGTTTCAAATACTTTTTAGAGTAATTTCGACTAAAGGTACTTTTTTTTTTTTCACTAAACTTTAGGCCAGTACTGCCCAATACAGCTTTCTGTAGTGATAGACATATCTTGTGTTTGCCTGCCCATTACAGGAGCCACTGGCCACATGGGGTCACTGAAAGTGACTGATGTGACCAAGAATCTGAGCTTTGATTTTATTCCATTTTAATCCGTCTAAATGTAAATTTAGTCCCATTTGACAAGTCGTGTCTGCTGCATTATCAACTAGATCCTGTGCATGCACTCTCTGAGCGCAGCTGGCACGAGTAGCGAGGAGTTGTGCACTTAGAACGTGCGCTTGGGCAGGCCTTTCTAACCCTGTGATACATGTGACATTCGTGTTTCTGAGCCAGGTCCATGTGAAAGTTTCTGTAGAAAGGGGGCAAAGGCTGAACTGAGCCAGAAACTCCTGTGGATGGAAGCAGCGCACTTGTTACAGCAATGGGACTGTAAAAAGAAAAAGATGCTTCAGAGGCAACTGCAGCTAGTGACAGACATGGGAGCCCAGCTGGACTTGGACAAGGGATAGAGAAGAGAGGCAGAAGGAGATGCTAGCCCAGTGCAAGAAGCAGCAACGCAAGTTGGGTGGGGGGTGGAGGGTGGAGGGTGGCAGGGAGGGCTGATGAGTAAAGAGCAAGCTAAAATTTGCAAAGTGTTTGCACTTGACAAGTTAGAAACCACATATAGGAAGCAATTAAAAGGGCTTTCCCTGGAGGCAGAGGGGCTGAAAGCCTTCTTGAAGGAGGGAAAGGCAACTGCCTCCAGGCCTGCTGAGGTCCACAGAAGTCAGAAAGGAGACGGGACCAGCAGGGTCAGAACGTGGAGAGGCTGAGTTCCTGTGTATGCCAGGGAGGCATCTCACTGCAGATCCTGTCCAGAGCCCGGTCCCGAGAGCAGCCCCACAGCCCAGAGGACCCTCTGCATAGCTCACTATCAGGGCCATCCCATCTTGGTGAATGATATAGAGGTGGCTCCTGCTCCTTTAGAGACATGGGTGATCTATGCTATCCCCTAGAGGGGCAAGGCCCATGTTCCTGGAGAAACCCGTACCTTTGGCTAGCAGCCTTGCTGGTCAGAAGCAAAGATCATCTGAGCAGCAGGAGTCCAAAGCCACAGAGCAGCCCTTACTGGACATGGCTGGACACAAGCTGCCCCTCTAGGAGCCTCTGTGTCTTGGAAGGTGAGCATGGGGTAGGGACCACTAGGACAGGACAGCAGAAATTAGAAGCTGCTGTACCGATAACAGAAGGTAGAAACTGTGCTGGAGAGAGAAAAGAATGACATGAAAACCAGGCTCCTACAGCTGGAAGATAAGCTTCTGGCTAGGGAGAAAGAAGCAGACTCGAGAGAGAATAACAGGTTTGCCCTCTATCCATTCTTAAACAAGTGGAACTGAGTCATCTCAGTCCCTGATGACTTGATTGCATAACCCCCTTTCCTCCTAGCAGGCTGGTAGACTCGGCACCAGGAGAATACCACGTAGCCCAGGTGTGCCCAAGCTTACAAGCCCAGTCTGGCCTGTACTCGGGCCGTGGTGTTGCTAGGTGCTGTGTGAGTGCGAAAAGAGAAATTTTCCATACAGAAACCCCCAGAACTTCACCAAGAGGACTGCTGTGGCTTAGACTCAGGTTTTCACTATCTCTGTCGGCAGGAAATCTGTGCTTGTCTCACGGGGCCCACGAAAGACTGCCCTGAACCCCATTTCATTCCTTTGGGGTCTCTGAAGGTCTCTGCCTGCCAGCTCCAAGCACCTTCCTTTAGTCCCACTGTGTGTATTTATTGAAAGTGTCCTTGGCGCAGATCTACTGCTTCGTGAATTCTGTGAGAGCCCCAAGAACTGACTGGGACACTCGGATGTTGGCCGCAGAAGCCAATGCCTTCTAGAGAAAGCTGAGCTGAGAGGGAGTTCTTAATTCCACCAGCTGGGCAGGCTGCTTGAAAGGCCACAGGTGGAACTGGCCTTCTCGCTTGAGGACTTTGGCTGGCAAATGCTCTATCTCAAAAGCCTGGGATATAGGAAGGCCTTTCCCAATATTTTCCATAGATGGGCCCATGTCCCTGAGTGGCTTAAAACAACACAGATTTAATATCTTACAGTTCTAGACGCTACAGGTCAGAAATAGGTTAAAATTTAGCTAATTTCTTGACAGCTTAGTTGCATGTTAGCTAGAACTGAGAGCTAAATTGTACTCTAATCGAGGTGTCATCACGGTTGTGCCCCTTCCAAGGGGTTCTAAGGAGAACCCATGTACTTACTTTTTCCACCTTCTAGAAGCCACTCACATTTCTTGACTCGTGGCCTCTTCCACTTTTCAAAGCGTCCAATGGCTGGCTGAATCTAAGGCTGTGCCTCTTCTGCCTCTTTCATTTAAAAGGACCCTAGTCTGTACAATAGGCCCACTAGAATAGTCCAGAATAATCTCATTATCTCACAGTCAGCTGATCAGCAGACTTAATTTCATCTTCAACTGTAATTCCCCTTAGCCATGTAACATAATATTCACAATCGGGAATTAGAACATGAATAATGTTTTACCAACTGCCATCGAGTTAATTCTGACTCATATCCACCCCAAAGGGCAGAGTAAAACTGATCCCTAGGGTTTGTGAGGCTATAAATCTTGATAGAAGCAGAAAGCCCCATCGTTCTCCTTTAGAGCAGTGAGTGGGTGGGTCTTTTAGCTGCTGGCTTTCCAGTTAGCAACCTAGAGTGAAATGCAGATGAATACAATACCAACTGCACCACCATGGCTTCCCAGAACAGTCTTTAGGAGGTCATTAATCTGCCAACCACAGCAGTGATCTGGATGTTTTTTATCTCTGATACATTCATGATCACATATCTTTGGTGTATTTAGGTGTGTATTTTTTAAAATATTCTAATGTTATATGCAATAAAAAGTGTACTGCTATGATTTTATAAGAAATTGATCAGATCGTTTTACCAGCACCCAAAACAAGAAATAGAACCCTCCTGGATTCCCCACACATAGCCAGTATCCTGAATTCTAACTCCTTAATTTTGCCTGTTTTTGCACTTTATATAAAAGAAGCATACCATCCGTCCTTTCTTACCATATGTTGTTTGTGAGATTCTTCCATATTGTTGCTTAGAGCTATAGTTATTTCATTTGCACTTTATTTTTCATTCTCTTGCCTGCATTTTTCTACTGCTATGAAAGTTCTGGGTCAATGCAATATGTTTGTATGGAATGGAATTTTTTAGATTTTAAGATATAATAATGTTTACCTTTTTATTGACATAAGAAACAATGTGTCTTGTGCAAAACTCAACTACAACTCTTTTTTTAATGAAGTTTTTATTGTGAATTAAGGTTTACAGAGCAGATCATACTTTAACACTCTGCAATTCATACATATTTTGATGCCATTCATTCATTCCAGTCCCCTTAATGTGCCCTCCCTTAGTCCACGACTTCCCTGTTTTCTATGTCCTTTTCTCCTCCTTTCCTAGCCTTCTGTCTTTGGGTGAATGCTCCCCATCTCATTTTAACGGTTGACTTTTCTAACACAGTAGTGAGTTGAAGTCCAGACCCAAGGGAGCACGGTCTTAGGGGCCCTACCAGACGCTGTCTGACCAGTAAGCCTGGTTTCTTTTAGGATTTTGATTGACAGGTTCTTCTTCTCTTTCCAGGACTCTCTAGTGTGATTTTATGCAGAGCTGGTGGTGGTGGCGCCAGGTATCACCCCGTTCTTCTGGGCCCAGGATTGTGGAGACCGGTGTTCTCACTGTCCCTTCAACTAAGTGTTTTCCCTGTGTCTGTTTAACTGCCACCCCGCTGCACTGCTCTGGACAGGGAGAGATCAGTCCTTGCACCCTAGACGGCTGCTCAGAGACCTTTAAGACCGCTGCTACTTACCAGATTAGAATGTAGAGCACTGTCTTTGTGAACTATGATATGCTAATGGATCATTTTGTCCCCTGTAACTATTGTGATACCACTCCCCCAAAGCCCAGTACCTTATTCCTTCAGAGTATCTGCTTATATTTAAGAAGTTGTCATAATTTTGTCCTCTGTTCGCCCCACCACATTCATGGATATATTTGCAGTAAAAGTAAATATACAAATACTCTCTTTTAAACACACACACACACACACACACATATATATATGTGTTTGTAAAAGTCTCCTATCTGTTCAGCCTGTGTGTATGTCCAAGTACTCACTTGTAGATTCCCCAATCCCCCACTGTTGTAGGACTTTGAATCTAACAGTGTTTGCGTCTGTAGTTTCTCACTCTTGCAAACTACCGGTGTACTCGCCTGCCTGCCTCCATCGTTTCTCCTGTGTGTTGCATTCCCCTCCGCCCAGGCTATCACTTGCCTGTGTTCTAGCCGCACCTCCCCACCCTCCTTTCCATCCTCTGCAACCATCAAAGAATGTTTTTATTTCCATAAGAAAACTTACCGTTGATTTTTATAGTGGTGGTCTCATACGATATCTGTCCTTTTTGTTTTTGACTAATTCCACTCGGCGTACTGTCCTCCGTGTCCATCCCTCTGTGAGGGCTTTGCAGGTGCATCGTTATTCTTCGACGTTGCATAGCATTTCATTGTGTGTTTATTGCACCCAAGTTTGTTCATCCATTCTTCCACTGCAGGGCATTTAGATTGTTCCTGTTTTTTGCTATTGTGAATAATGCTATGATGAACATGGGTCTGTATCTATTTATTTGTGTCATAGTTTTTATTTCTCGAAGACACATACCAAGTAGAGGGATTGATGTGTCATGGTATTTCTCTTCCCAACTTTCTCAGGGTGCACCATACTGCCTGCCACAGTGGCTGCACCATTTCCCAGTTCCTCCGGCAGTGTATGAAAGTGCCAGTCTTTCCACACCCTCACCATCATTTGTTGTTATCTGTTGTTGTTTTTTTAACCTTCCAGTTAATTTGGGGGGTGAGGTCGTATCTCATTTTGATGTGTATTTCTCTAATGGCTAATGATTAAGAGCATTTCTTCATATATTTTTGCCCCCCTGAATGTCTTCTTTGGTGAAGGATCTGTTCACATCCTTTGACCATTTTTTAAATTAGATTGCCTATCTCTTTCTGTTGAGATACTCAATTTTCTGTAAATTTTAGAGATGAGTCTCTTGTCCAGTATGTCATTGTCCAATATGAAATTCCACAGCCTTTGGCTGCTCTTTTGACTCTTGGTGGAATCTCTTGACACATACAATTGTCTACGTTTTCGGAGCCCCTAGTCATCCATTGTCTTCTGCTCTGAGTGTGTTCTCCATTACTTCTGTGAGGGCAGTTACATACTTGGCTTCACATAGTCTCTTAATTGTTCAGCAGATAGGATGAGCAATCTTCAGTGTATCTGCGCTCCAAGCAGCCAAAAGTAGAATTCCACCTCCACCTAACACAGTGTACACACCTAGAATCAGTCTGTTTCCCATACTAGAGCCAGAGTGACCATTTCAAATTTCATGTCCCATTTATTTGACAGCCCTACTCTAAACCCTTTGCTGCTTTTAAAGTTCCCATGACTTCTTTTTCTCTATTTTTCCCTTAGTGCCCCATGAGATCAAATGAAGTCAGATGAGACATACTTGTGCTTGATACTAGAACATAATGCATAAGATAAGCATGGCAAGGTTATATAGTACCTGGATTACTTAGATTGGGAAAATTAGAATCTAACAAGATGCCAGACAAAGACGTAGTTGGGGGGATAAATATCGACATGTGTTCAGGACAGAAAGTATGGGTTCAAAGCTCATTAGGGATTTTTTTGTTGGTAAAAATACTTGCCTGTCATAAATCACTTGTGTTGTCTTGGCAGAGATTCTTTAAGAATTGTTTGTCAGGAAATAATGTGGCCCAGGGTAGCCTTGGTCATGGAGTAGATAGTGACACCTGCCTTTCTCTGCTGAGGTATTCACTGTGCATCAGGCCGCTCCATAAATCAATATGTGTTTCTTCCTCAGTTTTTCCTTCCAGTGATGACCTTGGAGTATAGCAGGTGACAGTCTCACTAAAGAGGAAAATGTGTGCATATATTTTAAGCTCTGGTCATTCTTGTTTCTTAGATCCCTGCCGGGATTCACTAGCAGGGAATAGCTTTTGGAATGCCCCAAGGTCTCACATTCAGTATTACGCATTGATACCAACCATGGGCACATGGTTCCCAACTTACTTCTGATTGTCAATTGTGCTTGCAGAGCCGAGCTACAGAGGCTTTCTGAAGAAAACACATCGTTGACAAATGAATTGGGAAGGATTCAGCAAGAACTTAAAGTTGCAGAAAGAACAAATGATGTACAGAGGTAAAGGCTTGTCCAGGTTCAACTTAGGACCTTTGAGCTTGTGACCCAGTTTTCACATAGCAGAATGAGTGGTTTCCTCTCAGTAAAGTGAGTGTAGAAGTTACTGAGATAGAAAGTGGGGCGTATTCTCAAATCAACCTCACTTTCCAGAAAGCCAAGAGTGGATGAACCTAATTGGTCTCTGACCATGACATGACACATATGTAAAGGGCCCTGGCCTACCTCCACATGCAGGCAGCCCCTCTCATACCTGAATGCCTGGTCTCAGACGTAAAAGGTAGAACACGTATGTATGTGGCAGCATTGCCCACCCCACAGTGAGCAGCTGCTACACCCATCCTTCTTACCTCTGCCATCGTGGCATACCACCTTATTCCCTGTATGAAAGTACTCCGCATCACACCTGATGGTGAGGACAGGTGGACATAGTTTAGTACAGTGAAATGATCCTAGGGCCTTCCTAGACAAATACAATATCTATGTTCATAACTCAGTAATAATTTCAGGTGGACTTTTCACCACGGTTTATATTTGTATGTAGATATCGGCATTAGGGGTAGGTCTGGGCCCTAGGACACTGAGGTAGGAAAAAGGGACAGGGAGTGGAGTGCTAACACTGGTCAGTGAGTTTTCACTGCTGTAGCCATATCCAAGGGCAGTCTGCCTTTTGATTTTTCTTCCAAATAAGAAGTTCAAGATAAAGTCAACTCTGACCTGCTGCGAGCATGGAGCATAGTTGATGGAGTAGCCATGACGGTCAGAATATGGATGGCAGGGGAAGGGACCAGCGGGGATTTGCATCATTACAGTTCTGAAATCCAGGAGGTCTTCCCTTGAAACCATTTTCTCCTAAGTTTACTACCAGACTCCATTCCCAGCAGATCGCAGTGAGGGTAAGATGGTTTGTGTTTGTGTTGCTGGGTGGCTAGTTCCATACTTTGCTAAATCCGTAGTAATTTGCTTGACTAAGGATTGCCAAGGAGAATGCTCCTTTTGTACAATCTGGCAAAATCTTGCAAGCGAAAACTAAACCCACTCTCATTGAGTCTGTAGAGGGTTTCTAAGACTGAATCGTTAAGGGGTGTGGGAGGCTATACCATTGACCTTGGCAGTTACCAGCACAAACCAAGGTGACACCTGGCTTTGGTTTCACCCTCCCTGCTGAAAATTTTCATTTCCGCCTCAAAAAGAGTCACCTGACGAATCCCATCTGACCCTAGACCAAGGATGGGACCAGCCTTGTTCTCATGTAAAATGCATTGGAAAGGGGATTATTGGAGATGCAGTTAGTTTAAAATTTGGCACCTTGTCTTTTGATCTCTCTTAAGTTCCATTTTTAATTTGTTCCAGTTTTTAATACTTTCTGCTTTCTTTTCTAAAGGTTCTTGTCTGTTTTACTTTGTTATTGTTAGTTGTTTCTGTTTTTTTTAAAGTATGTTTTCCTATAGATGAAGTCCAGAATAGGTGCATCTATACAGACCCTAACTGGATTAATGGTTCTTTGGGAGTTTCACACAGTTGGTTAGAAGGAAATGGGAAGCTAATAACGACGAGTACAAGAATGAAGAAAATGTTCCAAAACTGATTGTGGTGATGATTATACAATCTTGATATGATTGAACTATTGAATTGTATATATGTGAATTATGTATCAATAGAACTTTTTTAAAAATTAAAGAATCGCCTGAGAACTTTGCTAAAATATTGATTGTGATTCAGTATATTTAGGTCAAAAATTCAAATTATCAACAGGGGTTGGAACTGGAATGAATCGGTTTGAAGTCCTAAGGGTAAACTTTCCTAAATTCTTCTGGCTTTAGGAGCTTGGGATCAAGATTGAACCATCACCACTATTATCAATCATAGCAGTAGCAGTAGTGTAGAGGGATCTGGGCCGTAGAATATGAGGGGAGGTAGGGGTGGGCCTTTTTGTCCAAGCCATGGTGGACTGTTACTAGAAGAAGAAAACTCATTAATTGGCAATGATATTGTTAATTTTGCTTTTTCAACAGGAAAGAAATTGATATTTTAAAGAAAGAGAAATATCAGGCCTGCCTTGAAATGGAAATGATCAACAGTCAGGTTTAGTATTACCACCTGATGTGAAGCTAATGAACTTTTCTTTCTCTCTTTCTTTCTTTCTTTAAAAACTATTTTCGAATATTATAGAGGACTTTGTTCCTCAACGATTTCAGAATGCAGTAACTACCTCCCTTGTCAAAAATCAGAAAGTTCGTGTGGATACATTACTGCCGTCAGGGACACCCCATTTTGGTGCTGCCAGCCATCCTGATAATTCTTAGAATCACATGTGGCATTTATATCATGTCTTCTTGTCTCTTTCTCTCGGTCTATTCTTTATTTTGGAGACCATGGCACTTTTGAATATTACATGCAATTGTTTTGTTCCGTGTCTTGAAGTTTGGGTTTGTCTAGTCATTGATAATAATTAGATTGAGATGAGGCTTCTTTGGCAGAAGTACAAGAGTAAGAGTTGTGCAGTCATCAGCACCATCAATGTCAGAACTCTTCCTTCTTCCACTCATTGTTAGCTTCCCACTTCCCGCATCCTCCCTGCCATGCCCCTAGCCAACTATCACTCCAGTTACTGTCTCTAGAGATTTACATAGCCTGGATTTCATACACAGAAAATCACACAAAGCACAAACAATGACAAAGCAAAACAGAGAAAAACCTCAGCCAAAAGAAAATATAAAATGTTAGAAACTGCCACCAGTTAGAACCTCCTTGGGAATTCAGCCAGTCTCAGCCAGAATCTTAACAATGAGACACACTTTCACATAAACTAACAAGTACTAGCAGACCCCTTAAAATCCCCTTTTTTAATTTATCAGAAAACCACTATAACCAGAACACCACTTATGATTATTTCTGTCACCTAAATCCTACTCATGTATTCCTATCTCCTATTCCTTCTACCCAGTCAGCTCTATCATTTCTTCCTCATCTCAACAGAATACAATTTCCAGCCCCTATCTGAACTTTCTCCACTAACCCAAAGAGCAAGTCCTGTCCCTCCCTCCTCCACCTACTCACACACAATCCAGAACCTTACATACCATCTACAGTTGGATCACTATGCCATGCAAACAACAGTCAGCAGTAGTAACCACAAAAAAATCAAGATAAACAAAAGTCAACAACTGAAGATTACGCAACTTCATTGGAATACACAGAAAGTGAAGACCTTAAATTACCAGAAAGAGAATACAGGTGAATGATGTTTGTGACCATACAAGAGATTTGGGGATCAATTCTGAAAAAAGGAAGAAAGTGTGATACTAAAAACCTCACACCCCAAAGAAACCGAGAAACAAAACAATGAGATAACAGAATTAAAAAACATTGTATGAGAACTGAGCAATACCGGTGTTCATCGCAGCACAGTTTACAATTGCAAGGAGTTGGAAACAACCCAAATTTCCATCAACAGATGAATGGATTAAAAACCTATGGTACAGATGTGCTTTACATAATTGATGTATGTATGGATTGTGCTAAGAGTTGTATGAGCCTCTAATAAAATGATTTAAATAAAAACTATGGTACATACATACACTGGAGTACTACACATCACTAAAAAGCAGTGATGAATGCATGAAGCACCTTGCCACATGGGAAAAACTGGAGAAAATGATGCTAAACAAAGTAAGCCAAGCACAAAACACAAATACAACATGAGTCCGCTGAGGTAAACTTAAAAAAAATGCAAAAGAGACATAAGGAAAAAGCTACTGTATACAAACATTCCTGGGGTGAGGTCCAGGTAGTATGGCAGGGGCCAGACCAAATCCAGGGATACATATGGTAGACAATTAAAAAGGTTGGGGGGTGGGGGAAGAAAATGAAATAAATGGGTAGCTGGGGAACAGGGAACTAACCCATCCAAGGGGAGGGTCTTGTTCATATCGTCGCCGGGAAAGAAGGACCAGACTTCTACCCCATGCTCCAAGATGTGAATGCAACATACTGGCATGAAGCAAGGAACCAGTAGAAAGGTCTGAGGGGTTGGCCCCAATCCCAACTACATGGACAGCAGCCCTTGCCCCCAGAAGAAAGTACTTCAGAGGATAGCATTGAAGCTACAGCTCCGAGAGAGGGACATGTCTGATCAGAGCAAATCGAAGCAAATGAAGGGGGAGGAAGAGAGACTGGAGCACATCCTGGCCCACCAAGCCTTAAGGACAATATCCCCACTAAGAACAGCCAATGCACAGAGAGGACCATATGGCTGGTCCCACTATGAGACAGGACATCCCCCACTGACCCATAGCCCTATAGGGGACAACACTGGAGACACAGTGTGGGAATTAGACCGATCTGACCCCACCACACCGAGGCAAAACATGAAGGGCATGCAACAGAACAGCAAGGGGAGCAGAGCAAGGAAGTCCCGAGGCATTATCAAAAATAGACTTTGGGTTCAGAGCATGGCACCCCATCAGGCTCAATCAGCAAACACTCGCAAATGTCAACAAACAGACCTTGAACTATTGACAGGCTTTTCTTTTTTGTGTCATTTGTTTTTTGGTGGTGTTGTTTTGTTTTCTTTTGTTGCTTTGTTTTGTTCTGTCTTGTTTTTGTGTATATTATTATCTCTGCAGGTCTATCTAGATAAAATAGGTGGGATAAACAATCTGGAGGAGAAAACAATGGGACTGACAGTTCCGGGGGGACATGAGAGAGGGGAAGGTTGGGGGGAAAGAAGTGGTTAACAAACCAAGGGACAAGAGAACAACAAGTGATCCAAAATCAGTGGTGAGGAGCGTGTAAGAGGCCTGGTAGGGCTTGATCATGGGTAATGTAACCGAGAGGAATTACTGAAACCCTAATGAAGGCTGAACATGAACAAGAGCAAAGTAAAAGGAAATAGAGGAAAGAACTGCAAGGCACATAGCATTTATAGAGCTCTAAATATAGGCATGTACATATGTAAATATATTTATATATGATGATGGAGGAATAGAACTATGCATATATTTATAGGTTTAGTATTAAAGTAGCAGATGGACATTTGGCCCCTACTCAAGTACTCTCTCAGTGTAAGAACACTTGTTCTATTAAACTGGCATTCCATGATGCTCACCTTCCAGACACAATCACTGAAGGCAAATGTGGTGAAGAAAGTCAATGGTGTCGGCTATCAAAAGATATAGCATCTAGAGTCTTAAAGGTTTGAAGGTAAACAAGTGGCCTTCTAGGCCAACCAAAGCCCACATGGAAGAAGCACACCAGCCTGTGTGATCATGAAGTGTCAAAGGGATCAGGTATCAGGCATCAAAGAACAAAAAATAATATCATTGTGAATGAGGGGAGTGCAGATTGGGGACCCAAAGCCCATCTGTAGGCAACTGGACACCCCCTTACAGAAGGGTCACGGGGAGGAGATGGGCCAGTCAGGGTGCAGTGTAGCAATGATGAACATACAACTTTCCTCTATTTCTTAAATGTTTCCTCCCCACCACTATCATGATCCCAATTCTATCTTACAAATCTGGCTAGACCGGAGGATGTACACTGGTACAGATAGGAACTGAAAACACAGGGAATCCAGGATAGATGAACCCTTCAGGACCAGTGGTGGGAGTGGCAATACTGGGAGGGTGGAGGGAAGGTGGGGGTAGAAAGAGAGAACCAATTACAATGATCTACATATAACCCCCTCCCTGGGGGATGTACAACTGAAAAGTGGGTGAAGAGAGACGTTGAACAGTGTAAGACATGACTAATAATAATTTATAAATTATTAAGTGTTCATGAGAAAGGGGGGCAGGGAGGGAGGGTAAAAAATGAGCTCATACCAAGGACTCAAGTAGAAAGCAATGTTTTGAGAATGATGAGGGCAACAAATGTACAAATGTGCTGACACAATGGATGTATGAATGGATTGTGATAAAAGTAGTATGAGCCCCCAATAAAATAATTACCCCCAAAAAAGAACTGAACAATAGAATGGAAGAAAATGAAAATTGAATCTATGAACTTGAAGACAACCATGCAGACTTCAGCAAATGAGAGAAACAAACAAAAAAGTAAAATAATCTGAAGTAAACCTGAGGATGATGTGAGAAAGCATGAACAGAAGTAATGAATGTCTTGTTTGGAATACTGGAACGGGAAGAAACAAACAAATCTACATATAAATTAGTAAGAGAATTTGTGGAGGAAATTTTCCCCAGTACTATAAAGGAGGAGATAATATCCATTCAGGAGACAGAGAGAACTCCAAGGAGGTTAGACCCGGGGGGTGGGGGTAGGGGACATGTATAGGAGGGCATCAGGACATATGATAGTCAAAATATTCAACTTCAAGGAAAAGGAGAGAATCTTGAGAGCAGCTAGAGAGGGAAAAAGTCACCTTCAGAGGTAATCAGATTGGAATAAGCTCAGAGCTCTCAGCAGAAAATATGCAGGAAATAAGAAAATGGAGCAACATAGATCAAACTTTCAAAGTAAAAACCTGCCAACCAAAATCCTGTATCCAGCAAAGCGATATATCACATATAAAGAAGAAATAAAGGTATTCCCAAACAAGGAAATAGTTAGAGAATTCATAAAAACAAAACCAGCATTGCCGAAAACACTAACCATATCTCTATGGTCAGAAAATCAACAGCACAAAAACATTATGAGATCGCCACAGTCCGTGCTACTATCCAGAAGTCAACACACTAAAACAACACCCAAAACAGTAGATCTAGACGGGAAACAAGGACATGAATAGATTCCTCCCTCCCAAACACAGATAATACAATATGATAGTAACTCACCTGCATTTGGAATTAATACCAATGAAAATCAATGGGCTAACTACCCCAGTCAAAAGACAGAGTAGCAGACTGGATTAGGAAACAAGATCCATCAATCTGCTGCCTTCAAGAAACACACCTCAAACTCACAGACAAAAACAGACTGAGAGTCAAAAGATGGAGAAAAATTTACTAAACCAATGACAATGAAAGGAAGACCTCACACAAATAGAAAACTACAAGCCAATATCTCTCATGAACATAGATTCTCAACAAAATCCTGGCCAGTAGAATTCAACAACATATCAAAATAATAATAATACTTCATGCCCAAATGGGATTCATACCACCATATAAACAAAATATAGAAGAACCAGATGATCATATTGATGGATGTAGAAAAAGCATTTGACAATATCCAACACCCATTCCTAATAAAAACAATAATTAAATATAAGGAAATTCTTCAATATACTAAAGTCCATATCTTAATATCCAACAGCCAGTATCATACTGGATGGAGAAAAGCAGAAATCATTGCAATTGAAAATGGGAACCAGACAAAGATGCCCATTATCCCCACTTTTATTCAGCATTGTGCTAGATCCTAGCCAGAATCAAAAGGCAACAAGAGATTAAGGGAGTGCAATTGGGCAAAGAGAAATTAAGCTCTAGTTATTTGCAGATGGTATGATTTTATAGAGAGAGAAAAACCCAAGGTCTCCACAAAACCCTGTTGGAAATAATTGGAGCTTGTTTCAAATAAGCACCCATCTAAGTGAGATGTCAGTAAACTCACCTGGAAGAAGCACACGATCATCGATGATCCAAGGATTATCAGTTATATAAACCAGATCTGAAGAAGGGAGTGCTGTCAGAGCTGAAATTTGTGACATTCTGGTGTTCACAAAGCTATGGCTGACAGTGGGAGCCCAAAATACATGTTCAGGTTCTCCACAGGGAATAAGCCTCCAGTGGCCCCCCTCTGACTATCACTGAGAGATAGGAATAACCTGGTTATCAGGCAGCTGGTATTGGAAAGACGATTATAGTAAATTAAAATGATAAATAGGGCTTGAATGGTTAAAATCTTGTTATTTGAGCTCCCTTTAGATACACTTTGACTTTTATCTAGTTTTTAATATTTTCTGGGTTTTGCTGTTGTTTTCTAGATTAGGTCTTATCTCTGCTGTATTTTGTTATTTTGGTACCTTTCTTGATTCTCTGTTATGTATCTTTCTGTGTTTGGGGGTTTATCAAACCCAGATTGGGTGAATCTGTAGAGGTAATAACTGGAGTAAGAGTTCTTGGGGTGTATTGATGGGGAGGAAAGAGGTAATGGGGAGCTGACATCACGTAGTATGAAAAGGAAGAAATTGATTATATGCAGTAATTGCACAACGCTGCTTGATCTGATAGAGCTATTGGTATGATGTCTGGATTATGCCCTAATAAAATGATCTGGGAAAAACATAAATTTTAAAAAATCAATTTTCATTTACATCAGGGCTATCACATTTTTAACAAAACTCAAGTGAATATTCCCAAATTAATTAAGTTTTCCCACAAGTTTACAGGAATGCTGCTGCTCCACATAACACAATACTTTTTAGCGTTTTAATGAAGGTCGGGAAGACCTCAAAGATGAATTCAAGGCAAGTCACCTCAGAAGGCTTTGGAGACTCTCTTTCTGGGTTTCAAAGGAATCCTCTTTATATTTTCTCAAGGATGATCACAGAGACTTCTCAGGAAGACATCTGAAGAGAATGGAAAGCTGCGCTGGGGAGGAGGAAGAAGGACAGGAAAATGTACCACGGCGTGTGTTCTGTTACGGCGCCATACCTGCTCCTCCTGGAGGGTAGCAAGGACTGTCTGACGAGCTCCTCATTGGGAACGACCCATCCACCTGACGCAGCCTTATCTGCCTTCCACACTGCTCTGTGTTCCCAAGCTCAGAGGACATTTAAAACGAACATGATTTGCATCCCTTGAACATGACAAAACTCCCATTTGACATGACATAAATTGAAGAGTGAGAATTCTTTGGGAAATGAATAGAAAGATGAAAACACTTCAGAAGCATATAGGCATAGATAAAGATATGACATGAAACAGTAGCTTCATATTTTGATAGTTTTGTTTAATTAAGGTTTCTTTTTTTAATCCTTTTATTGGGGGCTCATACAACTTATCACATTCCATACATACATTCATTGTGTCAAGCACATTCATACATATGTTTCCATAATCATTTTAACAAGTTTCTATTATACAATGCTTTTATACTTACCCTTGTGTGTGCGTATTAAACCTACAAGATAAAAATGATATGATTCTGCTCATTGCTGAACCATAGGTATTCACACCAACGTGGGAATACCTTGGAACTGTGGTTGATCTCTCCCCTGAAAACTAATTGTTGTGAGAAAAAAAGAAAGGCAATCCAACAAAAATGTAATTTGATTCTTTTAAATTGTAATTTATTGAAAGATGCTCCTGACCAGTGGTTGACAGTAACTGAAATCTCTATGGTGAAAAACTGAGAAATTTTCTAGCAACTGTTGGAACACACGGCCATTTGTGTATACACCAAGAGGACATCTGTCAGACACTCTAATTTCCTGGCCCAGTGGTACTGAGAATATCAACAACTTACTGCCAGATAGATTTGGATATCAGGGACAGGTCAGAGGTCCTTTTGAAGAGATTCATATGCTTTAAGTTTCTTCCTCCCCCCCCCCTTAACACGATGTTTTAAATAACTTAGATAAAAGTGGGAGGCCTTCAGAACAGTGGTTTGAATGTTCTTAATGGTCTAGATGTATTCTCACTTCTTCTCAGGAATAAAGCAGAGTTCTCAACTTCAGCATCATTGCTGTGTGAGACTGGATAAGTCTGTATAGGGGCTGTCCTATACACTGTAGGATATTTAGTAGCATTTCTACATGTCAGTAGCCACCCCTACCTACCCCAATTATGACAATGAAAAATGCCTCCAGATGTTGCCACGTCCCACAGTGAGACAAAATTACCCCTCATTAACCACTGAAAGGATCTGCTGGGGCTTCGTTTTTGTTTTCAATCATTGTTTTACCCTTTTTTGCTCTAGAGTCAGAAATACAAGGATCAGTTATCTCAGCTCAACCATAGGATCCTTCACCTGGGTGAGGAGGCCTTTGTCCACAAGGCTCAAAATGAGAAAAACCAAGTACCCGTTCAGTTGCTGACACTGAAGATGGATCGGGCTGGTCACCAGGTGAAAGAGCAGGTGAGTGGGCAGTGCAGAGTGGGAATATGAGAGCAACAACTTAAAGATATGGAGACATACACTGCCCCACACATAGCCAGGAAGCCTGGGGGAAAAGAACATGGAATATCATAGTTTTTTATAAATCTGCTTTATTTAGAAGAGTAGCATAAAGGAATTAAATCTTAAAAAGAGAGTAAATTCCTACAACCTTTCTGAAAAGACAAGTTGAAAATATAGATAGCAAGAGCCTCAAGAATCTCATTATAAGAAGTGAAACTTCACTGTTTGCAAATAATATGATTTTATATATTGAGAATCCTAAAGGGTCCACAAGAGACTAGCTGGAAGTCATAGAGGAGTTTAGTAGAGTAGCAGTATACAAGAGTAACAATTGACTTCTTCTATACCAGGGATGGGGGTACAGAAAAAGATACCAAGGAATCAGTATCCTTTGCAAAAGCTGAAATACCTGGGAATAAACTTAACCAAAAACCAAGACTTGTACGAAGAAAACTATAGAACATTACTATAAGAAGCCAACCGGGATCTACACAAATGGAAGCATATTCCGTGTTTGTGGATCAGAAGACTCAGTATTGTGAGAATGTTGATACTATCTAAAACAATCTACAAATAAAATGCATTGCCGATCCAAATTCTAACATCATTCTTCAAAGAAATGGAAACACTGATTATTAACTCCATATAAAAAGGGAAGAAACCCAGGATAAGCAAAGAACTCCCCAAGAAAAAGAACAAAGCAGGTGATCTCACATTACTTGACCCCAAAACCTACTTATACAGCCACAGTTGTCAAAACAGTCTGATACTGGTATACTGATACATGCTCCCTGTCACTAGCCACCCAGGAAATGCGAGTCAAAATGACCATAAGATCCCACCTAATGCCCATAACTAGCCCAATTAAAAAAAACCAGAATGTGAAAGGGAGGATAGGGCGGAGGTAGGGGGAGGAATGAGGAGCTGATGCCAAGGGCTCAAGTAGAAAGAAAATATTTTGAAAATGATGATGGCAACAAATGAACAAATGTGCTTGACACAATGGAAGGATTACAATAAGTTGTACAAGTCCCCAATAAAATGATTTTTCAAAAGAAACAGAACAACAAATGTTGGAGAGTGTGTGGTGAGATAGGAACTCTTATCCCCTGCTGGTGGACTGGTAAATATGTACAGGCACTCTGGAAGGCAGTATGGCGATACCTAAAACAGATGGCAACTGAACTACCATATGATCCAGCAATACCATTGCTGGTATGTACCCCAAAGAAATAAGAAGCAGATCATGGACAGATGTTTCCCTCCCCTATGGTCATCACAGCAGAGTTCATAGTAGCAAAAAGCTGGTGGGTGGGCAGGAAGAAGCTGGAAACAGCCTACATTACCATCAGTACAAGAGTGGATAAAAACTCTGGTACATACATACAATGGAATACATCCCTAAAAACAGCAATGAAACACCTCAAGTTGTAGAGGCATCTGGAAGATATTATGCTGAGTGAAGCTAGTCAAGCACAGAAGGATAAACACTGTGTGAGTCCACGATAATAGGAACATGCAGCAGAACGGGCACAAGTTCAAGTGTGCAGGCCATCCAGTCGTCTGGCTGGGGACCAGGCAGGCCGCTAAAGAGCCACACATCATCTGTTCAAAGTAAGTATCATGTAGGTCACTTGGCCGAAGGTCACCTCATGAGAGCTGGAATCAGATGGATGGGGTGGGGTTGATGCTGGTCCCTGAGAGGTAGCCATGTGGATTTGGGGTGAGGTCTCCCAGAGAGGGAATCAGCCCTGTCAGAGGAATGGGGCTTACTGATGCGAGGGGCAGCACAGGAAAGAAGAAAGGCAATGGTCAAATTTGGGGGAACATAGGTGCATGCCTGTTGAGGGGAGAAGAGGGAGGGCTGACATTGTGGGGGGAGGGGTGTCCAGTGAGGTTGCTCTTGGGAGGACCTGATGCAGAGGGGTTAAGTGGAGAGCAAATGCTTTGAGAGTGATTAGGGCAAAGAATGTATGGATGTGCTTTATACAATTGATGTATGTATATGTATGGATTGTGATAAGAGTTGTATGAGCCCCTAATAAATTGTTTAAAAAATAATAATAAATTTTTTAAGTTGTATGAGCCCCTAATAAAATGATTTTTTAAAATACTGTAAAAAAAGAAACCAAACTTGACCAACAGTTACCATGGGTGAAGGGGAAAGATCTGTTGCTTTGGGAGCATTGAGTTTCTGTCACTGTGGTCGATAGTTTGAAAAAGGATAACAATGATAGTTGTACAACATGAAGAATATTATTGAGCCTCTTCTCTCTCTGAATTATACAACTAGAAGTTGTGCAATTGGAAAATATTTCTGTATATTTGTGCCACAGTTAGAAAAAAATAAGTACATGAATTACAATGAGTACAAGGAAGAAGAAAAAGGTTTTGAATTAAATATTGTAACAATTGGACAACTTTTCTTGATCTGATTGAATTGTATGACGTGGGTGAAGTGCTAATACAACTGTTTTAAAAGATGTGATGCAAAACAATAATATGGATTATTCGGGAGAACATGATGCTGAGTGAAATTAGTCAATCACAAGAGACAGATATTGTATGAGACCACTACTGCAAACGGTTTTCATATTGAAAAATAAATAACGAGATAGAAAGAAACTCCATGTGGTTACAGATCAGATCAGGTTTTCTGGGATGTTAGAATTACAGAGTCAGATCATGACCAAGAAAGCCCCATGGAGCACTTCGACTCTGACAAATACATGTGTTGCCGTGAGTTAGAACTAACTCCACAGCATCAGTTTTCGTTATTAACTGCTGTCTCTTGTTCCCATTCAGGATGATGCTTAGGGTTGCCCGTAGGCATGCCCTGTACCCAAGATTAAAGTTTCATGCAGAATAATTTCACTGCCCTTAAAATTCTCTGCTCCACCTGTTTGTTCCTCTATTGTTCCTTGAACTCCTGCTAGTCGCTGACCTTGTTTCTGTCTCTTTAATTTTGCTTTATAATTGGAATCATGCATTATGTAGCTTTTTCAGACTGGTTTCTTGTACTTAATAAGTACTTAAGTTTCCTCCATATTTTTTTCATGGCTTGATGGCTCATTTATTTTTTTTGCTAGATAATATTTCCATGATACAGATATGCTCGTTTGTTTAGCCATTGACCTGTTGAAGGACCTCTTGATTACTTCCAGTTTGGGGCAATAATGAATAAAATTACGATAAATATTTGTATGCAAGCTTTTATGTGGATACAGATTTTCAACTCATTTGAGTAAATACCTAGGAACACAACTGCTAAAACATATGACAGGCCTTTGGAATAGTGGTTACATTACCAGATAAGTATTGGACTGCTGACAGCGAGATTGACAGTTCAAATCCACCAGATGATCCGAGGGAAAAAGATAAGCCTATCTATTCCCATAAAGAAATCCTGTCAGAAACTCTATAGAGGGACGCTGTGAGTCAAATTGGCTTGATGGCATTGTTTGTGTTTTTTTGTAAGCCTATGTAAGAAACTGCCACTGTCGGATTCCTATGCAAAACACTACGCCCTGCGCCACACCTATACTCCTGACAGAGCTTGTTAGCATCCCATGTTCAGACAGAGGCTCGTAGCTAGTAACTTGTAGATGTGTACATTTCGCCCAAATACCATTTTAAATGTCTTGAAGTTAGTTCTTTTAAAACATAATTTTTTGATTGGTAACCTCCTTTTGTCAGGAAATACATGAAAAACAACTTAATACCACAGAAAAGCAAGTGGATAAAGTGGAAATGATCTTAAAGAATATGGAAATGCTTCTACAAGAAAAAGTAGATGAGCAGAAGGACCAGGTGAGTGATAAGTTCTTGTCATTTCCTCACAAACATCTTATATCTGCACACTTCTACCTCCTGGGTATTCACACAGCTGGTGTAGTAAGAGACTGTCTGGTCACAGACTCCGAGAGGCCATGTTCATTAGTTACCCCTCAGACTGAGCCTCTGTCAACACCTTATTCTTGAACATAAAGTAATTTGCCACAGGATTCATAATTGATAGCAGTCAATAAAAGACTCTATTATATATATATATAACTAGCTTGTTTATTGACTTATTTTCTTTTGGGTATCATTTTAAGGTTTCTTTTTTGAGATGGCCACATAACCTCAGGAAGGTTATGGATTTATTCATGCATCCTTCATTCAGCACATTGCCTACTGAGCACCTACTGTGTAGGAAAGCATTTTTCTAGGTAGACCTGAGATAAATAAGCCCTCATGGAACTTAAATTCTAGAGCTGATGAGAGCTATTAATAAGATTGTAGTTGGCCAAGGGCTTTGAAGAAAACACATTTTCCTGGACTGTAGAGTCAGGGTGTTAGGGGAGACTATACTGCACAGATAAGGTATCTGAGCAGCCCCTTAATCATGACCTAACATATATGAGTGAGTAAAAAAGAAAAACAGGAAAACTCCACTCTGTGGAGCTTTCATAGGATGCATTGTTCCTACTAGCTGAGCATCGAGCAACTTGTTCTGAGTTAGTGCACCCAGCGGCGTCGCCTGGGAAGGTTCTCTGGTCACAGTGAATTTTTTCATAAAAGCAGTTTTGCTCACACCTTGTTTTTTTGTGATGGCTCATTTAAGAGAACTGCGTGTGGCTGTGAAAGTTTGCTTTCTGCTCCAGAAAAATGTCACAGAAACTGTTGTGATGTTGAATACAACTTACAAGGATAGCACTCTGAAAAAAACTCAAGTGTACCAGTAGTTTTCTTATTTCCAAAAAGGTAAAATGTCGATCGATAACAAACCTTATTCTGGATGTCCATCAACTTTCCAAACAGACAAAAATGTCCAAAAAATTCATCCACTTTTGCTTGAAGACCAATGATGGACCATTAAAAAGATGGGGAAGTTATCTGGACTATCTTGGAGCTTAGTTCAGTGAAGTTTAACAGAAGATTTGTGACAGGCCACCAAGAAGGAGTGTCAACTGGAAACAAGTCATTCTTGGAAAGAACAACTCTGAAGTGATCCAGACTTTTCTCAAGGTCATTACTGGTGACAAGCAAACTTCAGTCAAGCCAGGGGAAGACACCATCATCACCTTGCCCAAGAAAAACTCGTCAAGTGAAATTAAAGATCAAGATTATGCTCATTTGATTTTTTTGATGTCCATAATATAGTGCATTTAGAGTTCCTTCCACTAGGTCAGACTGTTAATCAAACTTTCTATTTAGAGGTTTTGAAAATATTGTGTAACAATGTGCAACAAAAAAGACCTGATTTGTGGCAGATGGGGGACTGGTTTTACCATCATGACAATGCAACTGCTCACATGCCATCTCAGTGTGCCAATTTTTGACAAGAAACAGCATGCCTCTCTTGTCCCATGAACCTTACCTGACTTCACTCCATGCAACTTCTTTGTGTTTCCACCAATGCAGAGGAACATGAAAGGACAGCTAGTTGATGATATAGAAGAGATGAAGCAAAAAAATGAGAGAGGTGCTGTCAGCCGTCCAAACAGCTGAATTTGAAAAAAAACAATGTTTCCAAGAATGGAAGCGCAGAATTGACAAATGTATTAGGTGTAATGGAGAGTACTTTGAAGGTGATAAGGTTGTTTTGTAAAAAAAATTTAAATACAAAGCTTTGAAACAAAATTCCAGGTTTTGGGGGTACCCCATCGTATACCTCAAGTAGAAAACAGATTAGCATTGGGGGAAGCATGTTGCTCACTGGTGGAATATCACATGTGTTGTACTTGAGAATCCTTCCTGACAGGTGCTAAATACCGGTAACATTTCCTGATCACCAGACAGCCATAAATAGGCACCCACACACTTACACTTCCCTGTTCGTGGTTGTGGGAAAATAGTCTCGGCCCTGTAAAAGGTTTTGCTCTACCGAGTGCCAGGCACCATGCCTGTCACTGTTCTACTGTTCCTTTACTTCCTCCTGCCCCTCCCCTACTCCTCTTAAGTCCCCTTTCTCCTCTTCTTTCCATCCTGCCTTGCTCTTTTTTATTCCCCCACTCACTGGGAGCCCTCCTTGCCATAAGTATGTAAGCCCATTGTAAAGAAGCCTGGCCCTCTGGCCTAGCCCTCAGCCCTCCTCTCTGCTCTTTAAATGCCCTTCAAAGACTATGTGCTCACAACCCTGCTTCTCTCCCTTCCATGCTCCTCTCATGGCTCAGCCACTGTTCGTCCCCCCTGCCTGGGTCTACACCTAATTCGCAGCTCAGCTTTCAGAATGGATATAGACTCCAAGCACTCATACCCCACTGATCTCACTCTGGTCCACACCCCCTCACTTTATGCCCTCTCTCTGGCCTTCCTGGTTCTGCCTTGCATACCGGCCTTGATTTCTTCTTAGCACAGGCGCTGCAATACCTCTGAGATCTCAGCTCGCAGCGCCTCACACCTTCCCATCTTCTTCAAAGTAAAAGTCAACCTTGTCACGGTGTCCTTTAAGGCTCTCTTAGATTTAGTGTCCACTCCTGCCCTGACTTCCTGTCTATGTTTCCTCAGGAGCACACACCTTCAGCTATGGTGGCTGCCTGCTGCTACCTAGTCACCCGAGGCCCTGACCAGCTGCAAGGTCTTTGTAATCTCTCTTCTTGCTACCTGGTGTTCACATAGCCCCTAGATTCCTAAACTTACTTGGCCTACCACCCCTTTTTACAGGAAAAAAAAATCACTCATTGTCCACCTGACCATTAAAATCTTTTGTACTATTGCCCTTAATTCAGGATACGGTTTGGGTGTCTGCTTGTGTAGCGCCCCTGGATGCTTTGAGGCCCAGACATCGTCACTGGACTGTTTCACTGCTACCCAACGGGCAGTACCGCACCCTTTGGGAAATACTGGGATAGTCTCTGGACTCTCATTTTACTCAGAACTCCGTTCACATGTCATCTTACAGGAACAGCCTCGGGGTTTCTGTAGACAAGCAAAACCAGTAAAACATGTATGTAAATATATTGAGAAAATTGTACTTCGTGACTCACACACATGGGGGGGTTAGCACGTCCCATATCCGTGGGTCCAGTGGCAACTTGGAGACCTCTGCTGGTTCATGGGGTAGCAGAGGAACAGATGTCTGCAGGTTTATGAACTAGAACTGCAGGCCAGGCGTTAAGCAAAAACATAACAAAGAATCGAGACGGCTAACCACGATGACAAAATACAATAGAAATAAACCCCCATAGTTTTAACTGTTCGAGATTTTAGCTATTCAAGTCAGAGTTATCATTTTAATTTCCTATAGTCATCTTCAGTACTCTCATCTGGTAACCAGGTTCTTCCCATTCCTCAGTTTCATCGGAAAATCACTGGAGACTTATTCGCTGAGTAGCTCCTGCAAATGTATTTTGGCCTTCCGCTCTCATCCATTCCCTTCTGAAAACCAGAATCTCGCCTGCTAAGCTTTGATACTATTCCCTTCTTCCGATTTGGATTATATAATTTACAATCCATGGATAACAGATGTTGGTGTGCTTCTTCCATGTGGATTAGTTGACATCTCACTTAGATGGCTGCTTGTTTGGAAACAAGCCTTTAAGATCCCAGATGCTGTTCTGTCTGATTAGTGGGGCACCATCTAATTTCTTCACCAATGCTACCCTTAAGGGACCTGATCTCATTCAAGAACTTTTTGAAGCCCCCTTGTATTCTTGACCTTGATAGCTAAAGGTACACTGCTTCTGACAGGTATCAAGAAAAAGACATTGATTAAAGCAATAGCTATGTGCTGTCTTCCAGGAAATGTACTAATGTGCTCAAGCAGTGAAACCACATCTGGATTAGCAGTTACAATCAGAGCCACCACTGGTTAAGTTTATATCAATTCACTGTCACTCTCTTAAGATCCTTTTTTTTTTTTTTTTTTTGCACAAGACAGATAGGTAAGTTGAATGAGATTGTGGTGGAAATCATCCCCCTCCATTCTTCAAGTCTTTATGGTGACATTAATCTCTGCAGGTTCTCCAGCAATGTAATACTGCTTTTGGTCTAATATTTCTTTGAGGAAAGTTCTAATGGCTTCCACTTGGCCTTTCTTACTGTAATAACCCTTTCTCCATGTGTCAGGGATCCAAAATTCTGCCAATTGCATATTCTGGACCTGGAGAGATTATTACAGGATTATTTCAGAGACCACTGTACCCACTGTTGGATAGGCATGAGCTGACATTTGGGCCTCCTAGAATGAGTGTCAGTTTAGTGCCATAGGGATCCTTTGAGAAATATTAACTATCTATATTCTGACAGTGTAGTGGATTTCTACCTCAGAGGATTCATAGGAGTTGTGGGCCTATACACTTGCTCATCTTGGAATTGATAGAGCCCTCTAAGCATCCCCTGCATGTGTGGGTATGTCCATCTTGATAAATCTACTCTAACATTCCAATTTACTTCAGCTTTTAGATCCCTTTTCCAGTATATAAAAGCAATTCAACTTCATTCAGTATAGGCCACTTCATAGTCCTCATTGTCGTCCCGCAACAATGTAACTACTAGGTACTTTTCTGACGCCGTGAGCTGAAACATCGAATGAAGACTTGCCACTTGGCAGGCTCATAGCACTACACTCAGACTGACACAGTTCCCACACCTAATCCCGAGGCCTTTGTTTCTCCTTGTGTTCAGTAGGAAAAGCAAGCAGTCTCTGTCTGGAGTATGCCATACCTCCTCCTGGGCCACACTTTATGCCTCAAAGAAGTCGTGTCACGGGACAGTGGACTTCACACTAGTTATTGTTCTAAAAGCCAAAAGTGCATCTTGCAAAGCATTTGCCTCATACAAAGATTCCTGGGACACAGCTGTGGGACTATGGTCAGATGAGGATAAGAGGGCTGATTTTACTCTCGAAGGTGATTCAGGCAAAGAAGGTGGGTTAATCCCTTCAGATGGGGGCAGGAGGCTGGTCCTTCTGAAAATAAAAAAAGGTAATTCAACAATAAGGGCTCCATGTCCCTAGCTTGATCCTTTTATTGTCCACATTTTCCCATCTCAATTTTCAGGATCTCACATCTTCCCCGTCAAACCTTTCAACATAAGGGATTCAGTTGATGGTGTAATTAGCTATTCTTCAGCTAGGACTCAGGAATGATGGTGGTGTGTGGGTTACAAACTGGACTGTTAGCTAAAGGTCAGCGATTTTAAAAGCACCAGCCACGCCCCAGGTAAAAGATGAAGTTTGTGCTCCGATAAATATTTATAGCCCCCAGAGCCCTCGAGGACATTCGATTTTGGCTTATGCAGTCACTGTGCATTGCAGCCAACTCAGTGGTAGTGAGGATAAGACTCTGGATGGGTTTTCAGCAATCTCAACACTGCTACAAGAAATAAGACTTTATTTCAAGACCCAAATAGCAACTTTCAGGTCCTTTATGTACTGCTTGAGCCAGGACTTTGAAGCTCTGGACTCATCATTTTCTCTTTCCGCGTTGTGTATCTGAAAGCTGAACCAGCCAGCTTCACTATGCTTGTGGGTGTAACAAAAATGTTGAAAGATAATAATGAAATAGTAGTCACTCACAGCATTGTCTCTCACAGATGTTTGATCTAATGGTGGGGATATTATGCTTGTCTTTATTGCCACCTCATGCCATGGATTACTATGCCTCTTGACTATTGGAAGTCGAGCAATTAGTACTTTTAAATCCAGCCAGACTTGAGAATAAGTTCAGAAAGCATGCTGTAGTGGAGTTAACAAACCCAGGGACAAGAGAACAACAAGTGCTCCAAAATCAGTGACGAGGATGGTGTAAGAGGCCTAGTAGGGCTTGATCAAGGACAATGTAACTGAGAGGAATTACTGAAACTCAAATGAAGGCTGAGCATGATAGTGGGACAAGAGAAAAGTAAATGGAAATAGAGGAAAGAACTACAAGGCAAAGGGCATTTATAGAGGTCTAAGTACAGGTGTGTACATATGTAAATATATTTATATATGATGATAGGGAAATAGATCTATGTGCATATAGTTATAGATTTAGTATTAAGGTAGCAGATGGACATTGGGCCTCCACTCAAGTACTCCCTCAATGTCAGAACACTTTGTTCTATTAAGCTGGTATTCCATGAAGCTCACCTTCCTGACATGATCGCTGAAGACAAATGGGTACATAAGCAAATGTGGTGAAGAAAGCTGATGGTGCCCAGCTATCAAAAGATATAGCATCTGGGGTCTTAAAGGCTTGAAGGTAAACAATTGGCCATCTAGCTCAGAAGCAACAAAACCCACATAGAGAAAGCACAACAACCTGTGTGATCATGAGGTGTCGAAGGGATCAGATATCAGGCATCAAAGAACAAAAAATCCTATCATGGTGAATGAGGGGAAGTGCAGAGTAGGGACACAAAGCCCATCTTTAGGCAACTGGAGATCCCCTCACAGAAGGATCATGGGGAGGAGACAAGCCAGTCAGGGTGCAGTGTAGCAATGATGAAACATACAACTTTCCTCTAGTTCTTAAATGCTTCCTCTCCCTCCCCCGCCATCATGATCCCAATGCTACCTTACAAATCTGGCCAGAGGATGTAGACTGATACAGATAGGAAATGGAAACACAGGGAATCCAGGATGGATGAACTCCTCAGGACCAGTGGTGATACCGGGAGTGTCAAGGGAATGTAGAATAGAAAGGGGGAACCAGTCACAAGGATTTACATAAAACCCCCTCCCTGGGGGACAGACAACAGAAAAGTGGGTGAAGGAAGATGTCGGACAGTGTAAGACATGACAAAATAACAATTTATAAATTATCAAAGGTTCATAAGAGAGGGGGTCTGGGGAGAGGGGGGAAACAAGGAACTGATGCCAAGGGCTCAAGTAGAAAGCAAATGTTTGAGAATGATGATGGCAACAGATGTACAAATGTGCTTGACACAATGGATGATTGTGTGGATTGTGATAAGAGATGTAAGAGTTCCCAAGGAAAGTATATAACTAAAAAAGAAAGAAAGCATTCTGTGTTGGGCCGGGTTGACTAGAGAAACAAATCCAGAGATACTCATATATGTATAAGAAAAAGTTTTATCTCAAGAAGTAATTATGGATCAATAAAACATTCCATCCCAGTCCAGCTCTTCAGTCTATAAGTCGCTCTTCAGACTCATTAAGTCACATGCAATGATGCAGAATGCAGGACAATCACAGGCCAGTGGGTGTAGTTATGTGGATCCAACTGACCGTATCGTAGTGCTTGCAGCAGCCAGGAAAGTGAAGGCACAGAGAGTGGGGGAGGTGCCCAGGACCCTGCTTATGAGAAAGTCTCGCCCACAGAGAGTCACCATCAGGGTGTGACCTGATTGACAGACTAAACTCTACCCTTACACTTTCATATATCTTCAAGTTGACATGAAATGATGTAACTACCACTTATTCTTTGAGTTTTGTTCTTCTAGAATCACTCTTGGTGCCAAATAGCTAAGTCTGAGTTCTCAAGAGGGGTGCATCAGTGAGATGCACACATACATACATATAAAGAGATTTGCTGCACGGTAGGGGTTTATGCAGTTGTAGAGGTTGGCAAGTCCCAAACCTACCGTATGTGTCCAGTGGAAGCTAAGGATTTCTGATGACTTGTGGGGTTGTAGGACTGGTGAATCCACGACCTGCTGGTTAGGATGGAGACTTCTTCAGGTTTATAACACAGGAACTGCAGATCAGGCAACTAGAGTGCAGGTCAAGAAAGAGAGCAAACTTTGCCACAACTTCCACTTCGATAAAGGAAGCTGGCCACACTCCCGAGGCAATTTCCCTTTCAACTGATTGGCTATTCCTATCAGATTACAAAAATGAAAGTTGATTCCATTATGAAAAAGCACCTGTCAGACTGATGAGAATCACAGTCTAGTCAAATTGAGGTTTACATTAGTCGTTACAGTTCCCTCAACCAACTAGCTGCCCCCCTCTTGCTCCTTGCTTGGTTTTCTCAGCACTTCCCCCATATGGCATACTAAGTTTGGTTCTCATTAGCATATGTGGTGCACAGCCCAGAGACTACGTTCACCACTGCTTCGCTAGTGCTAGAGGAAGACCTGGCATGTGGGCGCTTACTGACTATGTTCTACAAGTGAAATTTGGTGTTGACTGAACCCCATGCTGGGATTCTTGTGCCCTTGTATTTTGAATGAGGTCATTGCTAGTGTTTCCTGTCATTCACATCTGTGAAACCGTATGGGTTTGGCAGAAAGCTCAGACCCAGGAAACAGCAGTGGGGGTCAGGGCCACAGTGATTCCTAGGGCAAGGGGCAGTAAAGAACCAAAAATTGTTGTCATTCTTTGCAATTCATTATTGTATCGTACAATAGCCTTTCTGAGAACTGTTGATTTGTGACTCTTGGGTCTTCCGGTTAAACTGATTCCCACAATTTCCCTTAAATTTTCTCCAGTACATAATTCATCACACCCTCAGTTGGAGGTCTCACTTCAGGGTAACAAGAAGTGTCATACACGCAATATTTTTGTTATATCCTTAAGAACCTAAAGTTATCATTTCAACGACCGTGGAATGAACAGGGTCGGGAGCATGTACCCCTTCCCTGCACTCACAGTAATGGGTGGCTCTCTTCCCTCTCTAGTTTGAAAACAGCGTGAAGTCCAATTTGCTGCTCAAGGAGCTTTATGTGGAGAATGCACACCTGCTAAAAGCCCTCCAGGTTACTGAAGAGAAACAAAGAGGAGCTGAGAAAAACAGCCTCATCTTGGAAGAAAAACTCAGAGCTCTCAACAAATTAATCAGTAAGATTTCTCCGGCATCCCTCTGTGTGTAAAGACTGCTTGCTTTCTTGGAATTCATTCTGAAAAGAAAATCTTAAAACCTGAGCCACTGTGATGCCTTAATCACTTGCAGCTTATTGGCCATGGTCCTCAGAAACAGGGCGACTGTGGTGTCTGGCTCGTTCCAGCAGCATCTGCTCTGTGCCAGATCCTGGGAACATACACGTGTTGGACAAGAGCACATTTTTATAAAACTCCCAATTTTACCACTGGGAAAACATGATGGAAACACTTGGTCAGGCCTGACAGAGAAAGTGGGTTAAGATAATGCAGTTCCAATACTGCATTTTCGACTTAAGCTCTCATTGCCATCGAGTCAATTACAATTCGTAGTGACTTTGGCTTCAAAGATTAAAATGTAAAGTAGGGCTCTAGACAGCTTTATCATATTTTTCCTTTTAAATTTCATTTATGTTTTCTTAAGCAGACACACAACAAAACATACATCACTTCAGCAGTTTTTAATGTATACAGTTTGCTGATACGGATTTTATTCCTCCGGTCTGTAGCCATTTTCAGCTTTTTTGAGTTGTTGCTCATCTGTTAGCATAAATTCACTCCCCTTAGAGTTCCAGGGGAGTCCAGGTGGCATGGTGATGACAGCGCTGGGCTTCTAGCCACAAAAGCAGCACTTTAAATCCAACAGACTTGGGAGAAAGACATGGCTGTCTGCTCCCACGAAGAGTTGCGGTCTCAGAAACGCACAGGGGCAGGTCTACTCGGTCCTGTAAGGTCATTGTGAATCAGAATTGATTTCATGGCAGTGTGGTTGGCTTTGTTTTTTGTTTAAAGTCCCAGGCAAATACTTCAAGCTGTTTTCCATTTTATTCCACATACATAGTTGTTAAAAGATCATCAAGCTCAAAGCAGACTTTTTTTTTACTAGTTAAGCCAAACTATTACTTGGTTTCAAGAAGACATTATGGTACATTTCTGGTTTAAGGCAATAGTTTTACGAGTTCAGCCACCCTCCATGGCTCCAGAAAGTTGGGAATTATGAGAATTTTCTATTCTTGTCTGTATTTTTGCCCCATTTTGTTCAGGATCCTTCTCTGAACTCTTTGATCAAAATGCTCAGCAGTGGTAGCCAGGCACCATGCAGTTCATTTGGACTCGTGACAAAGGAGGGCATTGTTTATGGAGGCAGCTAATTAGCCATGCATTCCAGAATCCTACTCTATTCGATTCTGTTGTTCCACATGAATCGACACCAACTGTGCCTGACAACTGAAGGAGGAGGTAGAACAGAAGCACCAAACATGTTAATAAGCCAAATAATGGTATGTCCCATGAAACCATTACCCTGAACCTAAGAGCTTTACTGTCTGGTTATTCAGCTCTGTCCTCTGTTACACTTCCCAATGGCTGCTGAGTGCAGACTTTCCAGAAGGGCTTCCCTCTGTAAGCAGAGTGTCCTCTAGACAATAAAGGGGAGGACTCTTGTTCGTTTGGAACCACTTTACCACATGTAAATATTGGTACTGTGGTTACATCTGTAGGCTTGTATTTATTGTACATTAATCTTTTTTTCATTGGAGTGTTTTTGCACTGGGAATTGAACTATATGTTAAAAAAGATAAAAATATAGTTTTATACCAAAATTGATGGTCATTTGTTTATCTGAATGTACTACTGTAATGTGAAATGAGTCACTGTATTTGCAGTTTTTCAATTAAAAAATTTCAATTTTGTCCTTTGTTCTTCAATTATAAAATATCTCAAATAATTAGAAAATACAGTTTTAGGAGAAAACCCATATACCCATCAACTAGATACATTTAATATAATATTTTGAAATTTTTCTTTTTAAAAGGTATAAAATATTTTAGATAGAGGTGAAGGTCGTATTCTATTGATTGCAACCTTTTACTCGTCCTAAAGGCACGCACTATCCCAAAGATGGTAAGTAAGTCTCCTGGTCTCTTTGTACATTTATTATATATGCATTATATAGTCTTGATTAGTGTCCACTCTTTTACTTTTGCATGTATCCATTGCAACGGCTACACAGAAACTCACAGACAAAATGCGTGATGAAAGAATTTAATAACTCAATAAGTTATAGTGCCAAGAGAAATGCTCAGGGTAGGTGTTTAACAGGACACATTACAGAGTTTCAGGTATGCTAATAAACACCCGAAGTGGCATACAACTCTGCTATGAGCCTCAACCCAAAGACATTCAGCTCAGGCTCTGGTCAAACCCAGGTCAGCAAACCCAGGTCTCCGAATTAAGTGCCCAGACTGAAGGACCAGGAAAACGTCAGTCTTCACAACCTAGAAATTGAAAACATTGTTCGGCACCCAGCTACCATGACCAAGTGTTATGAAAAGGATCACAACAGAAGGTTCTGTCTAGAGTGTGGGAGAAGTTAAGAACATAACCCTAAAGGATGCCAGGTTTACTGATCGAACAGAGATAGGCAGGACCTCCAAGATTTGCACTCTTCCCCTGCAGATCGGGAACTGAACTCAAATGGTACATTGACGGTATTGCTGCAATTAATGGGTTGAATCAGAATGCATATGAATTGTGGTAAATGATGTAAAAATATCACCTGATCTTTTGAGGGCAGGCCAGGTATGAGTGATAGGCTTTTTCACTGGGGTCAAGGAGGGGAGCCAAGCCCTTCTTTCAAAAGATATTTTTAATTAAAAGTTTCTTTTTTCATATAACACTGTTTAGGAATGAATAAAATGTAGCACAAAACCTGTCTCTTTCAGCCCTGCCATGTTCCCAAACATGCTCCGCAGTGTTCCCCTTGCTCATATGATAAATATGATTATATCTATCCATACTTGTTTTATGAAAAATGCTCACACTGTACAAGTTGTAAAGCGGTCCTTCAAAAATTAAGGACTGTAAAAATTGTCCTTCAAAAAAAAGTTAAGTATTCCAAGATAAAAGCTGAGCGTTCATAGCTATTAGACTCCCATACAAGAAAACTTAAAGCCAGTCCTCCAACGTGAGAAATGTGAAGGAATGATACAAGAAAGTCACTCAAAGTTGAACACAAAAGGGAAAATGATGAGAACAAATGTACAAATGTGCTTGAAAATTGATATATTTATGGATTGTGATAAGAGTTATACAAGCCCCCAATAAAACTATTTTTTAAGTTGTACGAGCCCCCCAAAAACTGATTTAATAAAAAAGAAAGAGCTAGATCTGGAAATGGTGGAATGTCACCTGGCTTATATTCTTTTCTTATTTTTTGTACAATGACTAAATTCCTTTCTCTCTTTTTTAATCATTTTACCACAATCCATATCTACACCCATTGTGTCAAGCACATGTGTACATTTATTTCCATCATCATTCTCAAAATACTTTCTTTCTACTTGAGGCCTTGGTATCAGCTCCTCATTTTTCCCCTCCCTCCCCACCCCCTTCCCTCATGAACCCTTGACAATTTATAAATTACTATTATTTTGTTATGTCTTACACTGTCCAACATCTCCTTTCACCCACTTTTCTGTTGCCTGTTCCTCAGGGAGGGGCTTATATTGTAGATCCTTGTAATTGGTTCCTCCATTCTATCCCACCTTTCCTCCACCCTTGAATTATCGCCACTCTCACCACTAGTCCTGAGGGGTTCATCTGTCCTGGATCCCCTGTGTTTCTTTCTGTACCCGTGTACATCCTCTGGTCTAGCCAGATTTTAAGATAGAATTGGGATCATGATAGTGGTGGGGAGGAAATATTTAAGAACTAGAGGAAAGTTGACTCATCCTTCCCTGTGGTCCCTCTGTGGGGAGATTGTTCCACTATCTACAGATGAGCTTTGGATCTCTGCTCCAGCCCTCTCGTTTTTATTTGTTATGTGTCTGCTGATGCCCAGTTCCTATGACTCCTCATGATCGCACCAGCGATGTGCTTCTTCCATGTGGACTTGTTGCTTCACTGCTGAATGGCAGCTTGTGTGACATCAAGCCTTTTAGACCCCAGACACTATATCTTTTAATAACCGGGCACCATTTGCCCTCTTCACCACATTTGTTTATGCACCTATTTTGTCTTCAGCGATTGTGTCAGGAGGGTAAACATCTCATGCTGCTGACTGGTTAGAACAAAACTTTCTCTTTTTTAAAAAATTTATGTATTGGGGCTCATGCAATTCTTATCACAATCCACACATACATCAATTGTGTAAAGCACACTTATACATTCATTGCCCTCATCATTCTCAAACTTCGCATTCCGCTTTGGTTCCTGGAATAAGCTCCTCATTTTCCTTTTTTCTCTCCCTCTCCCTCCCCGCTCCCCTCTCCCTCATGAACCCTTGATAATTTATAAATTATTATTTTATCTTATCTTACACTGCCAGGCGTCTCCCTTCACCCACTTTCCTGTTGCCCATTCCCCAGAGAGGAGGTTATATATAGATCCCGTGATTGGTTTCCCCTTTCTACCCCTCCTTCCCTCCCGGTATCACCACTCTCACTGTTGGTCCTGAGGGGGTTCATCTGTCCTAGATTCCCTGTTTCCAAATCCCAACTGTACCGCTGTGCATCCTCTGGTCTAACCAGGTTTGCAAGGTAGAAGTGGGATCATGATAGTTGGGGGGAGGAAGTGTTTAAGAACTAGAGGAAAGTTGTGAGTTTCGTTATTGCTACACTGAAGCCTGAGTGACTCATCTCCCCACTACCGCTCTGCAATGGATGTCCAGTTGTCTACAGATGGGCATTGGGTCCCCATAGAACAAAGTGTTCTTGAATGGAAGGAGGATATGAGTGGATGCCCAAAGTCCATCCCCTACCTCAGGGTATTGCCATATAAATATATGTACATGGGCCAATACCTCTATTTTTGTAGATTAATGTATCTACATATGCACACCACTATGTTTATACCTCTATCCATTGCTTTGCTTCCTTGGTCCTTCCTCTGTTGCCTTTTACCTTCCTCATGTCCCACTGCCACTTTCCCCTTATTTCTGCCTCTTGGTAACCCCCTTAGCTAGTCTGCTGTTGCTCCAACATTACCACCACCCCCACCTTGGATCCCTATATCCTCATTACTGGCTCTGACACCCCAGTTGTTCCCCTGTCCATGGCGCAGCCTGCTCAGCACCCCCTTCCTCCACCACTCTGACCTCCCAGTTCTCCCTGGAACCGTTGGTCCCAATGCTCTCACCTCAAGCATGCCTCCCATACCTATCCTATATAGGTAGGTACACCGACTATGACATAGCCCAAAATGATTTTTTAAAATAAAAATAGTAAATCAATAAGAAAAATTTTTTAAAAAGAGAAAAGAACTATACAAAAATCCTGGGTCTCTTCGCTGGCCTTCAAGACTGTCCAGGAGCTGCCTCTCCCAGCCTGGAGTGCATGTAGACCCTACTATGAAGCACCAAACCATGAGGACAGCATGGTCACATGGAAGGATGCATGAAGAGAGAGAGCTACAGGCTAGGGAGAGGAGCCAGCATGCCACACCCACACAGAGGCAGGCCAGGAGAGAGGAAGAGAAAGAGAGCGGGACTAGACCCCACGCTGGCACGCCAGGCTCGGAGGATGACGTCCCTGGGGGAAGCTAATGGGACACAGAGGGAACTGGACAACTGACAACAGCTGGTGGCATGCTGTCCCCTTGCTGGAGCAGACTGCGACAAAGTATATTTCTTGATCACAATTGAATGTAAACAGAATTTGGTAACACATTGAAACTGAAATACACAATTATATGGAAATTAAACCATTATACAAACAACCAGTGAATATTTAGAGTCAAATGAAAATGAAGATACAACACACGAAAACATTTGAGACTCTGAAACTGTTGGGTGGGGGAAGGGAAGTATACTTATTACCAATTAAGTGAAGGTTTACAGAGAAGTTCATCAGTTTTACATCGAAAAATTCATACACATTGATTTTGCACATCCACTCCAATACCTTCCATGTGCCATCCTACTTCCCCACTGGGCTTTCTCTTACCATCACTCCTTCTTTAGTAACCCTCTGGACTTTGTCATTGGGTAAATGCTGCCCTTTGGGTTTTAAGCTGTTGATGGTTTTAAAAAAGGTCATTTCAGTTCCACGCCTAGAGGACATTGGCTATATTCTTGGGGTATGCTACTAGACTCCATTCAACCAGTAAACCCAGTCTGTTTTATGATCATGAGTTCTGTTCCACATTTTACCCCCATTCCATTGAGGACCTTCTAATGTGATTGTGTTCAGAGTAATAGGTAGCAGTAGTCAGGCACCATTTAGGTTTTCCAAGCTCAAGATTATAGAGACTAATGTTTGGGTTGTTCATCATTCTATTGTAATAATTGTATTCAACATGTCTTTTGACTTCACTCTTGTTTCCTCCGAGTGCAGAGAGACCAATAGTTACTACTGGCTGCTCATGCACAGTTTTTCTTATTTAAGTCACTTTTTTAAAAAACAAAAATTTCAAAAGAGGACCTGATGCAAGGGGCTTAAGTGGAGAGCAAATGCCTTGAGAATGATTGGGGCAGGGAATGTATGGATGTGCTTTATACAATTGATGTATGTATATGTATGGATTGTGGTAAGAGTTGTTTGAGTCCCTAATAAAATGTAAAAGAAGAAAAGAGAAAAAAATGATTAGGGCAAAGACTGTACAGATGTGCTTTATACAATTGATGTATGTATATGTATGAACTGTGAAAAGAATTGTATCAGCCCCAATAAATTGTTAAAAAAATAAATTTAAAAAAATTCCTTTTATTTTTTTTGTACTGTCCGACGTCTCCCTTCACCAACTTTTCTGTTCTGTTTTAATGTAATTTTTATCATTAAACTGTGAGTCTAATGGTAACAAAATAGAACGTGTGTGTGTCTGTGTTAAAACAGTCATTAAAGAATAGAATTCAGAGACAGAGAATTTTTTTAAGTTTTTAAAAATATTTTCTATTGTTACTTAGGTGAAGGTTTAAAGAGCAGACATCAGTTTTACATTAAATAAGTCGTTAAATCTACCATTGTCTTTTCATTTGCAATATTTTTTGCCTATCTCTTGTTTTATATTGTCTTCCCTTCACAAAAATAACACCTGTCTACCCTCTAGCTTCCACAGACAGAGAACTTATTGTTGACAAAGGCCTAAAAAACATTAAATGGGAAGCAGACACCTCTTCAATAAATGCTATTGGAAATACTGGCTATCCACTTGCAGAAGAACAAAAAAAAGACGACTGCCTCACCCATGCACAGAAACAAACTCAAGATGGATCAAATTCCTAAATGTAAAACCCAAAGCTCTCAGGATCAGAAAACTGGGACAAAACTAGGAACCCTAGTGCAGTAGATGGGCTATCAGAAATAACAAAGCTGACACAATCCATAGAAAACAAAATAGTGGGACATATTAAAAAATAAAAAACTTGCATACATTAAAAGACTTCATTGAAAGAGTAAAAAGACCCATAGACTGGGAAAAGATATTTAGTAATGACATAACAAAGGACTAATTACTAAAATCTACAGAATTTACAAGGTGGCAAGAAAAACAAACTAGTAGCCCTATGAAAAAGTGGGCAAAGGACCGGAGCAGATGATTCACAAAGGATGATACGTGAATAACTAATAAACATATGAGTAAGTTCTCTCAGTCATTAGCTATCCAGGAAATGCAAGTCAAAGCAACCATGAGATACCACCTAACACCCATAACTGTAGCCCAGTTAAAGTAAAAAAGCTGAGAACAGCAAATGTTGGAGAGTGTGTGGTGAGATAGGAACTCTTATCCTCTGCTGGTGGACTTGTAAATATGTACAGACACTCAGGAAGGCAGTATGGCGATACCTAGAACAGATGGCAACTGAACTACCATATGATCCAGCAATACCATTACTGAACATATACCCCAAAGAAATAAAAAACATCATAAGCAGACATTTGCTCCCCCATGTTCATCACAGCACAGCTCACAATTGCTAGAAGCGGCCTCCATTCCCAACAATGGATAAAAAACCTCTGGTACATAAACATGATGAGTACTGCGCATGCCTGAAGAACAGCAATGAGACTCCTCACGTCGTGGAGGGCTCTGGAAGACATGCTGAGGGAAGCGAGTGAAGCACGAAAGGACAAGCACTGTGTGAGTCCAGAGCAGCAGGAACAAGCAGCAGAAGGGGCGCAAGCTCAAGCGTGCAGGCCATGCAGTCGTCTGGCTGGGGTCAGACAGGCCGCTAACGAGCTGGACCAGTGCCAATGACCTACACATCATCTGCTCCTGGTGAGTATAGTGTAGGTCACTTGGCCGGAGGTCACCTCACGACAGCTGGGATCAAATGGAGGGTGCGAGGGGGTAGTGGCTGTTCGCTGAATAGTAGCCATTTAGATCTGTGGTGAGGTCTCCCAGAGAGGGAGGTAGCCCCGTCGGAGGAATGGGGTTTACTGATGAGAGGTGCCGCACAGGAGATGAAAGGAAATGGTCAAATTTGGGGGTACATAGGTGCATGCCTGTTGAAGGGAGGGGAGGGAGAGCTAACCTCCAGGTGGGGGACAAAAGACTGAGGATGCTCTTGGCAACAATAAATGGGAGGTGTCTTCAGTGGCATGCAATGGGTGGGCAGAACTGGTGTAGGGCATCTGGGGGGGGGTATCCCAGGAAAGCAGACCAGGTGCCATAAAATGCTGGGACAACAAATCCTGGATCTTTGGGGTGCATGCATGCTCCAGAGGCTACATCAGTGAGCCCCATATGGGAATCCCACTGGGTGAACTAGACTCTACCTCAGACACACTTGTAACATGAGGACTTAAGCGGGAAATACATGGTGCCTGAGGAAGCAGAAAACAGCTGTACCAAGAGTGGTGTACTGATGGTTGGTGGACAAATAAGGTCATGTTACATCAACCCCCTTTATGCTGGGTTAAGATATCTAGTATTCTGGAAATCTTGTGACAGCCCCTCTACTGTGTGTTGCATGTGCTTGGGTATATTAAGGTGTGTCTCAGGGGTGCAGCACCATGGGGGTCACTTTCTTGAAGCTGTTATTTGTTTCTGCTTTTTAGTAAATGAGACCCAGAGACTTTGAGAAAGAAAATATAACAATAGTTTGGGGGGGCGAGGATAAAGAGGGTCGGGGGAAGTAAGAGGGAGATGATGTCAAGTAGTCTAGGAGGGAAATGTATGTGTGGAGACTGATTGTGGCAGCAATTTTACAATTCTGTTTGATGTGATTGAACTATGGAATAATATGACATTTGTATTAACTCCTAAGTTAGCAAATTTTTTTAAAAGCATAGATTCAGGAATGGTTTGGGGGCTCACACTTAAAAAGAATTATCATGGCCCTGCTCAGTACTCACCTTCATGAAATGGTCACTGAAGATAAAGGTACTACAGCGAAGTGTCGCAAAAAAGTAGATAGTAGCACTCCCTCAATGTATGAATACTTTCTTTTATTAAATTGGCACTCTGTGATGCTCACCCTCCCGACACAACTGCTGAAGCCAAAGCGGGTGAACAAGTAAATGTGAAGAAAGCTGATGGTGCCCGGCTATCAAAAGAGATAGTGTCTGGGGTCTTAAAGGCTTGAAGATATACAAGCGGCCATCTAGCTCAGAAGCAACAAAGCCCACATGGAAGAACACACCAGCCTGTGTGATTGCATGGTCCCGAAGGGAACAGATATCAAAGAACAAAAACTCAAATCATTGGCTGCACACCTCCATGATACAATCACCGAAGACAAACAGGTGCATAAGCAAATGTGGCGAAGAAAGCTGATGGTGCCCAACTATCGAAAGAGATAGTGTCTGGGGTCTTAAAGGCTTGAAGGTGAACAAGCGGCCATCTAGCTCAGAAGCAATAAAGGCCACATGGAAGAAGCACACAAGCCTGTGCAATCACGAGGTGCCAAAGGAACCAGGTATAAGGCATCATGCAATATATATATATATATATATATATATAAACACACACACACCATAGTGAATGAAGGGGGAAGTGCAGAGTGGAGACCCAAAGCCCATTTGTCGGCCACTGGAGATCCCTTCATAGAGGGGTTTAGGAGAGGAGATGGGTCAGTCAGGGTGTGATGTAGTACCGATGAAGAACACAGCTTTCCCCCAGATCCTGGATGCTTCCTCCCGCCACCTACCATGATCCGAATTCTACCTTGCAGGACTGGATAGGGCAGAGGTTGTACACTGGTGCATATGAGGGCTGGAGGCACAGGGAATCCAGGGTGGATGATACCTTCAGGACCAGGGGTGTGAGGGCCGATGCTGGGAGAGTGGAGGGTGAGTGGGTTGGAAAGGGGGAACTGATTACAGGGATCCACATGTGACCTCCTCCCTGGGAGATGGACGGCAGAGAAGGGGGGTGGGGCGGTAGACTCTGGATAGGGCAAGATATGACAAAATAACAATCTATAAATTATCAAGGGCTCATGAGGGAGGGAGGAGCGGGGATGGAGGGGGGAAAAAAAGAGGACCTGATGCAGAGGGTTTAAGTGGAGAGCAAATGCTTTGAAAATGATTAGGGCAAATAATGTATAGATGTGCTTTTACAATTGATGTATGTATATGTATGGGTTGTGATAAGAGTTGTATGAACCCCTAATAAAATGTTTTTTTTAAAAAGTACTAAATCTAAAAAAAAAAAAAAGAGTGGCTGAATTACAACACTAACTGAACCCTCTACTTAGAATGATTTCTGATGTTAATAGGAGAGCATGGATTGGGACTAAATGGGAACCTGAAAGTTACGGTGGAGAGGACTGTGCTACGCTGAGTTTTCTAGAGAAATAAATCAAACTACACTCAAATAACTTTATAGCAAAAATAAATTTACATCAGGAAGCCCAGCCCAGTTCAACTCAAGTCCATGGGTCAGATGCTAGATGAAGTCCCCTTTAGACTCACCCAGCTTCCAGCCAATGAAGCAAAGGCAAAGCAGGATTCGGGAAAATCACAGGCCAGTAGGGGCAAGAGCATCTGGATGTAAGGTCAGCAGGAAGAGGGCAGGGCACTGCAGCTCCTATGATCAGCAGGCCGGCTCGGCCATGAATCCTAGAGATGCAGAATCAAGGTAAGCAGGATGGAGGGAGAGGGAAGGAAAGTTGTCCATGGCATCTCTCTAAATTGGGCACCTCCTCCAAGGAGAGGGCCTTATTGAGATTGAACTCTACCCATACTTTCACACAGATGCATCAAACTGATATAAAATCGAACCATCATAGGGACACACGGAAAGATTATTCTCAGAAATATCAGAACATGGATCCTTGACATGCCATTGAGTTACTTCAGCCAACAACACTACCACTCACATCTGAAGAGTTTAATCCATCATTAGTAAAGCCATTGTCCCCTCCACCTGCACTTGAGCTTAGCCCAACTTTCCCTGCTGATAGGGAACCTCGAGTTGTATCTGGAGCATTCCCTGCAGCAGATGCCTTGCAAGATAATGCTGACACTTGCTGGGAAACACCTTCGACACTCATGCCTGCTTCGACACTGCCTCTAAACTTGTCTCAGTAATCCCAAAGGTGACCTCCAAATATTGATCCAGAAAGAGCTGTGCTATCCTCTTAAAGGACTGCTAGCATTTTCTAGTATGTACAGGCAGAGACCCGAGGAATGTGTGCGGGAGTGAGATGATGATGCAAGGAGCGAACGGTTGCATCAGTCTGAATGTGTTGATGTGGACCAACTAAGCACTGATCCTTCAGTCAGTGTTTCAGCACCAGACGTTAGGACAGAATCTAATAGTTTATCTGTTTGGTTTACTGAAGCAAAGCTTCTGCAGTGGCTTAGAGCAAGTTAAGTTGAAGTACCAGACCTAGCTTGGTATACTTTAGAGGATTAAGGGAATGGGCGTGTTTCAGGGCAGACCCATAGACTCACAAATGGAATGCACTGAGGACACACCTTTTCTCTCAGTGGGAAACAAATTTCTGAAGGGATCATAAGTATCTCTAAAGACTGCTGTGATTGATATTTTATTTTGAGCCAGTTTTGACAGTGGAAAATACCCTAATTAAGACGTTTGCACATAACATGGCTGATTGGGTCCCATGGTAGTAGGCGGTAAGCAGTAGCATTTAACAGAGACAAGGTGGGTGTGGTTGCCAAATGGTTAGCAGAGTCAAAGTAGTAACAGAATAGCCTGATTTGTATGGCATTGGATACCTAAGCAGAGTGTCCCTAGGAGTGAAATAAATGAGAAACCTACCAAATCTATCATTGATCTGTACAAGTTGAAAAATTCTAGGCCAGTTGGCTAGGGCACCCCTAGGCTTAGGCTAGGGCACCCCTAGGCTTAGGCTAGGGCACCCCTAGGCTTTAGCTAGGGCTCCCCTAGGCTTAGGTTAAGGCTACGGCTCCCCTAGCTTCAGGCTAGTGCACCCCTAGACTCAGGCTATGACACCCCTAAGCTTTGGCTAGGGCAATCCTAGGCTACACTAACGCTAGAGCTCCCCTATCCTCAGGCTAGGACACCCGTAGGCTCAGGCTAGGGAACCCCTAGGCTCAGGCTAGGGCACCCCTAGGCTTATGCTAGAGCACCCGTCGGCTTAGGCTAGGGCACCACTAGGCTTTGGCTAGGGCACCCCTAGGCTTAGGCTAAGGCTAGGGCTCCCCTAGCCTAGGCTAGGGTACCCCTAGGCTTAGGCTAGGGCACCCCTATGCTTAGGCTAAGGCTAGGGCTCCCCTAGCCTAACCCTAAGGCACCCCTAGGCTTAGCCTAGGGCACCCCTAGGCTTAGGGTAGGGCACCCCTAGGCTTAGGTTAGGGAACCCATAGGCTTAGGCTAAGGCTGTGCTCCCCTAGTCTAAGGCTAGGGCACCCTTAGGCTTAGACTAGGGCACCCCAAGGCTTAGGATAGGGCAACCCTACGCTTAGGCTAGGGCACCCCTCAGCTTAGGCTAAGGCTAGGGGAAACCTAAGGTTAGGCTAAGGCTAGAGGAATCCTAGGCTTAGGCTAGGGCACCCCTAGGCTAAGGCTAGGGCACCCCAAGGCTCAGGCTAGGGCACCCGTACACTTAGGCTAGGGCAACCCTAGGCTTAGGCTAAGGCTAGGGATCCCCTAGCCTAAGGCTAAGGCACCCATAGGCTTAAGCTAGGGCACCCCTAGGCTTAGGCTAGGGTACCCTAGGTTTAGGCTAAGGCTAGGGCTCCCCAGCCTAAGGCTAGGGCACCCCTAGGCTTAGGCTAGGGCACACCTAGGCTTAGGCTAGGGCACCCCTAGGCTTAGGCTAGGGCACCCCTAGGCTTAGGCAAAGCTAGGGCTCCCCTAGTCTATGGCTAGGGCACCCTTAGGCTTAGACTAGGGCACCCCTAGGCTTAGGCTAGGGCACCCCTAGGCTTAGGCTAGGGCACACCTAGGCTTAGGCTAGGGCACCCCTAGACTTAGGCTAGGGCACCCCTAAGATTAGGCTAGGGCACCCCAAGGCTTCGGCTAAGGCGAAGACTCCCCTAGCCTTAGGATAGGGCACCCCTAGGCTTAGGTTAGGGCACCCCTAGGCTTGGACTACGGCTAAGGCTCCCCTACCCTAAGGCTAGGGCACCCCTATGCTTAGGCTAGGGCTCCCCTAGGCTTAGGCTAGGGCACCCATATGCTTAGACTAGGGCACCCCTAGGCTTAGGCTAGGGCACCCCTAGGCTTAGGCTAAGTCTAGGGCTTCCCTAGCCTAAGGCTAGGGCACCCCTAGGCTTAGGTAAGTAACCCCTAAGCTTAGGTTAGGGCACCCCTAGACGTAGGCTAGGGCACTCCTACGCTTAGAATGGGGCACCCCTTGGCTTAGGCTAAGGCTAGGGCTCCCCTAGCCTAAGGACAGTGTACCCTTAGGCTTAGGCTAGGGCACCCTTAGACTTAGGCTGGGCACCCCTAGGCTTAGGCTAGGGCACCCCAAGGCTTCGGCTAAAGCGAGGACTCCCCTAGCCTAAGGATAGGGCACCCCTAGGCTTAGGCTAGGTCACCCCTAGACTTAGGATAGGGCACCACTAGGCTTAGGCTAAGCTTACGGCACCACTAGACTAAGGCTAGGGCACCCCTAGCCTTAGGCTAGAACACACCTAGGCTTAGGCTAGGGCACCCCTAGGCTTAGGCTAGGGCACCCCTAGGCTTAGGCTAGGACACTCGTAGGCTTAGGCTAGGGCACCCTTAGGCTTAGGCTAGGGCACCCTTAGGCTTAGGCTAAGGCTAGGGCTCCCCTAACCTAAGGCTAGGGCTCCCCTAGCCTAAGGCTAGGGCACCCCTAGGCTTAGGCTAGGGCAACCCTAGGTTTAGGCTAGGGCACCCCTAGGCTTAGGCTAGGGCACCCTAGGCTTAGGCTAGGGCACACCTAAGCTTAGGCTAGGGCACCCCTAAGCTTAGGCAAGGGCACCCCTAGGCTTAGGCTAGGGCACCCCTAGGCTTAGGATAGGCAATTCCTAAGCTTAGGATAGGGCACCCCTAGGCTTACGTTAGGGCACCCCTAGGCTTAGGATAGGGCACCCCTAAGCTTAGGCTAGGGCACCCATAAGCTTAGGCTAGGGCACCCCTAGGCTTAGGCTAGGGCACCCCTAGGCTTAGGCTAGGGTACCCCTAGGTTTAGGCTAGGACACCCCTAGGCTTAGGCTAAGTCTAGGGCTCAGCTAGCCTAAGCTAGGGCACCCCTAGGTTTAGGCTAGGGCACCCCTAGGCTTAGTGTAGGGCAGCCCTAGGCTTTGGCTAGGGCATCCCTAGCCTTAGGCTAGGGCACCCCTAGGCTTAGGCTACGGCACCCTTAGGCTTAGGCTAGGGCACCCCTAGGCTTAGTGTAGGGCACACCTAGGCTTAGGCTAGGGCACCCCCAAGCTTGGGCTAGGGCACCCCTAGGCTTAGGCTAAGGCTATGGCTCCCCTAGTCTATGGCTAGGGCACCCTTAGGCTTAGACTAGGGCACCCCTATGCTTAGGCTAGGGCACCCCTAGGCTTAGGCTAGGGCACCCCTGGGCTTAGGTTGGACACCCCTAGACTTAGGCTAGGGCACGCCTAATCTTAGGCTAGGGCACCCCAACGCTTCGGCTAAGGCGAAGACTCCCCTAGCCTAAGGATAGGGCACCCCTAGGCTTAGGCTAGGGCACCCCTAGGCTTGGACTAAGGCTACGGCTCCCCTAGCTTCAGGCTTGTGCACCCCTACACTCAGGCTATGACACCCCTAAGCTTTGGCTAGGGCAATCCTAGGCTAGACTAACGCTAGAGCTCCCGTATCCTCAGGGTAGGACACCTGTAGGCTCAGGCTAGGGCACCCCAAGGCTTATGCTAGGGCACCCGTCGGCTTAGGCTAGGGCACCACTAGGCTTTGGCTAGGGCACCCCTAGGCTTAGGCTAAGGCTAGGGCTCCCCTAGCCTAGGCTAGGGCACCCCTAGGCTTAGGCTAGGGCATCCCTATGCTTAGGCTAAGGCTAGGGCTCCCCTAGCCTAACCCTAAGGCACCCCTAGGCTTAGGCTAGGGCACCACTAGGCTTAGGGTAGGGCACCCCTAGGCTTAGGTTAGGGAACCCATAGGCTTAGGCTAAGGCTGTGCTCCCCTAGTCTAAGGCTAGGGCACCCTTAGGCTTAGACTAGGGCACCCCAAGGCTTAGGCTAGGGCACCCCTACGCTTAGGCTAGGGCACCACTAGGCTTAGGCTAAGGCTAGGGGACACCTAAGGTTAGGCTAAGGCTAGAGGAATCCTAGGATTAGGCTAGGGCACCCCTAGGCTAAGGCTAGGGCACCCCTAGGCTCAGGCTAGGGCACCCCTACACTTAGGCTAGGGCACCCCTAGGCTTAGGCTAAGGCTAGGGATCCCCTAGCCTAAGGCTAAGGCACCCATAGGCTTAAGCTAGGGCACCCTTAGGCTTAGGCTAGGGTACCCCTAGGTTTAGGCTAAGGCTAGGGCTCCCTAGCCTAAGGTTAGGGCACCCCTAGCCTTAGGCTAGGACACACCTAGGCTTAGGCTAGGGCACCCCTAGGCTTAGGCTAGGGCACCCCTAGGCTTAGGCAAAGGCTAGGGGTCCCCTAGTCTATGGCTAGGGCACCCCTAGGCTTAGGCTAGGGCACCCCTAGACTTAGGCTAGGGCAACCCTAGGCTTAGGCTAGGGCACCCCTAGACTTAGGCTAGGGCACCCCTAAGCTTAGGCTAGGGCACCCCAAGGCTTCGGCTAAGGCGAAGACTCCCCTAGCCTAAGGATAGGGCACCCCTACGCTTAGGCTAGGGTACCCCTAGGCTTGGACTATGGCTAAGGCTCCCCTACCCTAAGGCTAGGGCACCCCTAGGCTTAGGCTAGGGCACCCCTAGGCTTTAGCTAGGGCTCCCCTAGGCTTAGCCTAAGGCTACGGCTCCCCTAGCCTCAGGCTAGTGCACCCCTAAACTCAGGCTATGACACCCCTAGGCTTAGGCTAGGGCAATCCGAGGCTAGACTAACGCTAGAGCTCCCCTATCCTCAGGCTAGGACACCCGTAGGCTCAGGCTAGGGCAACCCTAGGCTCAGGCTAGGGCACCCCTAGGCTTAGGCTAGGGCACCCCTAGGCTTAGGCTAAGCCTAGGGCTCCTCTAGCCTAAGGCTAGGGCACCCCTAAGATTAGGCTAGGGCACCCCTAGATTATAGCTAGGGCACCCGTCGGCTTAGGCTAGGGCACCACTAGGCTTTGGCTAGGGCACCCCTAGGCTTAGGCTAAGGCTAGGGCTCCCCTAGCCTAAGGCTAGGGCACCCCTAGGCTTAGGCTAGGGCACCCTAGGCTTAGGTTAGGGCACCCCTAAGCTTAGGCTAGGGCACCCCTAAGCTTAGGCTAGGGCACCCCTAGGCTTAGGCTAGGGCACCCCTAGGCTTAGGATAGGCCACTCCTAAGCTTAGGCTAGGGCACACCTAGGCTTAGGCTAGGGCACCCCTAGGCTTAGGCTAAGGCTAGGGCTCCCCTAGTCTATGGCTAGGGCACCCTTAGGCTTAGACTAGGGCACCCCTAGGCTTAGGCTAGGGCACCCCTAGGCTTAGGCTAGGGCACCCCTGGGCTTAGGTTGGGCACCCCTAGACTTAGGCTAGGGCACCCCTAATCTTAGGCTAGGGGACACCAAGGCTTCGGCTAAGGCGAAGACTCCCCTAGCCTAAGGATAGGGCACCCCTAGGCTTAGGCTAGGGCACCCCTAGGCTTGGACTAAGGCTAAGGCTCCCCTACCCTAAGGCTAGGGCACCCCTAGGCTTAGGCTAGGGCTCCCCTAGGCTTAGGCTAGGGCACCCCTAGGCTTAGGCTAGGGCACCCCTAGGCTGAGGCTAGGGTACCACTAAGCTGAGGCTAGGGCACCCCTAGGCTTGGACTAAGGCTAAGGCTCCCCTACCCTAAGGCTAGGGCATCCATAGGCTTAGGCTAGGGCTCCCCTAGGCTTAGGCTAGGGCACCCCTAGGCTTAGGCTAGGGCACCCCTAGGCTTGGACTAAGGCTAAGGCTCCCCTACCCTAAGGCTAGGGCACCCCTAGGCTTAGGCTAGGGCTCCCGTAGGCTTAGGCAAGGGAACCCCTAGGCTTAGGCTAGGGCACCCCTAGGCTGAGGCTAGGGCACCACTAGGCTGAGGCTAGGGCAGCCCTAGGCTTGGACTAAGGCTAAGGCTCCCCTACCCTAAGGCTAGGGCATCCCTAGGCTTAGGCTAGGGCTCCCCTAGGCTTAGGCTAGGGCACCCCTAGGCTTAGGATAGGGCAACCCTAGGCTTAGGCTAGGGCACCCTTAGGCTTAGGCTACGGCACCCCTAGACTCAGGCTATGGCACACCTAGGCTTAGACTAGGGCACCCCTAGGCTTAGGAAAAGGCTAGGGCTCCCCAAGCCTAAGGCTAGGGCACCCCTAGGCTTAGGCTAGGGCACCCCTAGGCTTGGACTACGGCTAAGGCTCCCCTACCCTAAGGCTAGGGAACCCCTAGGCTTAGGCTAGGGCACCCCTAGGCTTAGACTAGGGGACCCCTAGGCTTAGGAAAAGGCTAGGGCTCCCCTAGCCTAAGGCTAGGGCACCCCTAGGCTTAGGCTAGGGCACCCCTAGGCTTTAGCTAGGGCTCCCCTAGGCTTAGGCTAAGGCTACGGCTCCCCTAGCCTCAGGCTAGTGCACCCCTAAACTCAGGCTATGACACCCCTAGGCTAAGGCTAGGGCAATCCTAGGCTAGACTAACGCTAGAGCTCCCCTATCCTCAGGCTAAGACACCCGTAGGCTCAGGCTAGGGCAACCCTAGGCTCAGGCTAGGGCACCCCTAGGCTTAGGCTAGGGCACCCCTAGGCTTAGGCTAAGGCTAGGGCTCCTCTAGCCTAAGGCTAGGGCACCCCTAAGCTTAGGCTAGGGCACCCCTAGATTATGGCTAGGGCACCCATCGGCTTAGGCTAGGGCACCACTAGGCTTTGGCTAGGGCACCCCTAGGCTTAGGCTAGGGCACCCTAGGCTTAGGCTAGGGCACCCCTAAGCTTAGGCTAGGGCACCCCTAAGCTTAGGCTAGGGCACCCCCAAGCTTAGGCTAGGGCACCCCTAGGCTTAGGCTAGGGCACCCCTAGGCTTAGGATAGGCCACTCCAAGCTTAGGCTAGGGCACCCCTAGGCTTAGGCTAGGGCACCCCTAGGCTTAGGCTAAGGCTAGGGCTCCCCTAGTCTATGGCTAGGGCACCCTTAGGCTTAGACTAGGGCACCCCTAGGCTTAGGCTAGGGCACCCCTAGGCTTAGGCTAGGGCACCCCTGGGCTTAGGTTGGGCACCCCTAGACTTAGGCTAGGGCACCCCTAATCTTAGGCTAGGGGACACCAAGGCTTCGGCTAAGGCGAAGACTCCCCTAGCCTAAGGATAGGGCACCCCTAGGCTTAGGCTAGGGCACCCCTAGGCTGAGGCTAGGGTACCACTAAGCTGAGGCTAGGGCACCCCTAGGCTTGGACTAAGGCTAAGGCTCCCCTACCCTAAGGCTAGGGCATCCATAGGCTTAGGCTAGGGCTCCCCTAGGCTTAGGCTAGGGCACCCCTAGGCTTAGGCTAGGGCACCCCTAGGCTTAGGCTAGGGCACCCCTAGGCTTAGGCTACGGCACCCCTACGCTCAGGCTATGACACCCCTAGGCTTAGACTAGGGCACCCCTAGGCTTAGGAAAAGGCTAGGGCTCCCCAAGCCTAAGGCTAGGGCACCCCTAGGCTTAGGCTAGGGCACCCCTAGGCTTTAGCTAGGGCTCCCCTAGGCTTAGGCTAAGGCTACGGCTCCCCTAGCCTCAGGCTAGTGCACCCCTAAACTCAGGCTATGACACCCCTAGGCTTAGGCTAGGGCAATCCTAGGCTAGACTAACGCTAGAGCTCCCCTATCCCCAGGCTAGGACACCCGTAGGCTCAGGCTAGGGCAACCATAGGCTCAGGCTAGGGCACCCCTAGGCTTAGGCTAGGGCACCCCTAGGCTTAGGCTAAGGCTAGGGCTCCTCTAGCCTAAGGCTAGGGCACCCCTAAACTTAGCCTAGGGCACCCCTAAGCTTAGGTTAAGGCTAGGGCTCCCCTAGCCTAAGGCTAGGGCACCCCTAGGCTTAGACTAGGGAACCCCTAGGCTTAGGCTAGGGCACCCGTCGGCTTAGGCTAGGGCACCACTAGCCTTAGGCTAAGGCTAGGGCTCCACTAGCCTAGGCTAGGGCACCCCTAGGCTTAGGCTAGGGCACCCCTATGCTTAGGCTAAGGCTAGGGCTCCCCTAGCCTAACCCTAAGGCATCCCTAGGCTTAGGCTAGGGCACCCCTAGGCTTAGGGTAGGGCACCCCTAGGCTTAGGGTAGGGTACCCCTAGGCTTATGCTAGGGAACCCATAGGCTTAGGCTAAGTCTGTGCTCCCCTAGCCTAAGGCTAGGGAAACCCTAGGCTTAGGCTAGGGCGCCCATAGGCTTGGGCTAGGGCAACCCTAGACTTAGGCTAAGGATAGGGCTTCCCTAGCCTAAGGCTAGGGAACCCGTAGTCTTAGGCTAGGACACCCCTAGGCTTAGGCTAAGGCTAGGGCTCCCCTAGCCTAAGGCTAGGGCACATTAGGCTTAGGCTAGGGCACCCCTATGCTTAGGCTAAGGCTAGGGCTCCCCTAGACTAACACTAAGGCACCCCTAGGCTTAGGCTAGGGCACCACTAGGCTTAGGGTAGGGCACCCCTAGGCTTAGGTTAGGGAACCCATAGGCTTAGGCTAAGGCTGTGCTCCCCTAGTCTAAGGCTAGGGCACCCTTAGGCTTAGACTAGGGCACCCCAAGGCATAGGCTAGGGCACCCCTACGCTTACCTAGGGCACCACTAGACTTAGGCTAAGGCTAGGGGACACCTAAGGTTAGGCTAAGGCTAGAGGAATCCTAGGATTAGGCTAGGGCACCCCTAGGCTAAGGCTAGGGCACCCCTAGGCTCAGGCTAGGGCACCCCTACACTTAGGCTAGGGCACCCCTAGGCTTAGGCTAAGGCTAGGGATCCCCTAGCCTAAGGCTAAGGCACCCATAGGCTTAAGCTAGGGCACCCCTAGGCTTAGGCTAGGGTACCCCTAGGTTTAGGCTAGGGCTAGGGCTCCCCAGCCTAAGGCTAGGGCACCCCTAGGCTTAGGCTAGGGCACACCTAGGCTTACGCTAGGGCACCCCTAGGCTTAGGCTAGGGCACCCCTAGGCTTAGGCAAAGGCTAGGGCTCCCCTAGTCTATGGCTAGGGCACCCCTAGGCTAAGGCTAGGGCACCCCTAGGCTCAGGCTAGGGCACCCCTACACTTAGGCTAGGGCACCCCTAGGCTTAGGCTAAGGCTAGGGATCCCCTAGCCTAAGGCTAAGGCACCCATAGGCTTAAGCTAGGGCACCCCTAGGCTTAGGCTAGGGTACCCCTAGGTTTAGGCTAGGGCTAGGGCTCCCCAGCCTAAGGCTAGGGCACCCCTAGGCTTAGGCTAGGGCACACCTAGGCTTACGCTAGGGCACCCCTAGGCTTAGGCTCGGGCACCCCTAGGCTTAGGCAAAGGCTAGGGCTCCCCTAGTCTATGGCTAGGGCACCCCTAGGCTTAGGCTAGGGCACCCCTAGGCTTAGGCTAGGGCACCCCTAGGCTTAGGCTAGGGCACCCCTAGAATTACGCTAGGGCACACCTAAGCTTAGGCTAGGGCACCCCAAGGCTTCGGCTAAGGCGAAGACTCCCCTAGCCTAAGGATAGGGCACCCCTACGCTTAGGCTAGGGTACCCCTAGGCTTAGGCTAGGGCACCCCGAGGCTTAGACTAGGGGACCCCTAGGCTTAGGAAAAGGCTAGGGCTCCCCTAGCCTAAGGCTAGGGCACCCCTAGGCTTAGGCTAGGGCACCCCTAGGCTTTAGCTAGGGCTCCCCTAGGCTTAGGCTAAGGCTACGGCTCCCCTAGCCTCAGGCTAGTGCACCCCTAAACTCAGGCTATGACACCCCTAGGCTTAGGCTAGGGCAATCCTAGGCTAGACTAACGCTAGAGCTCCCCTAACCTCAGGCTAGGACACCCGTAGGCTCAGGCTAAGGCAACCCTAGGCTCAGGCTAGGGCACCCCTAGGCTTAGGCTAGGGCACCCCTAGGCTTAGGCTAAGGCTAGGGCTCCTCTAGCCTAAGGCTAGGGCACCCCTAAGCTTAGGCTAGGGCACCCCTAGATTATGGCTAGGGCACCCGTCGGCTTAGGCTAGGGCACCACTAGGCTTTGGCTAGGGCACCCCTAGGCTTAGGCTAAGGCTAGGGCTCCCCTAGCATAAGGCTAGGGCACCCCTAGGCTTAGGCTAGGGCACCCTAGGCTTAGGCTAGGGCACCCCTAAGCTTTGGCTAGGGCACCCCTAACCTTAGGCTAGGGCACCCCTAAGCTTAGGCTAGGGCACCCCTAGGCTTAGGCTAGGGCACCCCTAGGCTTAGGATAGGCCACTCCTAAGCTTAGGCTAGGGCACCCCTAGGCTTAGGCTAGGGCACCCCTAGGCTTAGGCTAAGGCTAGGGCTCCCCTAGTCTATGGCTAGGGCACCCTTAGGCTTAGACTAGGGCACCCCTAGGCTTAGGCTAGGGCACCCCTAGGCTTAGGCTAGGGCACCCCTGGGCTTAGGTTGGGCACCCCTAGACTTAGGCTAGGGCACCCCTAATCTTAGGCTAGGGCACACCAAGGCTTCGGCTAAGGCGAAGACTCCCCTAGCCTAAGGATAGGGCACCCCTAGGCTTAGGCTAGGGCACCCCTAGGCTTGGACTAAGGCTAAGGCTCCCCTACCCTAAGGCTAGGGCACCCCTAGGCTTAGGCTAGGGCTCCCCTAGGCTTAGGCTAGGGCACCCCTAGGCTTAGGCTAGGGCACCCCTAGGCTGGGGCTAGGGCACCACTAAGCTGAGGCTAGGGCACCCCTAGGCTTAGGATAGGGCACCCCTAGGCTTAGGCTAGGGCACCCCTAGGCTTAGGCTACGGCACCCCAAGCTCAGGCTATGGCACCCCTAGGCTTAGACTAGGGCACCCCTAGGCTTAGGAAAAGGTAGGGCTCCCCAAGCCTAAGGCTAGGGCACCCCTAGGCTTAGGCTAGGGCACCCCTAGGCTTTAGCTAGGGCTCCCCTAGGCTTAGGCTAAGGCTACGGCTCCCCTAGCCTCAGGCTAGTGCACCCCTAAACTCAGGCTATGACACCCCTAGGCTTAGGCTAGGGCAATCCTAGGCTAGACTAACGCTAGAGCTCCCCTATCCTCAGGCTAGGACACCCGTAGGCTCAGGCTAGGGCAACCCTAGGCTCAGGCTAGGGCACCCCTAGGCTTAGGCTAGGGCACCCCTAGGCTTAGGCTAAGGCTAGGGCTCCTCTATCCTAAGGCTAGGGCACCCCTAAACTTAGCCTAGGGCACCCCTATGCTTACGTTAAGGCTAGGGCTCCCCTAGCCTAAGGCTAGGGCACCCCTAGGCTTAGACTAGGGAACCCCTAGGCTTAGGCTAGGGCACCCGTCGGCTTAGGCTAGGGCACCACTAGGCTTAGGCTAAGGCTAGGGCTCCACTAGCCTAGGCTAGGGCACCCCTAGGCTTAGGCTAGGGCACCCCTATGCTTAGGCTAAGGCTAGGCCTCCCCTAGCCTAACCCTAAGGCATCCCTAGGCTTAGGCTAGGGCACCCCTAGGCTTAGGGTAGGGCACCCCTAGGCTTAGGGTTGGGCACCCCTAGGCTTATGCTAGGGAACCCATAGGCTTAGGCTAAGTCTGTGCTCCCCTAGCCTAAGGCTAGGGCACCCCTAGGGTTAGGCTAGGCCACCCGTAGGCTTAGGCTAGGGAAACCCTAGGCTTAGGCTAGGGCGCCCCTAGGCTTAGGCTAGGGCACCCATAGGCTTGGGCTAGGGCAACCCTAGACTTAGGCTAAGGATAGGGCTTCCCTAGCCTAAGGCTAGGGCACCCCTAGGCTTAGGCTAGGACACCCCTAGGCTTAGGCTAAGGCTAGGGCTCCCCTAGCCTAAGGCTAGGGCACACTATGCTTAGGCTACGGCACCCCTAGGCTTAGGCTAGGGCACCCTTAGGCTTAGGGTAGGGCACCCCTAGGCTTAGGCTCAGGCTAGGGCTACCCTAGCCTAACAGTAGTGCACCCTTAGGCTTAGGCTAGGGCAACCCTAGGCTTAGAGTAGGGCACCCCTAGGCTTAGGGTAGGGCTCCCCTAGGCTTAGGCTAGGGCACCCCTAGGCTTAGGCTAGGACACCGCTAGGCTTAGGCTAAGGCTGGGCTCTCCTAGCCTAAGGCTAGGGTACCCCCAGGCTTAGGCTATGGCACCACTAGGGTTAGGCTAGGGCACCCCTAGGCTTAGTCTAGGGCAGCCCTAGGCTTAGTCTAGGGCACCCCTAGGCTTAGGCTTGGTCAGCCCTAGGCTTAGGCTAGGGCACCCCTAGGCTTAAGCTAGATCAACCCTAGGATTAGGCTCAGTCTAGGGCACCCAAGGTTTAGGCTAAAGCTAGGGTTTCCCTAGCCTAACGCTAGGGCACCCCTAGGTTTAGGCTAAGGCAAGGTCTCCCCTAGCCTAAGACTAGGGCACCCCTAGGCTTAGGCTAGGGCACCCCTAGGCTTAGTGTAGGGCACCCCTAGGCTTAGGCTAGGGCATCCCTAAGCTTAGGTAGGGAACGCCTAGGCTTAGGTTAGAGCACCCCTAGGCTTAGGCTAGGGCACCCCTAGCTTAGGCTAAGGCGAGGTCACCCCTAGGCTTAGGCTAAGGCACCACTAGGCTTAGCTAGGGCACCCCTAGGCTTAGGCTAGGGCACCCCTAGGCTTGGGTTAGGGCACCCCTAGGCTTAGGCTAGGGCACCCCTAGGCTTTACCTAGGGCTCCCCTAGGCTTAGGCTAAGGCTCCGGCTCCCCAAGCCTCAGGCTAGTGCACCCCTAGACTCAGGCTATGACACCCCTAGGCTTAGGCTAGCGCAATCCTAGGCTAGACTAACGCTAGAGCTCCCCTATCCTCAGGCTAGGACACCCGTAGGCTCACGCTAGGGCACCCCTAGGCTCAGGCTAGGGCACCCCTGGGCTTAGGCTAGGGCACCCCTAGGCTTAGGCTAAGGCTAGGGCTCCCCTAGCCTAAGGCTAGGGAACCCCTAGGCTTAGGCTAGGAAACCCCTAGGCTTAGGCTAGGTTACCCCTAGGCTTAGGCTAGGGCATCCCTAGGCTTAGGCTAAGCCTAGGGCTCAGCTAGCCTAAGGCTATGGTACCCCTAGGTTTAGGCAAGGGCATCCCTAGGCTTAGTCTAGGGCACCCCTAGGCTTAGGCTAGGGCATCCCTAGGCTTTGGCTACGGCACCCCTAGGCTTAGGCTAGGGCATCCCTAAGCTTAGGTAGGGAACGCCTAGGCTTAAGTTAGAGCACCCCTAGGCTTAGGCTAGGGCACCCCTAGGCTTAGGCTAAGGCGAGGTCACCCCTAGGCTTAGGCTAAGGCAGAACTAGGCTTAGGCTAGGGCACCCCTAGATTTAGGCTAGGGCACACCTAGGCTTATGCTACGGCACCCCTAGGCTGAGGCTAGGGCACCCCTAGGCTGAGGCTAGGGCAACCTAGGTTTAGGCTAAAGCTAGGGTTACCCTAGCCTAAGGCTAGGGCACCCCTAGGTTTAGGTTTAGGCTAGGGCACCCATAGTCGTGGGCTAGGGCAACCCTAGGCTTAGGCTAGGGCACCCCTAGGCTTAGGCTAGGGCACCACTAGGCTTACGCTAGGTCACCCCTAGGATTAGGCTAAGGCTAGGGCTCCCCTAGCCTAAGGCAAGGGCACCCCTAGGCTTAGGCTAGGGCTCCCCTAGGCTTAGGCTAAGGCTATGGATCCCCTAGCCTAAGGCTAAGGCACCCTTAGGCTTAGGCTAGGGCACGCCTAGGCTTAGGCTAGGGCACCCCTAGGCTTAGGCTAGGGCACACCTAGGCTTAGGCTAAGGCTAGGGCTTCCCTAGCCTATAGCTAGGGCAACCCTAGGCTTAGGCTAGGGCTCCCCTAGGCTTAGGCTAGGGCACCCCTAAGCTTAGGTAGAGAACGCCTAGGCTTAGTTTAGAGCACCCCTATGCTTAGGCTAGGGCACCCCTAGACGTAGGCTAGGGCACCCCTAGGCTTAGACTGGGGCACCCCTAGGCTTAGGCTAACGCTAGGGCTCCCCTAGCCTAAGGCTAGGGCACCCCTAGGCTTAGGATACGACACCCCTTTGCTTAGGCTAGGGCACCCCTAGGCTTAGGCTAGGGCACCCCTAGGCTTTGGCTAGGACACCCCTAGGCTAAGGCTAGGGCACCACTATGCTAAGGCTCTGGCACCCCTAGGTTTAGGCTAAGGATAGGGCTCCCCTAGCCTAAGGCTAGGGCACCTCTAGGCTTAGGCTAGGACACCCCTAAGCTTAGGCTAGCACACCCCTAGGCTTAGGCTAAGGCACCCCTAGGCTTAGGCTAGGGCACCCCTATGCTTAGGCTAAGGCTAGGGCTCCCCTAGCCTAACCCTATTGCACCCCTAGGCTTAGGCTAGGGCACCCCTAGGCTTAGGGTAGGGCACCCCTAGGCTTAGGGTAGGGCACGCCTAGGCTTAGGCTAGGGCACGCCTAGGCTTAGGCTAGGGCACCCCTAGGCTTAGGCTAAGGCTGTACTCCCCTAACCTAAGGCTAGGGCACCCCTAGGGTTAGGCTAGGGCACCCCTAGGCTTAGGCTAGGGCAACCCTAGGCTTAGGCTAAGGATAGGAATTCCCTAGCCTAAGGCTAGGGCACCCCTAGGCTTAGGCTAGGACACCCCTAGGCTTAGGCTAAGGCTAGGGCTCCCCTAGCCTAAGGCTAGGGCACACTAGGCTTAGGCTAGGGCACCCCTAGGCTTAGGCTAGGGCACCCCTAGGCTTAGGCTAAGGCTAGGGCTCCCCTAGCCTAACACTAGGGCACCCTTAGGCTTAGGCTAGGGCACCCCTAGGCTTCGAGTAGGGCACCCCTAGGCTTAGGGTAGGGCACCCCTAGGCTTAGGCTAGGGCACCCCTAGGCCTAGGCTAGGGCTGCCCTAGGCTTAGGCTAGGGCACCCCTAGGCTTAGGCTTGGGCAGCCCTAGGCTTAGGCTAGGGCACCCCTAGGCTTAAGCTAGGTTAGCCCTGGGATTAGGCTAGGGCTAGGGCTCCCCTAGCCTAAGGCTAGGGCACCCCTAGGCTGAGGCTAGGGCACCACTAGCCTGAGGCTAGGGCACCCTAGACTTTGGCTAAAGCTAGGGTTACCCTAGCCTAAGGCTAGGGCACCCCTAGGTTTAGGCTAAGGCAAGGTCTCCCCTAGCCTAAGACTAGGGCACCCCTAGGCTTAGGCTAGGGCACCCCTAGGCTTAAGCTAGGGCACCCGTAGGCTTAGGCTAAGGCAAGGGCTCCCCTAGCCTAAGGCTAGGGCACGCCTAGGCTTTGGCAAGGGCACCCCTAGGCTTAGGATAGGGAACTTCTAGGCTTAGGCTAGTGCACTCCTCGGCTTAGGCAAGGGCTCCCCTAGGATTAAGCTAAGGCTATGGCTCCCCTAGCCTAAGGCTAAGGCACCCCTAGGCTTAGGCTACGGCACCCATAGGCTTAGGCTAGGGCACCCCAAGGCTTAGGCTAAGGCACCCCTAGGCTTACGCTAGGGGTAGGGCTCCCCTAGCCTAAGGCTAGGGCACCTCTAGGCTTAGGCTAGGGCACCCCTAGGCTTGGCTAGGACACCCCTAGGCATAGGCTAAGGCTAGGGCTCTCCTAGCCTAAGGCTAGGGTACACCTAGGCTTAGGCTAGGGCAGCCCTAGGCTTAGGCTATGTCACCCCTAGGCTTAGGCTAGGGCACACCTAGGCTTAGGCTAAGGCTAGGGCTTCCCTAGCCTATAGCTAGGGCAACCCTAGGCTTAGGCTAGGGCTCCCCTAGGCTTAGGCTAGGGCACCCCTAAGCTTAGGTAGAGAACGCCTAGGCTTAGTTTAGAGCACCCCTATGCTTAGGCTAGGGCACCCCTAGACGTAGGCTAGGGCACCCCTAGGCTTAGACTGGGGCACCCCTAGGCTTAGGCTAACGCTAGGGCTCCCCTAGCCTAAGGCTAGGGCACCCCTAGGCTTAGGATACGACACCCCTTTGCTTAGGCTAGGGCACCCCTAGGCTTAGGCTAGGGCACCCCTAGGCTTTGGCTAGGACACCCCTAGGCTAAGGCTAGGGCACCACTATGCTAAGGCTCTGGCACCCCTAGGTTTAGGCTAAGGATAGGGCTCCCCTAGCCTAAGGCTAGGGCACCTCTAGGCTTAGGCTAGGACACCCCTAAGCTTAGGCTAGCACACCCCTAGGCTTAGGCTAAGGCACCCCTAGGCTTAGGCTAGGGCACCCCTATGCTTAGGCTAAGGCTAGGGCTCCCCTAGCCTAACCCTATTGCACCCCTAGGCTTAGGCTAGGGCACCCCTAGGCTTAGGGTAGGGCACCCCTAGGCTTAGGGTAGGGCACGCCTAGGCTTAGGCTAGGGCACGCCTAGGCTTAGGCTAGGGCACCCCTAGGCTTAGGCTAAGGCTGTACTCCCCTAACCTAAGGCTAGGGCACCCCTAGGGTTAGGCTAGGGCACCCCTAGGCTTAGGCTAGGGCAACCCTAGGCTTAGGCTAAGGATAGGAATTCCCTAGCCTAAGGCTAGGGCACCCCTAGGCTTAGGCTAGGACACCCCTAGGCTTAGGCTAAGGCTAGGGCTCCCCTAGCCTAAGGCTAGGGCACACTAGGCTTAGGCTAGGGCACCCCTAGGCTTAGGCTAGGGCACCCCTAGGCTTAGGCTAAGGCTAGGGCTCCCCTAGCCTAACACTAGGGCACCCTTAGGCTTAGGCTAGGGCACCCCTAGGCTTCGAGTAGGGCACCCCTAGGCTTAGGGTAGGGCACCCCTAGGCTTAGGCTAGGGCACCCCTAGGCCTAGGCTAGGGCTGCCCTAGGCTTAGGCTAGGGCACCCCTAGGCTTAGGCTTGGGCAGCCCTAGGCTTAGGCTAGGGCACCCCTAGGCTTAAGCTAGGTTAGCCCTGGGATTAGGCTAGGGCTAGGGCTCCCCTAGCCTAAGGCTAGGGCACCCCTAGGCTGAGGCTAGGGCACCACTAGCCTGAGGCTAGGGCACCCTAGACTTTGGCTAAAGCTAGGGTTACCCTAGCCTAAGGCTAGGGCACCCCTAGGTTTAGGCTAAGGCAAGGTCTCCCCTAGCCTAAGACTAGGGCACCCCTAGGCTTAGGCTAGGGCACCCCTAGGCTTAAGCTAGGGCACCCGTAGGCTTAGGCTAAGGCAAGGGCTCCCCTAGCCTAAGGCTAGGGCACGCCTAGGCTTTGGCAAGGGCACCCCTAGGCTTAGGATAGGGAACTTCTAGGCTTAGGCTAGTGCACTCCTCGGCTTAGGCAAGGGCTCCCCTAGGATTAAGCTAAGGCTATGGCTCCCCTAGCCTAAGGCTAAGGCACCCCTAGGCTTAGGCTACGGCACCCATAGGCTTAGGCTAGGGCACCCCAAGGCTTAGGCTAAGGCACCCCTAGGCTTACGCTAGGGGTAGGGCTCCCCTAGCCTAAGGCTAGGGCACCTCTAGGCTTAGGCTAGGGCACCCCTAGGCTTGGCTAGGACACCCCTAGGCATAGGCTAAGGCTAGGGCTCTCCTAGCCTAAGGCTAGGGTACACCTAGGCTTAGGCTAGGGCAGCCCTAGGCTTAGGCTATGTCACCCCTAGGCTTAGGCTAGGGCAGCCCTTGGCTTAGGCTAGGGCACCCCTAGGCTTTCGCTAGGTCACCCCATAGATTAGGCTAAGGCTACGGCACCCCTAGGCTGAGGCTAGGGCACGCCTAGGCTTGGAATAAGGCTAAGGCTCCCCTACGCTAAGGCTAGGGCATCCCTAGGCTTAGGCTAGGGCTCCCCTAGGCTTAGGCTAGGGCACCCCTAGGCTTAGGCTAGGGCACCACTAGACTTAGGCTAGGGCACCCCTAGGCTTAGGCTAGGGCACCCCAAGGCTTCGGCTAAGGCGAGGACTCCCCTAGCCTAAGGATAGGGCACCCCTAGGCTTAGGCTAGGGCACCCATAAGCTTGGACTAAGGCTAAGGTTCCCCTACCCTAAGGCTAGGGCAACCCTAGGCTTAGACTAGGGCACCCCTAGGCTTAGGCTAGGGCACCCCTAGACGTAGGATAGGGCACCCCTAGGCTTAGGCTAAGGCTAGGGCTCCACTAGACTAAGGGTAGGGCACCCCTAGCCTTAGGCTAAGACACACCTATTCTTAGGCTAGGGCACCCCTAGTCTTAGGCTAGGGCACCCATAGGCTTAGGCTAGGGCACCCCTAGGTTTAGGCTAGGGCGCCCCAAGGCTTAGGCTAAGGCTAGGGCTCCCCTAGACTAAGGCTAGGGCACCCCTAGGCTTTGGCTAGGGAACCCCTAGGCTTAGGCTAGGACACCCGTAGGCTTAGGCTAGGGCACCCCTAGGCTTAGGCTTGGGCACCCTTAGGCTTAGGCTAAGGCTAGGGCTCCCCTAACCTAAGGCTAGGGCTCCCCTAGCCTAAGGCTAGGGCACCCCTAGGCTTAGGCCAGGGCAACCCTAGGCTTAGGCTTGGGCAACCCTAGGCTTAGGATAGGGCACCCGTAGGCTTAGGCTAAGGCTAGGGCTCCCCTAGCCTCAGACTAGGGCACCCCTAGGCTCAGGCTAGGGCACCCCTAGGCTTAGACTAGGGCACCCCTAGACTTAGGCTAAGGCTAGGGCTCCCCTAGCCTAAGGCTACGGCACCCTTAGGCTCAGGCTAGGGCACCCCTAGGCTTAGACTAGGCCACCCCTAGGCTTAGGAAAAGGCGAGGTCACCCCTAGGCTTAGGCTAAGGCACCACTAGGCTTAGGTTAGGGCACCCCTAGATTTAGGCTAGGGCACCCCTAGGCTTAGGCTAGGGCAACCCTAGGCTGAGGCTAGGGCACACCTAGGCTGAGGCTAGGGCACCCTAGATTTAGACTAAGGCTAGGGTTACCCTAGCCTAAGGCTAGTGCACCCCTAGGCTTAGGCTAGGGCACCCCTAGGCTTAGGCTAGGGCACCCCTAGGCTTTGGCTAGGGAACCCCTAGGCTTAGGATAGGGAACTTCTAAGCTTAGGCTAGGGCACCCCTAGGCTTAGGCTAGGGCACCCCTAGGCTTAGGTTAAGGCTATGGCTCCCCTAGACTAAGGCTAGTGCACCCCTAGGCTTAGGCTAGGGCACCCCTAGGCTTAGGCTAGTGCACCCCTAGGCTTAGACTAGGGCACCCCTAGGCTTAGGATAGGGAACTTCTAGGCTTAGGCTAGTGCACTCCTAGGCTTACGCTAGGGCACCCCTAGGATTAAGTTAAGGCACCCCTAGGCTTAGGCTAGAGCACCCCTATTCTTAGGCTAAGGCTAGGGCTATCCTAGCCTAAGGCTAGGGCACCCATAGGCTTAGGCTAGGGCACCTCTAGGCTTTGGCTAGGGCACCCCTAGGTTTATGCTAATGCTAGGGCTCCCCTAGCCTAAGGCTAGGGCACCCCTAGGCTTAAGGTAAGGCTAGGACCCCTCTAACCTAACGCTAGGGCACCCCTAGGCTTGGGCTAGGGCACCCCAAAGCTTAGGCTAGGGCACCCCTAGGCTTAGGCTAGGGCACACTAATGCTTCAGCTAAGGCGAGGACTCCCCTAGGTTAAGGATAGGGCACCCCTATGCGTTGGATAGGGCACCCCTAGGCTTTGACTAAGGCTAGGGCTCCCCTAGCGTAAGGCTAGGGCACCCCTAAGCTTAAGCTAGGGCACCCCTAGGTTTAGGCCTGGGCGGCCCTAGTCTTAGGCTAAGGCTAGGGCTCCGCTAGCCTAAGGCTAGGGCACCCCTAGGTTTAGGCTAGGGCACCCCTTGGCTTAGGCTAGGGCTCCCCTAGGCTTAGGCTAGGGCACCCCTAGGCTTAGGCTAGGGCACCAAAGGCTTCGGCTAAGGCTAGGACTCCCCTAGACTAAGGATAGGGCACCCCTAGGCTTTGGATAGGGCACCCCTAGGCTTTGACTTAGGCTAGGGCTCCCCTAGCCTAAGGCTAGGGCACCCCTAAGCTTAGGCTAGGGCACCCCTAGGTTTAGGCTAGGTCGGCCCTAGGCTTAGGCTAAGGCTAGGGCTTCCCTAGCCTAAGGCTAGGTCACCCCTAGGCTTAGGCTAGGGCTCCCCTAAGCTTAGGCTAGTGCACCCCTAAGCTTAGGTAGGGAATGCCTAGGCTTAGTTTAGAGCACCTCTATGCTTAGGCTAGGGCACCCCTAGGCGTAGGATAGGGCACCCCTAGGCTTAGGATAGGACACCCCTAGGCTTAGGCTAGGACACCCATAGGCTTAGGCTAGGGCAACCCTAGGCTTAGGGTAGGGCAACCCTAGGCTTAGGCTAGGGCACGCCTAGTCTTAGGCTAGGGCACCCCTAGACTTAGGCTAAGTCTGGGCTCTCCTAGCCTAAGGCTAGGGTATCCCTAGGCTTAGGCTACGGCACCCCTAGGCTTAGGCTAGTGCACCCCTAGGCCTAGGCTAGGGCACCCCTAGGCTTAGGCTAGGGCACCCCTAGGCTTAGGCTTGGGCAGCCCTAGGCTTAGGCTCAGGCACCCCTAAGCTTAAGCTAGGTCAGCCCTAGGATTAGGCTAAGGCTAGGGCTCCCCTAGCCTAAGGCTAGGGCACCCCTAGGCTTAAGCTAGGGCACCCCTAGGCTTAATCTAGGGCACCCCTAGGCTTAGGCTAGGGCACCCCTAGGCTGAGGCTAGGACACCCCTAGGCTGAGGCTAGGGCACCCCTAGGCTGAGGCTAGGGCACCCTAGGCTTAGGCTAAAGCTAGGGTTACCCTAGCCTAAGGCTAGGGCACCCCTAAGTTTAGGCTAAGCCAAAGTCTCCCCTAGCCTAAGCCTAGGGCACCCCTAGGCTTAGGCTAGGGCACATCTAGGCTTAAGCTAGGGCACCCGTAGGCTTAGGGTAAGGCTAAGGCTCCCTGAGCCTAAGGCTAGGGCACGCCTAGGCTTTGGCAAGGGCACCCCTACGCTTAGGATAGGGAACTTCTAGGCTTAGGTTAGTGCACTCCTCGGCTTAGGCAAGGGCACCCCTAGAATTAAGCTAAGGCTAGGGCTGCCCTAGCCTAAGGCTAGGGCGCCCCTAGGCTTAGGCCAGGGCACCCCTAGGCTTAGGCTAGGGCACCCCAAGGCTTAGGCTAAGGCACCCCTAGGCTTACGCTAAGGTTAGGGCTCCCCTAGCCTAAGGCTAGGGCACCTCTAGGCTTAGGCTAGGGTACCCCAAGGCTTGGCTAGGGCACCCCTAGGCTTAGACTAAGGCTAGGCCTCTCCTAGCCTAAGGCTAGGGTACCACTAGGCTTAGGCTAGGGCACCCCTAGGCTTAGGCTAGGGCACCCCTAGACGTAGGCTAGGGCAGCCCTAGGCTTAGGCTAGGGCACCCCTAGGCTTAGGCTAGGGCAGCCCTTGTCTTAGGCTAGGGCACCCTTGGCTTACGCTAGGTCACCCCATGGATTATGCTAAGGCTAGGGCACCCCTAGGCTTAGGCTAGGGCACCCCTAGGCTTAGGCTAGTGGACCCCTAGGCTTAGGCTAAGGCTAGGGCTCCCAGCCTAAGGCTAGGGCTCCCAGCCTAAGGCTAGGGCACCCCTAGGCTTAGGCTAGGGACCCCTAGGCTTAGGCTAGGGCACCCCTAGGCTTAGGCTAAGGCTAGGGCACCCATAGGTTCAGGCTAGGGCACACCTACACTTAGGCTAGGGAACTCCTAGGCTTAGGCTAAGGCTAGGGATCCCCTGGCATATGGCTAGGGCACCCCTAGGCTTAGGCTAGGGCACTCCTAGGCTTAGGCTAGGGCACCCCTAGGCTTAGGCTAAAGCTAGGGCTCCCCTAGCCTAAGGCTAGGGCACCCCTAGGCTTAGGCTAGGGCACTCCAAGGCTTAGGCTGGGGCTCCCCTAGGCTTAGGCTTAGGGTAGGGCTCCCCTAGCCTAAGGCTAGGGAACCACTAAGCTTAGGCAAGGGCACCCCTAACTTGGCTAGGGCACCCCTAGGCTTAGGCTAAGGCTAGGGCTCCCTTAGCCTAAGGCCAGGACACCCCTAGGCTTAGGCTACGGCATCCCTAGGCTTAGGCTAGGGACCCAAAGGCTTAGGCTAGGGCACCCCTAGGCTTAGGCTAGAGCACCCCTATTCTTAGGCTAAGGCTAGGGCTATCCTAGCCTAAGGCTAGGGCACCCATAGGCTTAGGCTAGGGCACCTCTAGGCTTTGGCTAGGGCACCCCTAGGTTTATGCTAATGCTAGGGCTCCCCTAGCCTAAGGCTAGGGCACCCCTAGGCTTAAGGTAAGGCTAGGACCCCTCTAACCTAACGCTAGGGCACCCCTAGGCTTGGGCTAGGGCACCCCAAAGCTTAGGCTAGGGCACCCCTAGGCTTAGGCTAGGGCACACTAATGCTTCAGCTAAGGCGAGGACTCCCCTAGGTTAAGGATAGGGCACCCCTATGCGTTGGATAGGGCACCCCTAGGCTTTGACTAAGGCTAGGGCTCCCCTAGCGTAAGGCTAGGGCACCCCTAAGCTTAGGCTAGGGCACCCCTAGGTTTAGGCCTGGGCGGCCCTAGTCTTAGGCTAAGGCTAGGGCTCCGCTAGCCTAAGGCTAGGGCACCCCTAGGTTTAGGCTAGGGCACCCCTTGGCTTAGGCTAGGGCTCCCCTAGGCTTAGGCTAGGGCACCCCTAGGCTTAGGCTAGGGCACCAAAGGCTTCGGCTAAGGCTAGGACTCCCCTAGACTAAGGATAGGGCACCCCTAGGCTTTGGATAGGGCACCCCTAGGCTTTGACTTAGGCTAGGGCTCCCCTAGCCTAAGGCTAGGGCACCCCTAAGCTTAGGCTAGGGCACCCCTAGGTTTAGGCTAGGTCGGCCCTAGGCTTAGGCTAAGGCTAGGGCTTCCCTAGCCTAAGGCTAGGTCACCCCTAGGCTTAGGCTAGGGCTCCCCTAAGCTTAGGCTAGTGCACCCCTAAGCTTAGGTAGGGAATGCCTAGGCTTAGTTTAGAGCACCTCTATGCTTAGGCTAGGGCACCCCTAGGCGTAGGATAGGGCACCCCTAGGCTTAGGATAGGACACCCCTAGGCTTAGGCTAGGACACCCATAGGCTTAGGCTAGGGCAACCCTAGGCTTAGGGTAGGGCAACCCTAGGCTTAGGCTAGGGCACGCCTAGTCTTAGGCTAGGGCACCCCTAGACTTAGGCTAAGTCTGGGCTCTCCTAGCCTAAGGCTAGGGTATCCCTAGGCTTAGGCTACGGCACCCCTAGGCTTAGACTAGTGCACCCCTAGGCCTAGGCTAGGGCACCCCTAGGCTTAGGCTAGGGCACCCCTAGGCTTAGGCTTGGGCAGCCCTAGGCTTAGGCTCAGGCACCCCTAAGCTTAAGCTAGGTCAGCCCTAGGATTAGGCTAAGGCTAGGGCTCCCCTAGCCTAAGGCTAGGGCACCCCTAGGCTTAAGCTAGGGCACCCCTAGGCTTAATCTAGGGCACCCCTAGGCTTAGGCTAGGGCACCCCTAGGCTGAGGCTAGGACACCCCTAGGCTGAGGCTAGGGCACCCCTAGGCTGAGGCTAGGGCACCCTAGGCTTAGGCTAAAGCTAGGGTTACCCTAGCCTAAGGCTAGGGCACCCCTAAGTTTAGGCTAAGGCAAAGTCTCCCCTAGCCTAAGCCTAGGGCACCCCTAGGCTTAGGCTAGGGCACATCTAGGCTTAAGCTAGGGCACCCGTAGGCTTAGGGTAAGGCTAAGGCTCCCTGAGCCTAAGGCTAGGGCACGCCTAGGCTTTGGCAAGGGCACCCCTACGCTTAGGATAGGGAACTTCTAGGCTTAGGTTAGTGCACTCCTCGGCTTAGGCAAGGGCACCCCTAGAATTAAGCTAAGGCTAGGGCTGCCCTAGCCTAAGGCTAGGGCACCCCTAGGCTTAGGCCAGGGCACCCCTAGGCTTAGGCTAGGGCACCCCAAGGCTTAGGCTAAGGCACCCCTAGGCTTACGCTAAGGTTAGGGCTCCCCTAGCCTAAGGCTAGGGCACCTCTAGGCTTAGGCTAGGGTACCCCAAGGCTTGGCTAGGGCACCCCTAGGCTTAGGCTAAGGCTAGGCCTCTCCTAGCCTAAGGCTAGGGTACCACTAGGCTTAGGCTAGGGCACCCATAGGCTTAGGCTAGGGCACCCCTAGACGTAGGCTAGGGCAGCCCTAGGCTTAGGCTAGGGCACCCCTAGGCTTAGGCTAGGGCAGCCCTTGTCTTAGGCTAGGGCACCCTTGGCTTACGCTAGGTCACCCCATGGATTATGCTAAGGCTAGGGCACCCCTAGGCTTAGGCTAGGGCACCCCTACGCTTAGGCTAGGGCACCCCTAGGATTAGGCTAGGGCAGCCCTAGGCTTAGGCTAGGCCACCCCAAGACTTAGGCTAGGGCACCCCTAGGCTTAGGCTAAGGTTAGGGCTCACCTAGCCTAAGGCTAGGGCACCCCTAGGCTTAGGCTAGGGACCCCTAGGCTTAGGCTAGGGCACCCCTAGGCTTAGGCTAAGGCTAGGGCACCCATAGGTTCAGGCTAGGGCACACCTACACTTAGGCTAGGGAACTCCTAGGCTTAGGCTAAGGCTAGGGATCCCCTGGCATATGGCTAGGGCACCCCTAGGCTTAGGCTAGGGCACTCCTAGGCTTAGGCTAGGGCACCCCTAGGCTTAGGCTAAAGCTAGGGCTCCCCTAGCCTAAGGCTAGGGCACCCCTAGGCTTAGGCTAGGGCACTCCAAGGCTTAGGCTGGGGCTCCCCTAGGCTTAGGCTTAGGGTAGGGCTCCCCTAGCCTAAGGCTAGGGAACCACTAAGCTTAGGCAAGGGCACCCCTAACTTGGCTAGGGCACCCCTAGGCTTAGGCTAAGGCTAGGGCTCCCTTAGCCTAAGGCCAGGACACCCCTAGGCTTAGGCTACGGCATCCCTAGGCTTAGGCTAGGGACCCAAAGGCTTAGGCTAGGGCACCCCTAGGCTTAGGCTAGAGCACCCCTATTCTTAGGCTAAGGCTAGGGCTATCCTAGCCTAAGGCTAGGGCACCCATAGGCTTAGGCTAGGGCACCTCTAGGCTTTGGCTAGGGCACCCCTAGGTTTATGCTAATGCTAGGGCTCCCCTAGCCTAAGGCTAGGGCACCCCTAGGCTTAAGGTAAGGCTAGGACCCCTCTAACCTAACGCTAGGGCACCCCTAGGCTTGGGCTAGGGCACCCCAAAGCTTAGGCTAGGGCACCCCTAGGCTTAGGCTAGGGCACACTAATGCTTCAGCTAAGGCGAGGACTCCCCTAGGTTAAGGATAGGGCACCCCTATGCGTTGGATAGGGCACCCCTAGGCTTTGACTAAGGCTAGGGCTCCCCTAGCGTAAGGCTAGGGCACCCCTAAGCTTAGGCTAGGGCACCCCTAGGTTTAGGCCTGGGCGGCCCTAGTCTTAGGCTAAGGCTAGGGCTCCGCTAGCCTAAGGCTAGGGCACCCCTAGTTTTAGGCTAGGGCACCCCTTGGCTTAGGCTAGGGCTCCCCTAGGCTTAGGCTAGGGCACCCCTAGGCTTAGGCTAGGGCACCAAAGGCTTCGGCTAAGGCTAGGACTCCCCTAGACTAAGGATAGGGCACCCCTAGGCTTTGGATAGGGCACCCCTAGGCTTTGACTTAGGCTAGGGCTCCCCTAGCCTAAGGCTAGGGCACCCCTAAGCTTAGGCTAGGGCACCCCTAGGTTTAGGCTAGGTCGGCCCTAGGCTTAGGCTAAGGCTAGGGCTTCCCTAGCCTAAGGCTAGGTCACCCCTAGGCTTAGGCTAGGGCTCCCCTAAGCTTAGGCTAGTGCACCCCTAAGCTTAGGTAGGGAATGCCTAGGCTTAGTTTAGAGCACCTCTATGCTTAGGCTAGGGCACCCCTAGGCGTAGGATAGGGCACCCCTAGGCTTAGGATAGGACACCCCTAGGCTTAGGCTAGGACACCCATAGGCTTAGGCTAGGGCAACCCTAGGCTTAGGGTAGGGCAACCCTAGGCTTAGGCTAGGGCACGCCTAGTCTTAGGCTAGGGCACCCCTAGACTTAGGCTAAGTCTGGGCTCTCCTAGCCTAAGGCTAGGGTATCCCTAGGCTTAGGCTACGGCACCCCTAGGCTTAGACTAGTGCACCCCTAGGCCTAGGCTAGGGCACCCCTAGGCTTAGGCTAGGGCACCCCTAGGCTTAGGCTTGGGCAGCCCTAGGCTTAGGCTCAGGCACCCCTAAGCTTAAGCTAGGTCAGCCCTAGGATTAGGCTAAGGCTAGGGCTCCCCTAGCCTAAGGCTAGGGCACCCCTAGGCTTAAGCTAGGGCACCCCTAGGCTTAATCTAGGGCACCCCTAGGCTTAGGCTAGGGCACCCCTAGGCTGAGGCTAGGACACCCCTAGGCTGAGGCTAGGGCACCCCTAGGCTGAGGCTAGGGCACCCTAGGCTTAGGCTAAAGCTAGGGTTACCCTAGCCTAAGGCTAGGGCACCCCTAAGTTTAGGCTAAGGCAAAGTCTCCCCTAGCCTAAGCCTAGGGCACCCCTAGGCTTAGGCTAGGGCACATCTAGGCTTAAGCTAGGGCACCCGTAGGCTTAGGGTAAGGCTAAGGCTCCCTGAGCCTAAGGCTAGGGCACGCCTAGGCTTTGGCAAGGGCACCCCTACGCTTAGGATAGGGAACTTCTAGGCTTAGGTTAGTGCACTCCTCGGCTTAGGCAAGGGCACCCCTAGAATTAAGCTAAGGCTAGGGCTGCCCTAGCCTAAGGCTAGGGCACCCCTAGGCTTAGGCCAGGGCACCCCTAGGCTTAGGCTAGGGCACCCCAAGGCTTAGGCTAAGGCACCCCTAGGCTTACGCTAAGGTTAGGGCTCCCCTAGCCTAAGGCTAGGGCACCTCTAGGCTTAGGCTAGGGTACCCCAAGGCTTGGCTAGGGCACCCCTAGGCTTAGGCTAAGGCTAGGCCTCTCCTAGCCTAAGGCTAGGGTACCACTAGGCTTAGGCTAGGGCACCCATAGGCTTAGGCTAGGGCACCCCTAGACGTAGGCTAGGGCAGCCCTAGGCTTAGGCTAGGGCACCCCTAGGCTTAGGCTAGGGCAGCCCTTGTCTTAGGCTAGGGCACCCTTGGCTTACGCTAGGTCACCCCATGGATTATGCTAAGGCTAGGGCACCCCTAGGCTTAGGCTAGGGCACCCCTACGCTTAGGCTAGGGCACCCCTAGGATTAGGCTAGGGCAGCCCTAGGCTTAGGCTAGGCCACCCCAAGACTTAGGCTAGGGCACCCCTAGGCTTAGGCTAAGGTTAGGGCTCCCCTAGCCTAAGGCTAGGGCACCCCTAGGCTTAAGCTAGGGCACCCCTAGGCTTAGGCTAGGGCACCCCTAGGCTGAGGCTAGGGCACCCCTAGGCTGAGGCTAGGGAACCCTAGGCTTAGGCTAAAGCTAGGGTTACCCTAGCTAAGGCTAGGGCACGCCTAGGCTTTGGAAGGGCAGCCATAGGCTTAGGCTATGGCACCCCTAGGCTTAGGCTAGGGCAGCCCTTGTCTTAGGCTAGGGCACACCTAGGGTTACGCTAGGTCACCCCATGGATTAGGCTAAGGCTAGGGCACCCCTAGGCTTAGGCTAGGGCACCCCTAGGCTTAGGCTAGGGCACCCCTAGGCTTAGGCTAGGGCAGCCCTAGGCTTAGGCTAGGCCACCCCTAGACTTAGGCTAGGGCACCCCCAGGCTTAGGCTAAGGCTAGGGCTCCCCTAGCCTAAGGCTAGGGCACCCCAATGCTTAGGCTAGGGCACCCCTAGGCTTAGGCTAGGGCAAGCCTAGGCTTAGGCTAGGTCACCCCTAGGCTTAGGCTAAATCTAGGGCTCCCCTAGCCTAAGGCTAGGGCACCGATAGGCTTAGGCTAGGGCACCCCTAGGCTTAGGCTAGGGCACCCCTAGGATTAGGCTAAAGCTAGGGCTCCCCTAGCTAAAGGCTAGGGCACCCCTATGCTTAGGGTACGACACCCCTAGGCTTTGGCTAGCGAACCCCTAGCCTAAGGCTAGGGCACCCCTAGATATTAGGCAAGGGCACCCCTAGTCTTTGGCTAGGGCTCCCCTAGCCTAAGGTTTGGGCTCCCCTAGGTTTAGGCTAGGGCACCCCTAGGCTTAGGCTAGTGGACCCCTAGGCTTAGGCTAAGGCTAGGGCTCCCAGCCTAAGGCTAGGGCACCCCTAGGCTTAGGCTAGGGTACCCCTAGGCTTAGGCTAGGGCACCCCTAGGCTTAGGCTAAGGCTAGGGCACCCATAGGTTCAGGCTAGGGCACCCCTACACTTAGGCTAGGGAACTCCTAGGCTTAGGCTAAGGCTAGGGATCCCCTGGCGTAAGGCTAGGCACCCCTAGCCTTAGGCTTGGGCACTCCTAGGCTTAGGCTAGGGCACCCCTAGGCTTAGGCAAGGGCAACCCTAGGCTTAGGCTGGGGCTCCCCTAGGCTTAGGCTTAGGGTAGGGCTCCCCTAGCCTAAGGCTAGGGAACCACTAAGCTTAGGCTAGGGCACCCCTAACATGGCTAGGGCACCCCTAGGCTTATGCTAAGGCTAGGGCTCCCCTAGCCTAAGGCCAGGACACCCCTAGGCTTAGGTTACGGCACCCCTAGGCTTATGCTAGGGCACCCAAAGGCTTAGGCTAGGGCACCCCTAGGCTTAGGCTAGAGCACCCCTATTCTAAGGCTAAGGCTAGGGCTATCCTAGCCTAAGGCTAGGGCACCCATAGGCTTAGGCTAGGGCACCTCTAGGCTTAGGCTAGGGCACCCCTAGGTTTAGGCTAATGCTAGGGCTCCCCTAGCCTAAGGCTAGGGCACCCCTCGGCTTAGGCTAGGGCACCCCTAGGCTTAAAGTAAGGCTAGGACTCCTCTAACCTAACGCTAGGGCACCCCTAGGCTTCGGCTAGGGCACCCCAAGGCTTAGGCTAGGGCACCCCTAGGCTTAGGCTAGGGCACACTAATGCTTCAGCTAAGGCGAGGACTCCCCTAGGTTAAGGATAGGGCACCCCTAGGCGTTGGATAGGGCACCCCTAGGCTTTGACTAAGGCTAGGGCTCCCCTAGCCTAAGGCTAGGGCACCCCTAAGCTTAGGCTAGGGCACCCCTAAGTTTAGGCTAGGGCGGCCCTAGGCTTAGGCTAAGGCTAGGGCTTCGCTCGCCTAAGGCTAGGGGATCCCTAGGCTTAGGCTAGGGCACACCTAGGCTTAGGCTAGGGCTCCCCTAGGCTTAGGCTAGGGAACCCCTAGGCTTAGGCTAGGGCACCATAAGGCTTCGGCTAATGCGATGACTCCCCTAGACTAAGGATAGGGCACCCCTAGGCTTTGGATAGGGCACCCCTAGGCTTTGACTTAGGCTAGGGCTCCCCTAGCCTAAGGCTAGGGCACCCCTAAGCTTAGGCTAGGGCACCCCTAGTTTTAGGCTAGGGTGGCCCTAGGCTTAGGCTAAGGCTAGGGCTCCGCTAGCCTAAGGCTAGGGCACCCCTAGGCTTAGGCTAGGGCACCCCTAGTTTTAGGCTAGGGCACCCGTAGGTTTAGGCTAGGGCACCCCTAGGCTTAGGCTAGGGCACCCCTAGGCTTAGGCTAGGGCACCCCTAGGCTTAGGCTAGGGCACCCTAAGGCTTCGGCTAAGGCGAGGACTCCCGTAGACTAAGGATAAGGCACCCCTAGGCTTTGGATAGGGCACCCCTAGGCTTAGACTTAGGCTAGGGCTCCCCTAGCCTAAGGCTAGGGTTCCCCTAGCCTAAGGATAGGACACCCTAGACTTAGGCTAGGGCACCCCTAGGCTTAGGCTAGGGAACCCCTAGGCTTAGGATAGGGCACCCGTAGGCTTTGGCTAAGGCTAGGGCTCCCCTAGACTAAGGCTAGAGCAACCCTAGCCTTAGGCAAGGGCACTCCTAGGCTTAGGCTAGGGCACACCTAGGCTTAGGCTAGGGCAGCCCTAGGCTTAGGCTAAGGCTAGAGCTCCCCTAGCCTATGGCTAGGGCACCCCTAGGCTTAGGCTAGGGCACCCCTAGGCTTAGGCTAGGACACCCCTAGGCTTAGGCTAGGGCATCACTGGGCTTAGGCTAGGGCACCCCTAGGCTTAAGCTACGGCTAGGGCTCCCCTAGGCTAAGACTAGGGCACCCCTCGGCTTAGGCTAGGGCACCCCTAGGCTTAGGCTAGGGCACCCCTAGTATTAGGCTAGGGCACCCCTAGGATTAGGCTAGGGGAACCCTAGGCTTAGGCTAGGCACACTAAGCCTTCAGCTAAGGCGAGGACTCCCCTAGACTAATGATAGGGCACCCCTAGGCTTTGGATAGGGCACCCCTAGGCTTTGACTTAGGCTTGGGCTCCCGTAGCCTAAGGCTAGGGCACCCCTAAGCTTAGGCTAGGGCACCCCTAGGTTTAGGCTAGGGCGACCCTAGGCTTAGGCTAAGGCTAGGGCTCCGCTAGCCTAAGGCTAGGGCAGCACTAGGCTTAGGCTAGGACACCCCTAGGCTTAGGCTAGGGCACCACTAGGCTTAGGCTAGGGCACCCCTAGACTTAGGCTAAGGCTAGGGCTCCCCTAGCCTAAGACTAGGGCACCCCAAGGCTTAGGCTAGGGCCCCCCTAGGCTTAGGCTAGGGCACCCCTAGGCTTAGGCTAGGGCACCCCTAGGCTTAGGCTAGGGCAGCCCTAGGCTTAGGCTAGGACACCCTAAGGCTTTGGCTAAGGCGAGGACTCCCCTAGACTAAGTATAGGGAACCCCTAGGCTTTGGATAGGACACCCCTAGGCTTAGACTTAGGCTAGTGCTCCCTTAGCCTATGGCTCGGGCTCCCCTTGCCTAAGGATAGGACACCCCTAGGCTTAGGCTAGGGCACCCCTAGGCTTACGCTAGGGAACCTCTAGGTTTAGGATAAGCCTTGGGCTCCCCTAGACGAAGGCTAGGCACCCCTAGCCTTAGGCTAGGGCACTCCTGGGCTTAGGTTAGGGCACCCCTAGGCTTATGCTAGGGCACCCCTAGGTTTAGGCTAGGGCACCTCTAGGCTTAAGCTAGGGCACACCTAGGCTTAGGCTAGGGCAGCCCTAGGCTTAGGCTAAGGCTTGGACTCCCCTAGCCTAAAGCTAGGGCACCCCTAGGCTTAGGCTAGGGCACCCCTACGCTTAGGCTAGGGCACCCCTAGGCTTAGGCTAAGGTTAGAGCTCGCCTAGCCTAAGGCTAGGGCACCCTTAGGCTTAGGCTAGGACACCCCTCGGCTTAGGCTAGGGCACCACTAGGTTTAGGCTAGGGCACCCCTAGGATTAGGCTAGGGCAACCCAAGGCTTAGGCTAGGGCACCCCTAGGCTTAGGCTAAGGCACCCCTAGGCTTAGGCTAAGGCTAGTGCTCCCCTAGCCTAAGGCTAGGGCACCCCTAGGCTTAGGCTAGGGCACCCCTAGGCTGAGGCTAGGACACCCCTAGGCTGAGGCTAGGGCACCCCTAGGCTGAGGCTAGGGCACCCTAGGCTTAGGCTAAAGCTAGGGTTACCCTAGCCTAAGGCTAGGGCACCCCTAAGTTTAGGCTAAGGCAAAGTCTCCCCTAGCCTAAGACTAGGGCACCCCTAGGCTTAGGCTAGGGCACATCTAGGCTTAAGCTAGGGCACCCGTAGGCTTAGGGTAAGGCTAAGGCTCCCTGAGCCTAAGGCTAGGGCACGCCTAGGCTTTGGCAAGGGCACCCCTACGCTTAGGATAGGGAACTTCTAGGCTTAGGTTAGTGCACTCCTCGGCTTAGGCAAGGGCACCCCTAGAATTAAGCTAAGGCTAGGGCTGCCCTAGCCTAAGGCTAGGGCACCCCTAGGCTTAGGCCAGGGCACCCCTAGGCTTAGGCTAGGGCACCCCAAGGTTTAGGCTAAGGCACCCCTAGGCTTACGCTAAGGTTAGGGCTCCCCTAGCCTAAGGCTAGGGCACCTCTAGGCTTAGGCTAGGGCACCCCAAGGCTTAGCTAGGGCACCCCTAGGCTTAGGCTAAGGCTAGGCCTCTCCTAGCCTAAGGCTAGGGTACCACTAGGCTTAGGCTAGGGCACCCCTAGGCTTAGGCTAGGGCACCCCTAGGCGTAGGCTAGGGCATCCCTAGGCTTAGGCTAGGGCACCCCTAGGCTTAGGCTAGGGCAGCCCTTGTCTTAGGCTAGGGCACCCCTAGGCTTACGCTAGGTCACCCCATGGATTATGCTAAGGCTAGGGCACCCCTACGCTTAGGCTAGGGCACCCCTAGGCTTAGGCTAGGGCAGCCCTAGGCTTAGGCTAGGCCACCCCTAGACTTAGGGTAGGGCACCCCTAGGCTTAGGCTAAGGTTAGGCCTCCCCTAGCCTAAGGCTAGGGCACCCCTAGGCTTAAGCTAGGGCACCCCTAGGCTTAGGCTAGGGCACCCCTAGGCTGAGGCTAGGGCACCCCTAGGCTGAGGCTAGGGAACCCTAGGCTTAGGCTAAAGCTAGGGTTACCCTAGCTAAGGCTAGGGCACGCCTAGGCTTTGGAAGGGAAGCCATAGGCTTAGGCTATGGCACACCTAGGCTTAGGCTAGGGCAGCCCTTGTCTTAGGCTAGGGAACCCGTAGGGTTACGCTAGGTCACCCCATGGATTAGGCTAAGGCTAGGGCACCCCAAGGCTTAGGCTAGGGCACCCCTAGGCTTAGGCTAGGGCAGCCCTAGGCTTAGGCTAGTTCACCCCTAGACTTAGGCTAGCGCACCCCTAGGCTTAGGCTAAGGCTAGGGCTCCCCTAGCCTAAGGCTAGGGCACCCCAATGCTTAGGCTAGGGCACCCCTAGGCTTAGGCTAGGGCACCCCTAGGATTAGGCTAAAGCTAGGGCTCCCCTAGCTAAAGGCTAGGGCACCCCTATGCTTAGGGTACGACACCCCTAGGCTTTGGCTAGCGAACCCCTAGCCTAAGGCTAGGGCACCCCTAGATATTAGGCAAGGGCACCCCTAGTCTTTGGCTAGGGCTCCCCTAGCCTAAGGCTAAGGCTCCCCTAGGCTTAGGCTAGGGCACCCCTAGGCTTAGGCTAGTGGACCCCTAGGCTTAGGCTAAGGCTAGGGCTCCCAGCCTAAGGCTAGGGCACCCCTAGGCTTAGGCTAGGGTACCCCTAGGCTTAGGCTAGGGCACCCCTAGGCTTAGGCTAAGGCTAGGGCACCCATAGGTTCAGGCTAGGGCACCCCTACACTAAGGCTAGGGAACTCCTAGGCTTAGGATAAGGCTAGGGATCCCCTGGCGTAAGGCTAGGGCACCCCTAGCCTTAGGCTCGGGCACTCCTAGGCTTAGGCTAGGGCACCCCTAGGCTTAGGCTAAAGCTAGGGCTCCCCTAGCCTAAGGCTAGGGCACCCCTAGGCTTAGGCTAGGGCAACCCTAGGCTTAGGCTGGGGCTACCCTAGGCTTAGGCTTAGGGTAGGGCTCCCCTAGCCTAAGGCTAGGGAACCACTAAGCTTAGGCTAGGGCACCCCTAACATGGCTAGGGCACCCCTAGGCTTATGCTAAGGCTAGGGCTCCCCTAGCCTAAGGCCAGGACACCCCTAGGCTTAGGTTACGGCACCCCTAGGCTTATGCTAGGGCACCCAAAGGCTTAGGCTAGGGCACCCCTAGGCTTAGGCTAGAGCACCCCTATTCTAAGGCTAAGGCTAGGGCTATCCTAGCCTAAGGCTAGGGCACCCATAGGCTTAGGCTAGGGCACCTCTAGGCTTAGGCTAGGGCACCCCTAGGTTTAGGCTAATGCTAGGGCTCCCCTAGCCTAAGGCTAGGGCACCCCTCGGCTTAGGCTAGGGCACCCCTAGGCTTAAGGTAAGGCTAGGACTCCTCTAACCTAACGCTAGGGCACCCCTAGGCTTCGGCTAGGGCACCCCAAGGCTTACGCTAGGGCACCCCTAGGCTTAGGCTAGGGCACACTAATGCTTCAGCTAAGGCGAGGACTCCCCTAGGTTAAGGATAGGGCACCCCTAGGCGTTGGATAGGGCACCCCTAGGCTTTGACTAAGGCTAGGGCTCCCCTAGCCTAAGGCTAGGGCACCCCTAAGCTTAGGCTAGGGCACCCCTAAGTTTAGGCTAGGGCGGCCCTAGGCTTAGGCTAAGGCTAGGGCTTCGCTAGCCTAAGGCTAGGGGACCCCTAGGCTTAGGCTAGGGCACACCTAGGCTTAGGCTAGGGCTCCCCTAGGCTTAGGCTAGGGAACCCCTAGGCTTAGGCTAGGGCACCATAAGGCTTCGGCTAATGCCATGACTCCCCTAGACTAAGGATAGGGCACCCCTAGGCTTTGGATAGGGCACCCCTAGGCTTTGACTTAGGCTAGGGCTCCCCTAGCCTAAGGCTAGGGCACCCCTAAGCTTAGGCTAGGGCACCCCTAATTTTAGGCTAGGGCGGCCCTAGGCTTAGGCTAAGGCTAGGGCTCCGCTAGCCTAAGGCTAGGGCACCCCTAGGCTTAGGCTAGGGCACCCCTAGTTTTAGGCTAGGGCACCCGAAGGTTTAGCCTAGGGCACCCCTAGGCTTAGGCTAGGGCACCCCTAGGCTTAGGCTAGGGCACCCCTAGGCTTAGGCTAGGGCACCCTAAGGTTTCGGCTAAGGCGAGGACTCCCCTAGACTAAGGATAGGGCACCCCTAGGCTTTGGATAGGGCACCCCTAGGCTTAGACTTAGGCTAAGGCTCCCCTAGCCTAAGGCTAGGGCTCCCCTAGCCTAAGGATAGGACACCCTAGACTTAGGCTAGGGCACCCCTAGGCTTAGGCTAGGGAACCCCTAGGCTTAGGATAGGGCACCCGTAGGCTTTGGCTAAGGCTAGGGCTCCCCTAGACTAAGGCTAGAGCAACCCTAGCCTTAGGCAAGGGCACTCCTAGGCTTAGGCTAGGGCACACCTAGGCTTAGGCTAGGGCAGCCCTAGGCTTAGGCTAAGGCTAGAGCTCCCCTAGCCTATGGCTAGGGCACCCCTAGGCTTAGGCTAGGGCACCCCTAGGCTTAGGCTAAGGCTAGGGCTTCCCTGGCCTAATGCTTGGGAAACCCTAGCCTAAGGCTAGGGCACCCCTAGGCTTAGGCTAGGACACCCCTAGGCTTAGGCTAGGGCATCACTAGGCTTAGGCTAGGGCACCCCTAGGCTTAAGCTACGGCTAGGGCTCCCCTAGGCTAAGACTAGGGCACCCCTCGGCTTAGGCTTGGGCACCCCTAGGCTTAGGCTAGGGCACCCCTAGGATTAGGCTAGGGCACCCCTAGGATTAGGCTAGGGGAACCCTAGGCTTAGGCTAGGCACACTAAGCCTTCAGCTAAGGCGAGGACTCCCCTAGACTAATGATAGGGCACCCCTAGGCTTTGGATAGGGCACCCCTAGGCGTAGGCTAGGGCAACCCTAGGCTTTGGCTAGGGCACCCCTAGGCTTAGGCTAGGGCAGCCCTAGGCTTAGGCTAGGGCACCCCTAGGCTTACGCTAGGTCACCCCTAGGATTCGGCTAAGGTTAGGACTCCCCTAGCCTAAGGCAAGGGCACCCCTAGGCTTAGGCTAGCGCACCCCAAGGCTTAGGCTAGGGCTCCCCTAGACTTAGGCTAAGGCTAGGGATCCCCTAGCCTAAGGCTAGGGCACCCCTAGGCTTAGGCTAGGGCACCCCTAGTTTTAGGCTAGGGCACCCGAAGGTTTAGCCTAGGGCACCCCTAGGCTTAGGCTAGGGCACCCCTAGGCTTAGGCTAGGGCACCCCTAGGCTTAGGCTAGGGCACCCTAAGGTTTCGGCTAAGGCGAGGACTCCCCTAGACTAAGGATAGGGCACCCCTAGGCTTTGGATAGGGCACCCCTAGGCTTAGACTTAGGCTAAGGCTCCCCTAGCCTAAGGCTAGGGCTCCCCTAGCCTAAGGATAGGACACCCTAGACTTAGGCTAGGGCACCCCTAGGCTTAGGCTAGGGAACCCCTAGGCTTAGGATAGGGCACCCGTAGGCTTTGGCTAAGGCTAGGGCTCCCCTAGACTAAGGCTAGAGCAACCCTAGCCTTAGGCAAGGGCACTCCTAGGCTTAGGCTAGGGCACACCTAGGCTTAGGCTAGGGCAGCCCTAGGCTTAGGCTAAGGCTAGAGCTCCCCTAGCCTATGGCTAGGGCACCCCTAGGCTTAGGCTAGGGCACCCCTAGGCTTAGGCTAAGGCTAGGGCTTCCCTGGCCTAATGCTTGGGAAACCCTAGCCTAAGGCTAGGGCACCCCTAGGCTTAGGCTAGGACACCCCTAGGCTTAGGCTAGGGCATCACTAGGCTTAGGCTAGGGCACCCCTAGGCTTAAGCTACGGCTAGGGCTCCCCTAGGCTAAGACTAGGGCACCCCTCGGCTTAGGCTTGGGCACCCCTAGGCTTAGGCTAGGGCACCCCTAGGATTAGGCTAGGGCACCCCTAGGATTAGGCTAGGGGAACCCTAGGCTTAGGCTAGGCACACGAAGCCTTCAGCTAAGGCGAGGACTCCCCTAGACTAATGATAGGGCACCCCTAGGCTTTGGATAGGGCACCCCTAGGCGTAGGCTAGGGCAACCCTAGGCTTTGGCTAGGGCACCCCTAGGCTTAGGCTAGGGCAGCCCTAGGCTTAGGCTAGGGCACCCCTAGGCTTACGCTAGGTCACCCCTAGGATTCGGCTAAGGTTAGGACTCCCCTAGCCTAAGGCAAGGGCACCCCTAGGCTTAGGCTAGCGCACCCCAAGGCTTAGGCTAGGGCTCCCCTAGACTTAGGCTAAGGCTAGGGATCCCCTAGCCTAAGGCTAAAGCACCCCTAGGCTTAGGCTAGGGCACCCCTAGGCTTAGGCTAGGGCACCCCTATGCTCAGGCTAAGGCTAGGGCTCGCCTAGCCTAACCTTAAGGCACCCCTAAGCTTAGGCTAGGGCACCCCTAGGCTTAGGGTAGGGCACCGCTAGGCTTAGGATAGGGCCCCCCTAGGCTTAGGCTAGGGCACACCTAGGCTTAGGCTAGGGCACGCCTAGGCTTAGGCTAGGGCACCCCTAGGCTTAGGCTAAGGCGGTGCTCCCCTAGCCTAACCCTAGGGCACCCCTAGGCTTAGGCTAGGGCACCCCTAGGCTTAGAGTAGGGCACCCCTAGGCTTAGGCTAAGGCTGGGCTCTCCTAGCCTAAGGCTAGGGTACCCCTAGGCTTAGGCTAGGGCACCCCTAGGCTTAGGCTAGGGCACCCCTAGACGTAGGTTAGGGCAGTCCTAGGCTTAGGCTAGGGCACCCCTAGGCTGAGGCTTGGGAAGCCCTAGGCTTAGGCTAGGGCACCCCTATGCTTAGGCTAGGGCTCCCCTAGGCTTAGGCTAAGGCTAGGGATCCCCTAGCCTAAGGCTAAGTCACCCCTAGGCTTAGGCTAGCGCACCCCTAGGCTTAGGCTAGGGCACCCCTAGGCTTAGGTTAGGACACCCCTAGGCTTAGGCTAGGGCACCCCTAGGCTTAGGCTAAGGCTAGGGCTTCCCTAGCCTAAGGCTAGGGCACCCCTAAGCTTAAGCTAGGGCTCCACAAGGCTTAGGCTAGGGCACCCCTAGGCTTAGGCTAAGGCTAGGGCTCCCGTAGTCTAAGGCTAGGGCACCCTTAGGCTTAGACTAGGGCACCCCTAGCCTTAGACTAGGGCACCCCTAGGCTTAGGCTAAGGCTAGAGGAATCCTAGGCTTAGACTAGGGCACCCCTAGGCTAAGGCTAGGGCACCCCTAGGCTCAGGCTAGGGCACCCCTACACTTAGGCTAGGGCACCCCTAGGCTTAGGCTAAGGCTAGGGATCCCCTAGCCTAAGGCTAAGGCACCCATAGGCTTAGGCTAGGGCACCCCTAGGCTTAGGCTAGGGCACCCCTAGGCTTAGGCTAGGTCACCCCTAGGCTTAGGCTTTGGCATCCCTAAGCTTAGGCTAGGGCACCCCTAGGCTTAGGCTTGGGCAACCCTAGGCTTAGGCTAGGGCACCCCTAGGCTTAGGATAGGGCACCCCTAGGCTTAGGCTAGGACACCCCTAGGCTTAGGCTAAGGCTAGGGATCCACTAACCTCAGGTTAGGGCACCCTTAGACTCAGGCTAGGGCACCCCTAAGCTTAGGCTTGCGCAATCCGAGGCTTAGGCTAAGGCTAGGGCTCCCCTAGCCTCAGATTAGGGCACCCCTAGTCTCAGGCTAGGGCACCACTAGGCTTAGACTAGGGCACCCCTAGACTTAGCCTAAGGCTAGGGCTCCCCTAGCCTAAGGCTACGGCACCCCTAGGCTCAGGCTAGGGCACCCGTAGGCTTAGACTAGGGCACCCCTAGGCTTAGGAAAAGGCTAGGGTTCCCCTAGCCTAAGGCTAGGGCACCCATAGGCTCAAGCTAGGGCACCCCTAGGCTCAGGCTAGGGCACCCCTAGGCTTAGGCTCGGGCACCCGTAGGCTTAGGCTAAGGCTAGGGTTCCCCTAGCCTCAGGCTAGGCCACCCCTACGCATAGACTAGGGCACCCCTAGGCTTAGACTAACGCTAGGGCTTCCCTAGCCTAAGGCTCGAGCACCCCTAGGATTAGGCTAGGGCACCCCTAGGCTTAGGTTAAGGCTAGGGTTCCCCTAATCTTAGGCTAGGGCACCCCCAGGCTTAGGCTTAGGCTAGGGCTCCCCTAGGCTTAGGTTTGGGCACCCCTAGGCTTAGGCTAGGGCACCCCTTGGCTTAGGCTAGGGCACCCCTAGGCTTAGGTTAAGGCTAGGGCTCCCCTAATCTTAGGCTAGGGCACCCCTAGGCTTAGTCTTAGGCTAGGGCTCCCCTAGGCTTAGTCTTGGGCACCCCAAGGCTTAGGCTAGGGCACCCCTAGGCTTAGGCTAGGGCACCCCTAGGCTTAGGCTAGGGCACCACTTGGCTTTTGCTAGGGCACCCCTAGGCTTAGGCTAAGGCTAGGGATCCCCTAGCTAAGGCTAAGGCACTCATAGGCTTAGGCTTGGGCACCCCTAGGCTTGAGCTTGGTTACCCCTAGGTTTAGGCTAAGGCTAGGGCTCCCCAGCCTAAGGCTAGGGCACCCCTAGGCTTAGGCTAAGGCACCACTAGACTTGGGCTAGGGCACCCCTAGGCTTAGGGTATGGCACCCCAAGGCTTCGGCTAAGGCGAGGACTCCCCTAGCCTAAGGATAGGGCACCCCTAGGCTTAGGCTAGGGCACCCCTAGGCTTGGAATAAGGCTAGGGCTCCCCTACCCTAAGGCTAGGGCACCCCTAGGCTTAGAGTAGGGCACCCCTAGGCTTACGCTAGGGCACCCCTAGGCTTAGGATAGGGCACCCCTAGGCTTAGGCTAAGGCTAGGGCTCCACTAGACTAAGGCTACTGCACCCCTAGCCTTAGGCTAGGACACACATAGGCTTAGGCTAGGGCAACCCTAGGCTTAGGCTAGGGCACACCTAGGCTTAGGCTAGGGCACCCCTAGGCTTGGAATAAGGCTAGGGCTCCCCTACCCTAAGGCTAGGGCACCCCTAGGCTTAGAGTAGGGCACCCCTAGGCTTACGCTAGGGCACCCCTAGGCTTAGGATAGGGCACCCCTAGGCTTAGGCTAAGGCTAGGGCTCCACTAGACTAAGGCTACTGCACCCCTAGCCTTAGGCTAGGACACACATAGGCTTAGGCTAGGGCAACCCTAGGCTTAGGCTAGGGCACACCTAGGCTTAGGCTAGGGCGCCCGAAGGCTTAGGATAGGGCACCCCTAGGCTTAGGATAGGGCACCCCTAGGCTTAGGCTAAGGCTAGGGCTCCACTAACCTCAGATTAGGGCACCCTTACACTCAGGCGAGGGCACCCCAAGGCTTAGGCTGGGGCACCCCTAGGCTTAGGCTAAGGCTAGGGCTCCCCTGTCCTCAGGCTAGGCCACCACTAGGTTTAGGCTAGGGCAACCCTAGGCTTAGGCTAAGGCTAGGGCTCCCCTAGCCTAAGGCTAAGGCACCCATAAGCTTAGGCTAGGGCACCCCTAGGCTTAGGCTAGGGCACCCCAAGGTTTCGGCTAAGGCGAGGACTCCCCTGGCCTAAGGATAGGGCACCCTTAGGCTTAGGCTAGGGCACCCCTAGGCTTGGACTAAGGCTAGGGCTCCCCTAAACTAAGGCTAGGGCACCCCTAGGCTTAGGCTAGGGCACCCCTAGGCTTAGGCTAGAACACCCTTAGGCTTAGGCTATTAAACTCCTAGGCTTAGGCTAGTGCACCCCTAGGCTTAGGATAGGGCACCCCTATGCTTAGGCTAAGGCTAGGGCTCCACTAGACTAAGTCTAGGGCACCCCTAGCCTTAGGTTAGGACACACCTAGGCTTAGGCTAGGGCACCCCTAGGCTTAGACTAGGGCACCCCTAGGCTTAGGCTAGGGCATCCCTAGGCTTAGGCTAGGGCACCCCTAGACTTAGGCAAGAACACCCGTAGGCTTAGGCTAGGGCACCCCTAGGCTTAGGCTAGGGCACCCCTAGGCTTAGGCTAAGGCTAGGGCTCCCCTAACCTAAGGCTAGGGCACCCCTAGCCTAAGCCTAGGGCACCCCTTGGCTAAGGCTTGGGCAACCCTAGGCTTAGGCTAGGGCACCCCTAGGCTTAGGATAGGGCACCCCTAGGTTAAGGTAAGGCTAGGGCTCCACTAACCTCAGATTAGGGCACCCTTACACTCAGGCTAGGGCACGCCTAAGCTTAGGCTAGGGCAATCCTAGGCTTAGGCTAAGGCTGGGGCTCCCCTAGGCTCAGACTAGGGCACCCCTAGGCTCCGGATAGGGCATCACCAGGCTTACACTAGGGCTCCCCTAGACTTAGCCTAAACTAGGGCTCCCCTAGCCTAAGGCTACAGCACCCCTAGGCTCAGGCTAGGGCAACCGTAGGGTTAGACTAGGGCACCCCTAGGCTTAGGAAAAGGCTAGGGCTCCCCTAGCCTAAGGCTAGGGCACCCACAGGGTCAAGCTAGGGCACCCCTAGGCTCAGGCTAGGGCACCCCTAGGCTTAGGCTAGTGCACCCGTAGGCTTAGGCTAAGGCTAGGGCTCCCCTAATCTTAGGCTAGGGCACCCCTAGGCTTAGGCTTAGGCTAGGGCTCCTCTAGGCTTAGGCTTGGGCACCCCTAGGCTTAGGCTAGGGCACCCCTAGGCTTAGGCTAGGGCACCCCTAGGCTTAGGCTAGGGCACCCTTAGGCTTAGGCTAGGGCACCACTAGGCTTTTGCTAGGGCACCCCTAGGCTTAGGCTAAGGCTAGGGCTCCCCTAACCTAAGGCTAGGGCACCCCTAGCCTAAGCCTAGGGCACCCCTTGGCTAAGGCTTGGGCAACCCTAGGCTTAGGCTAGGGCACCCCTAGGCTTAGGATAGGGCACCCCTAGGTTAAGGTAAGGCTAGGGCTCCACTAACCTCAGATTAGGGCACCCTTACACTCAGGCTAGGGCACGCCTAAGCTTAGGCTAGGGCAATCCTAGGCTTAGGCTAAGGCTGGGGCTCCCCTAGGCTCAGACTAGGGCACCCCTAGGCTCCGGATAGGGCATCACCAGGCTTACACTAGGGCTCCCCTAGACTTAGCCTAAACTAGGGCTCCCCTAGCCTAAGGCTACAGCACCCCTAGGCTCAGGCTAGGGCAACCGTAGGGTTAGACTAGGGCACCCCTAGGCTTAGGAAAAGGCTAGGGCTCCCCTAGCCTAAGGCTAGGGCACCCACAGGGTCAAGCTAGGGCACCCCTAGGCTCAGGCTAGGGCACCCCTAGGCTTAGGCTAGTGCACCCGTAGGCTTAGGCTAAGGCTAGGGCTCCCCTAATCTTAGGCTAGGGCACCCCTAGGCTTAGGCTTAGGCTAGGGCTCCTCTAGGCTTAGGCTTGGGCACCCCTAGGCTTAGGCTAGGGCACCCCTAGGCTTAGGCTAGGGCACCCCTAGGCTTAGGCTAGGGCACCCTTAGGCTTAGGCTAGGGCACCACTAGGCTTTTGCTAGGGCACCCCTAGGCTTAGGCTAAGGCTAGGGCTCCCCTAGTCTAAGGGTAGGGCACCCCTAGGCTTAGGCTAAGGCACCCCTAGGCTTAGGCTAGGGCACCCCTAGGCTTAGGCTAAGGCTAGGGCTCCCCTACTCTAAGGCTAGGGAACCCTTAGGCTTAGACTAGGGCACCCCTAGGCTTAGGCTAGGGCTCCCCTAGGTTTAGGCTAGGGCACCCCTAGCCTTAGGCTAGGACACACATAGGCTTAGGCTAGGGCACCCCTAGGCTTAGGCTAGGGCACCCCTAGGCTTAGGCTAGGGCTCCCCAAGGCTTAGGCTAAGGCTAGGGCTCCCATAGACTAAGGCTAGGGCACCCCTAGGCTTAGACTAGGGCACCCCTAGGCTTAGGTTAGTGCACCCCTAGGCTTTAGCTAGGGCTCCCCTAGACTTAGGCTAAGGCTACGGCTCCCCTAGCCTCAGGCTATTGCACCCTTAGGCTCAGGCTATGACACCCCTAGGCTTAGGCTAGGGCAATCCTAGGCTAGACTAACGGTAGAGCTCCCCTATCCTCAGGCTAGGACACCCGTAGGCTCAGGCTAGGGCACCCCTAGGCTCAGGATAGGGCACCCCTAGGCTTAGGCTAGGGCACCCCTAGGCTTAGGCTAAGGCTAGGGCTCCCCTAGCCTCAGGCTAGGCCACCCCTAGGCTTAGTCTAGGGCACCCCTAGGCTTAGGCTAACGCTAGGGCTCCCCTAGACTAAGGCTCGAGCACCCATAGGCTTAGCCTAGGGCACCCCTAGGCTTAGGTTAAGGCTAGGGCTCCCCTAGCCTAAGGCTAGGGCACCCCTAGGCTTAGGCTAGGGCACCCCTAGTTTTAGGCTAGGGCACCCTAAGGCTTCGGCTAAGGCGAGGACTCCCCTAGACTAAGTATAGGGCACCCCTAGGCGTTGGATAGGTCACCCCTATGCTTAGACTTAGGCTAGGGCTCCCCTAGGCTAAGGCTAGGGCTCCCCCAGCCTAATGATTGGACACCCCTAGGCTTAGGCTAGGGCACCCCTAGGCTTAGGCTAGGGAACCCCTAGGCTTAGGATATGGCACCCCTAGGCTTAGGCTAAGGCTAGGGCACCCCTAGGCTTAGGCTAAGGCACCCCTAGGCTTAGGCTAGGGCACCCCTAGGCTTAGGCTAAGGCTAGGGCTCCCCTAGTCTAAGGCTAGGGAACCCTTAGGCTTAGACTAGGGCACCCCTAGGCTTAGGCTAGGGCTCCCCTTGGTTTAGGCTAGGGCACCCCTAGCCTTAGGCTAGGACACACATAGAGTTAGGCTAGGGCACCCCTAAGCTTAGGCTAGGGCACCCCTAGGCTTAGGCTAGGGCTCCCCAAGGCTTAGGCTAAGGCTAGGGCTCCCATAGACTAAGGCTAGGGCACCCCTAGGCTTAGACTAGGGCACCCCTAGGCTTAGGCTAGTGCACCCCTAGGCTTTAGCTAGGGCTCCCCTAGGCTTTGGCTAAGGCTACGGCTCCCCTAGCCTCAGGCTAGTGCACCCTTAGGCTCAGGCTATGACACCCCTAGGCTTAGGCTAGGGCAATCCTAGGCTAGACTAACGCTAGAGCTCCCCTATCCTCAGGCTAGGACACCCGTAGGCTCAGGCTAGGGCACCCCTAGGCTCAGGATAGGGCACCCCTAGGCTTAGGCTAGGGCACCCCTAGGCTTAGGCTAAGGCTAGGGCTCCCCTAGCCTCAGGCTAGGCCACCCCTAGGCTTAGTCTAGGGCACCCCTAGGCTTAGGCTAACGCTAGGGCTCCCCTAGACTAAGGCTCGAGCACCCATAGGCTTAGCCTAGGGCACCCCTAGGCTTAGGTTAAGGCTAGGGCTCCCCTAGCCTAAGGCTAGGGCACCCCTAGGCTTAGGCTAGGGCACCCCTAGTTTTAGGCTAGGGCACCCTAAGGCTTCGGCTAAGGCGAGGACTCCCCTAGACTAAGTATAGGGCACCCCTAGGCGTTGGATAGGTCACCCCTATGCTTAGACTTAGGCTAGGGCTCCCCTAGGCTAAGGCTAGGGCTCCCCCAGCCTAATGATTGGACACCCCTAGGCTTAGGCTAGGGCACCCCTAGGCTTAGGCTAGGGAACCCCTAGGCTTAGGATATGGCACCCCTAGGCTTAGGCTAAGGCTAGGGCACCGCTAGGCTTAGGCTAAGGCACCCCTAGGCTTAGGCTAGGGCACCCCTAGGCTTAGGCTAAGGCTAGGGCTCCCCTAGTCTAAGGCTAGGGAACCCTTAGGCTTAGACTAGGGCACCCCTAGGCTTAGGGTAGGGCTCCCCTTGGTTTAGGCTAGGGCACCCCTAGCCTTAGGCTAGGACACACATAGGGTTAGGCTAGGGCACCCCTAAGCTTAGGCTAGGGCACCCCTAAACTTAGGCTAGGGCTCCCCAAGGCTTCGGCTAAGGCTAGGGCTCCCATAGACTAAGGCTAGGGCACCCCAAGGCTTAGACTAGGGCACCCCTAGGCTTAGGCTAGTGCACCCCTAGGCTTTAGCTAGGGCTCCCCTAGGCTTTGGCTAAGGCTACGGCTCCCCTAGCCTCAGGCTAGTGCACCCATAGGCTCAGGCTATGACACCCCTAGGCTTAGGTTAGGGCAACCTAGGATAGACTAACGCTAGAGCTCCCCTATCCTCAGGCTAGGACACCCGTAGGCTTAGGCTAGGGCACCCCTAGGCTCAGGATAGGGCACCCCTAGGCTTAGGCTAAGGCTAGGGCTCCCCTAGCCTCAGGCTAGGCCACCCCTAGGCTTAGTCTAGGGCACCCCTAGGCTTAGGCTAACGCTAGGGCTCCCCTAGACTAAGGCTCGTGCACCCATAGGCTTAGCCTAGGGCACCCCTAGGCTTAGGTTAAGGCTAGGGCTCCCCTAGCCTAAGGCTAGGGCACCCCTAGGCTTAGGCTAGGGCACCCCTAGGCTTAGGCTAGGGCACCCTAAGGCTTCGGCTAAGGCGAGGACTCCCCTAGACTAAGTATAGGGCACCCCTAGGCGTTGGATAGGGCACCCCTATGCTTAGACTTAGGCTAGGGCTCCCCTAGGCTAAGGCTAGGGCTCCCCCAGGCTAAGGATTGGACACCCCTAGGCTTAGGCTAGGGCACCCCTAGGCTTAGGCTAGGAAACCCCTAGGCTTAGGATATGGCACCCCTAGGCTTAGGCTAAGGCTAGGGCTCCCCTAGACTAAGGCTAAGGCACCCCTAGCCTTAGGCTAGGGCACTCCTAGGCTTAGGCTAAGGCACCCCTAGGCTTAGGCTAGGGTACCCCTAGGTTTAGGCTAGGGCACCCATAGGCTTAAGCTAGGGCACACCAAGGCTTAGGCTAGGGCACCCCTAGGCTTAGGCTAGGGCACCCCTAGGCTTAGGCTAAGGCTAGGGCACCCCTAGCCTAAGACTAGGGCACCCCTAGCTTAGGCTAGGGCACCCCTAGGCTTAGGCTAGGACACCCCTATGCTTAGCCTAGAGCACCCCTAGGCTTAGGCTAGGGAACCCCTAGGTTTAGGCTAGAGCACCCCTAGGCTTAGGCTAAGGCTAGTGCTCCCCTAGCCTAAGGCTAGGGCACCCCTAGACCTAGGCTAGGGCACCCTTAGGCTTAGGCTAGAAGTCCACTAGGCTTAGGCTAGGGCAGCCATAGGCTTAGGCTAAGGCTAGGGCTCCCCTAGCCTAAGGCCTGGGCACCCCGAGTCTTAGGCTAGGGTACCCCTAGGCTTAGGCTAGGGCACCCCTTGGCTTAGGCTAAGGCTAGGGCTCCCTAGCCTAAGGCTAGGGCACCCCTAGGTTTAGGCTAGGGCACCTCTACCCTAAGGTTAGTGCCCCCTAGGCTTAGGCTAAGGCAGCCCTAGGCTTAGGCTAGGGCAGCCCTAGGCTTAGGCTAAGGCCAGGGCTCGCCTATCCTAAGGCTAGGGCAGCCCTAGGCTTTGGCTAGAGCACCCGTAGGCTTAGGCCAGGGCAACCTTAGCCTTAGGCTAGGGCACCCCTGGCGTAGTCTAGGGCACCCCTAGGCTTAGGCAAAGGCTAGGGCTCCCATAGCCTAAGGCTAGGGCACCCCTAGGCTCAGGCTAGGGCACCCCCAGGCTTAGGCTAGGGAACCCCTAGGCTTAGGCTAGGGCACCCCTAGGCTTTGGCTAGAGCACCCGTAGGCTTAGGCCAGGGCACCCTTAACCTTAGGCTAGGGTACCCCTGGCTTAGGCTAGGGCAATCCAAGGCTAGACTAAATCTAGGGCTCCCCTAGCCTCAGGCTATGGCACCCGTAGGCTCAGGCTAGGGCACCCTTAGGCTCAGGCAAGGGCACCCCTAGGCTTAGGATAGGGCACCCCTAGGCTTAGGCTAGGGTACCCCTAAGCTTAGGCTAGGGCACCCCTAGGCATAGGCTCGGGCACCCCTAGGCTTAGGCTAAGGCTAGGGCACCCCAAGGCTTAGGGTAGGGCAACGCTAGGCTTAGGCTCGGGCACCCCTAGGCTTAGGCTAAGGTTAGGGGACCCCTAGGCTTAGGCTAGGGCACCCCTACGCTTAGGCTAGGGCACCCCTAGGTTTAGGGTAGGGCACCCCTAGGCTTAGGTTAAGTCTAGGGCACACCTAGACTTGGGTTAGGGCACCCCTAGGCTTAGGCAAGGGCACCCCAAGGCTTCGGCTAAGGCGAGGACTCCCCTAGCCTAAGGATAGGGCACCCCTAGGCTTAGGCTAGGGCACCCCTAGGCTTGGAATAAGGCTAGGGGTGCCCGAGCCTAAGGCTAGGGCACCCCTAGGCTTAGACTAGGGCACCCCTAGGCTTACGCTAGGGCACCCCTAGGCTTAGGATAAGGCACCCCTAGGCTTAGGCTAAGGCTAGGGCTCCACTAGACTAAGGCTAGGGCACCCCTAGCCTTAGGCTAGGACACACATAGGCTTAGGCTAGGGCACCCCTAGGCTTAGGCTAGGGCACCCCTAGGCTTATGCTAGGGCGCCCCAAGGCTTAGGCTAAGGCTAGGGCTCCCCTACCCTAAGGCTAGGGCACCCCTAGGCTTAGATTAGGGCACGCCTAGGCTTAGGCTAGTACACCCCTAGGCTTTAGCTAGGGCTCCCCTAGGCTTAGGCTAAGGCTACGGCTCCCCTAGCCACAGGCTAGTGCACCCCTAGACTCAGGCTATGACACCCCTAAGCTTAGGCTAGGGCAATCCTAGGCTAGAATAACGCTAGAGCTCCCCTATCCTCACACTAGGACACCCGTAGGCTCAGGCTAGGGCACCCCTAGGCTCAGGCTAGGGCACCCCTAGGCTTAGGCTAGGGCACCCCTAGGCTTAGGCTAAGGCTAGGGCTCCCCTGTCCTCAGGCTAGGCCACCACTAGGTTTAGGCTAGGACACCCCTAGGCTTAGGCTAAGGCTAGGGCTCCCCTAGCCTACGGCTAAGGCACCCATAGGCTTAGGCTAGGGCACCCCTAGGCTTAGGCTAGGGCACCCCAAGGTTTAGGCTAGGGCGAGGACTCCCCTAGCCTAAGGATAGGGCACCCTTAGGCTTATGCTAGGGCACCCCTAGGCTTGGACTTAGGCTAGGGCTCCCCCAGACTAAGGCTAGGGCACCCCGAGGCTTAGGCTAGGGCACCCCTAGGCTTAGGCTAGAACACCCGTAGGCTTAGGCTATTGCACCCCTAGGCTTAGGCTAGTGCACCCCTAGGCTTAGGATAGGGCACCCCTATGCTTAGGCTAAGGCTAGGGCTCCACTAGACTAAGTCTAGGGCACCCCTAGCCTTAGGCTAGGACACACCTAGGCTTAGGCTAGGTCACCCCTAGGCTTAGACTAGGGCTCCCCTAGACTAAGGCTAGGGCACCCCTAAGCTTAGGCTAGGGCACCCCTAGGCTTAGGCTAGAACACCCGTAGGCTTAGGCTATTGCACCCCTAGGCTTAGGCTAGTGCACCCCTAGGCTTAGGATAGGGCACCCCTATGCTTAGGCTAAGGCTAGGGCTCCACTAGACTAAGTCTAGGGCACCCCTAGCCTTAGGCTAGGATACACCTAGGCTTAGGCTAGGGCACCCCTAGGCTTAGACTAGGGCATCCCTAGGCTTAGGCTAGGGCACCCCTAGGTTTAGGCTAGGGCGCCCCAAGGCTTAGGCTAAGGCTAGGGCTCCCCTAGACTAAGGCTAGGGAACCCCTAGGCTTAGGCTAGGGCACCCCTAGGCTTAGTCTAGAACACCCGTAGGCTTAGGCTAGGGCACCCCTAGGCTTAGGCTAGGGCACCCCTAGGCTTAGGCTAAGGCTAGGGCTCCCCTAGCCTAAGGCTAGGGCACCCCTAGCCTAAGCCTAGGGCACCCCTAGGCTTAGGCTTGGGCAACCCTAGGCTCAGGCTAGGGCACCCCTAGGCTTAGAATAGGGCACCCCTAGGCTTAGGATAGGGCACCCCTAGGCTTAGGCTAAGGCTAGGGCTCCACTAACCTCAGATTAGGGCACTCTTACACTCAGGCTAGGGCACCCCTAAGCTTAGGCTAGGGCAATCCTAGGCTTTGGCTAAGGCTAGGGCTCCTCTAGCCTCAGACTAGGGCACCCCTAGGCTCATGGTAGGGCACCACCAGGCTTACACTAGGGCTCCCCTAGACTTAGCCTAAGGCTAGGGCACCCCTAGCCTAAGGCTACGGCACCCCTAGGCTCAGGCTAGTGCAACCGTAGGCTTAGACTAGGGCACCCCTAGGCTTAGGAAAAGGCTAGGGCTCCCCTAACCTAAGGCTAGGGCACCCACAGGCTCAAGCTAGGGCACCCCTAGGCTCAGGCTAGGGCACCCCTAGGCTTAGGCTAGGGCACCCGTAGGCTTAGGCTAAGGCTAGGGCTCCCCTAATCTTAGGCTAGGGCACCCCTAGGCTTAGGCTAGGGCACCCCTAGGCTTAGGCTAGGGCACCCTTAGGCTTAGGCTAGGGCACCACTAGGCTTTTGCTAGGGCACCACTAGGCTTAAACTTGGTTACCCCTAGGTTTAGGCTAAGGCTAGGGATCCCCTAGCCTAAGGCTAAGGCACCCATAGGCTTAGGCTAGGGCACCCCTAGGCTTAAGCTTGGTTACCCCTAGGTTTAGGCTAAGGCTAGGGCTCCCCAGCCTAAGGCTAGGTCACCCCTAGGCTTAGGCTAAGGCACCCCTAGGCTTAGGCTAGGGCACCCCTAGGCTTAGACTAGGGCACCCCTAGGCTTAGGCTAAGGCTAGGGCTCCCCTAGTCTAAGGCTAGGGCACCCTTAGGCTTAGACTAGGGCACCCCTAGGCTTAGGCTAGGGCTCCCCTATGCTTAGGCTAGGGCACCCCTAGGCTTAGGCTAGGGCACCCCTAGGCTTAGGCTAGGGCACCCCTAGGCTTTGGCTAGGGCAACCCAAGGCTTAGGCTAGGGCTCCCCTATTCTTAGGCTAAGGCTAGGGCTTCCCTACCTAAGGCTAAGGCATCCCTAGGCTTAGGTAGGGAACCCCTAAGCTTAGGTTAGGGCACCCCTATTCTTAGGCTAGGCACCCCTAGACATAGGCTAGGACACCCCTAGGCTTAGGCTAAGGCTAGGGCTCCCCTAGCCTAAGGCTAGGGTACACCTAGGCTTAGGCTAGGGCACCCCTAGACTTGGGCTAGGGCACCCCTAGGCTTAGGCTAGGGCACTCCAAGGCTTCGGCTAAGGCGAGGACTCCCCTAGCCTAAGGATAGGGCACCCCTAGGCTTAGGCTAGGGCACGCCTAGGCTTGGACTAAGGCTAGGGCTCCCCTACCCTAAGGCTAGGGCACCCCTAGGCTTAGACTAGGGCATCACTAGGCTTACGATAGGGCACCCCTATGCTTAGGATAGGGCACCCCTAGGCTTGGCTAAGGCTAGGGCTCCACTAGACTAAGGCTAGGGCACCCCTAGCCTTAGGCTAGGACACACATAGGCTTAGGCTAGGGCACCCCTAGGCTTAGGCTAGGGCACCCCTAGGCTTAGGCTAGGGCGCCCCAAGGCTTAGGCTAAGGCTAGGGCTCCCCAGCCTAAGGCTAGGGCACCCCTAGGCTTAGGCTAAGGCACCCCTAGGCTTAGGCTAGTGCACCCCTAGGCTTTAGCTAGGGCTCCCCTAGGCTTAGGCTAAGGCTACGGCTCCCCTAGCCTCAGGCTAGTGCACCCTTAGGCTCAGGCTATGACACCCCTAGGCTTAGGCTAGGGCAATCCTAGGCTACACTAACGCTAGAGCTCCCCTATCCTCAGGCTAGGACACCCGTAGGCTCAGGCTAGGGCACCCCTAGGCTCAGGCTAGGGCACCCCTAGGCTTAGGCTAGGGCACCTCTAGGCTTAGGCTAAGGCTAGGGCTCCCCTAGCCTCAGGCTAGGCCCCCCCTAGGCTTAGTCGAGGGCACCCCTAGGCTTAGGCTAATGCTAGGGCTCCCCTAGCCTAAGGCTCGAGCACCCATAGGCTTAGGCTAGGGCACCTCTAGGCTTAGGTTAAGCCTAGGGCTCACCTAGCCTCAGGCTAGGCCCCCCCTAGGCTTAGTCGAGGGCACCCCTAGGCTTAGGCTAATGCTAGGGCTCCCCTAGCCTAAGGCTCGAGCACCCATAGGCTTAGGCTAGGGCACCTCTAGGCTTAGGTTAAGCCTAGGGCTCCCCTATCCTAAGGCTAGGGCACCCCTAGGCTTAGGCTAGGGCAGCCATAGGCTTAGGCTAAGGCTAGGGCTCTCCTAGCCTAAGGCCTGGGCACACCGAGGCTTAGGCTAGGGTACCCCTAGGCTTAGGCTAGGGCACCCCTTGGCTTAGGCTAAGGCTAGGGCTCCCCTAACCTAAGGCTAGGGCACCCCTAGTTTTAGGCTAGGGCACCTCTACCCTAAGGTTAGGGCACCCCTAGGCTGAGGCTAGGGCAGCCCTAGGCTTAGGCTAAGGCTAGGGCTCGCCTATCCTAAGGCTAGGGCACCCCTAGGCTTTGGCTAGAGCACCCGTAGGCTTAGGCCAGGGCACCCTTAGCCTTAGGCTAGGGCACCCCTGGCTTAGGCTAGGGCACCCCTAGGCTTAGGCAAAGGCTAGGGCTCCCATAGCCTAAGGCTAGGGCACCCCTAGGTTCAGGCTAGGGCACCCCCAGGCTTAGGCTAGGGAACCCCTAGGCTTAGGCTAGGGCACCTCTAGGCTTTGGCTAGAGCACCCGTAGGCTTAGGCCAAGGCACCCTTAACCTTAGGCTAGGGCACCCCTGGCTTAGGCTAGGGCAATCCTAGGCTAGACTAAATCTAGGGCTCCCCTAGCCTCAGGCTAGGGCACCCGTAGGCTCAGGCTAGGGCACCCTTAGGCTCAGGCAAGGGCACCCCTAGGCTTAGGCTAGGGCACCCCTATGCTTAGGCTAGGGTACCCCTAAGCTTAGGCTAGGGCACCCCTAGGCGTAGGCTCGGGCACCCCTAGGCTTAGGCTAAGGCTAGGGCACCCCTAGGCTTAGGGTAGGGCAATGCTAGGCTTAGGCTCGGGCACCCCTAGGCTTAGGCTAAGGCTAGGGGACCCCTAGGCGTAGGCTAAGGCACCCCTACGCTTAGGCTAGGGCACGCCTAGGTTTAGGCTAGGGCACCCCTAGGCTTAGGCTAAGGCTAGGGGACCCCGTGGCTTAGGCTAAGGCAACCCTAGGCTTAGGCTAGGGCACCCCTAGGCTTAGGCTAAGGCTAGGGCACCCCTAGGCTTAGGTAGGGAACCCCTAAGTTTAGGTTAGGGCACCCCTATGCTTAGGCAAGGCACCCCTAGACGTAGGCTAGGGCTCCCCTAAGTTTAGGCTGGGGCACCCCTAGGCTTAGGCTAAGGCTAGGGCTCCCCTAGCCTAAGGCTAGGGTACACATAGGCTTAGGCTAGGGCACCCCTAGGCTTAGGCTAGGGCACCCCTAGGCTTAGGCTAGGGCACCCCTAGACTTAGGCTAGGGCACCCCTGGGCTTAGGCTAGGGCACCCCTGGGCTTAGGCTAGGGCACCCCAAGGTTTCGGCTAAGGCGAGGACTCCCCTAGCCTAAGGATAGGGCACCCTTAGGCTTAGGATAGGGCACCCCTATGCTTAGGCTAAGGCTAGGGCTCCATTAGACTAAGTCTAGGGCACCCCTAGGCTTAGGTTTGGACACACCTAGGCTTAGGCTAGGGCACCCCTTGGCTTAGGCTTAGGCAACCCTAGGCTTAGGCTAGGGCACCTCTACGCTTAGGATAGGGCACCCCTAGGCTTAGGCTAAGGCTAGGGCTCCACTCACCTCAGGTTAGGGCACCCTTAGACTCAGGCTAGGGCACCCCTAAGCTTAGGCTAGGGAAATCCTAGGCTTAGGCTAAGGCTAGGGCTCCCCTAGCCTCAGACTAGGGCACCCCTAGGCTCACTCTTGGGCACCACTAGGCTTAGACTAGGGCACCCCTAGACTTAGCCTAAGGCTAGGGCTCCCCTAGCCTAAGGCTACGGCACCCCTAGGCTCAGGGTAGGGCACCCGTAAGCTTAGAGTAGGGCAACCCCTAGGCTTAGGAAAAGGCTAGGGCTCCCCTAGCCTAAGGCTAGGGCACCCACAGGCTCAAGCTAGGGCACCCCTAGGCTCAGGCTAGGGCACCCCTAAGCTTAGGCTATGGCACCCGGAGGCTTAGGCTAAGGCTAGGGCTCCCCTAGCCTCAGGCTAGGCCACCCCTAGGCTTAGGCTAGGGCACCCCTAGGCTTAGGCTAACGCTAGGGCTTCCCTAGCCTAAGGCTCGAGCACCCCTAGGCTTAGGCTAGGGCACCCCTAGGCTTAGGTTAAGGCTAGGGCTCCCCTAGCCTAAGGCTAGGGCACCCCTAATCTCAGGCTAGGGCACCCCTAGGCTTAGGCTTAGGCTAGAACTCCCCTAGGCTTAGGCTTGGGCACCCCTAGGCTTAGGCTAGGGCACCCCTAGGCTTAGGCTAGGGCACCCCTAGGCTTAGGCTAGGGCACCCCTAGGCTTAGGCTAGGGCACCCCTAGGCTTAGGCTAGGGCACCCCTAGGCTTAGTCTAGGGCACCACCAGGGTTAGGCTAAGGCTAGGAAACCCCTAGGCTTAGGCTAAGGCTAGGGCTCCACTAGCCTAAGGCTAAGGTAACCCTAGGCTTAGGCTAGGGCACCCTAACCTTAGGCTAGGGCACCCTAAGCTTAGGCTAGAGCACCCCTAAGCTTAGGCTAGGGCACCCCTAGGCTTAGGCTAGGGTACCCCTAGGCTTAGGATAGACCACTCCTAAGCTTAGGCTAGGGCACCCCTAGGCTCAGGCTAGGGCACCCCTAGGCTTAGAATAGGGCACCCCTAGGCTTAGGCTAAGGCTAGGGCTCCACTAACCTCAGATTAGGGCACTCTTACACTCAGGCTAGGGCACCCCTAAGCTTAGGCTAGGGCAATCCTAGGCTTTGGCTAAGGCTAGGGCTCCTCTAGCCTCAGACTAGGGCACCCCTAGGCTCATGGTAGGGCACCACCAGGCTTACACTAGGGCTCCCCTAGACTTAGCCTAAGGCTAGGGCTCCCCTAGCCTAAGGCTACGGCACCCCTAGGCTCAGGCTAGTGCAACCGTAGGCTTAGACTAGGGCACGCCTAGGCTTAGGAAAAGGCTAGGGCTCCCCTAACCTAAGGCTAGGGCACCCACAGGCTCAAGCTAGGGCACCCCTAGGCTCAGGCTAGGGCACCCCTAGGCTTAGGCTAGGGCACCCGTAGGCTTAGGCTAAGGCTAGGGCTCCCCTAATCTTAGGCTAGGGCACCCCTAGGCTTAGGCTAGGGCACCCCTAGGCTTAGGCTAGGGCACCCTTAGGCTTAGGCTAGGGCACCACTAGGCTTTTGCTAGGGCACCACTAGGCTTAAACTTGGTTACCCCTAGGTTTAGGCTAAGGCTAGGGATCCCCTAGCCTAAGGCTAAGGCACCCATAGGCTTAGGCTAGGGCACCCCTAGGCTTAAGCTTGGTTACCCCTAGGTTTAGGCTAAGGCTAGGGCTCCCCAGCCTAAGGCTAGGTCACCCCTAGGCTTAGGCTAAGGCACCCCTAGGCTTAGGCTAGGGCACCCCTAGGCTTAGACTAGGGCACCCCTAGGCTTAGGCTAAGGCTAGGGCTCCCCTAGTCTAAGGCTAGGGCACCCTTAGGCTTAGACTAGGGCACCCCTAGGCTTAGGCTAGGGCTCCCCTATGCTTAGGCTAGGGCACCCCTAGGCTTAGGCTAGGGCACCCCTAGGCTTAGGCTAGGGCACCCCTAGGCTTTGGCTAGGGCAACCCAAGGCTTAGGCTAGGGCTCCCCTATTCTTAGGCTAAGGCTAGGGCTTCCCTACCTAAGGCTAAGGCATCCCTAGGCTTAGGTAGGGAACCCCTAAGCTTAGGTTAGGGCACCCCTATTCTTAGGCTAGGCACCCCTAGACATAGGCTAGGACACCCCTAGGCTTAGGCTAAGGCTAGGGCTCCCCTAGCCTAAGGCTAGGGTACACCTAGGCTTAGGCTAGGGCACCCCTAGACTTGGGCTAGGGCACCCCTAGGCTTAGGCTAGGGCACTCCAAGGCTTCGGCTAAGGCGAGGACTCCCCTAGCCTAAGGATAGGGCACCCCTAGGCTTAGGCTAGGGCACGCCTAGGCTTGGACTAAGGCTAGGGCTCCCCTACCCTAAGGCTAGGGCACCCCTAGGCTTAGACTAGGGCATCACTAGGCTTACGATAGGGCACCCCTATGCTTAGGATAGGGCACCCCTAGGCTTGGCTAAGGCTAGGGCTCCACTAGACTAAGGCTAGGGCACCCCTAGCCTTAGGCTAGGACACACATAGGCTTAGGCTAGGGCACCCCTAGGCTTAGGCTAGGGCACCCCTAGGCTTAGGCTAGGGCGCCCCAAGGCTTAGGCTAAGGCTAGGGCTCCCCAGCCTAAGGCTAGGGCACCCCTAGGCTTAGGCTAAGGCACCCCTAGGCTTAGGCTAGTGCACCCCTAGGCTTTAGCTAGGGCTCCCCTAGGCTTAGGCTAAGGCTACGGCTCCCCTAGCCTCAGGCTAGTGCACCCTTAGGCTCAGGCTATGACACCCCTAGGCTTAGGCTAGGGCAATCCTAGGCTACACTAACGCTAGAGCTCCCCTATCCTCAGGCTAGGACACCCGTAGGCTCAGGCTAGGGCACCCCTAGGCTCAGGCTAGGGCACCCCTAGGCTTAGGCTAGGGCACCTCTAGGCTTAGGCTAAGGCTAGGGCTCCCCTAGCCTCAGGCTAGGCCCCCCCTAGGCTTAGTCGAGGGCACCCCTAGGCTTAGGCTAATGCTAGGGCTCCCCTAGCCTAAGGCTCGAGCACCCATAGGCTTAGGCTAGGGCACCTCTAGGCTTAGGTTAAGCCTAGGGCTCACCTAGCCTCAGGCTAGGCCCCCCCTAGGCTTAGTCGAGGGCACCCCTAGGCTTAGGCTAATGCTAGGGCTCCCCTAGCCTAAGGCTCGAGCACCCATAGGCTTAGGCTAGGGCACCTCTAGGCTTAGGTTAAGCCTAGGGCTCCCCTATCCTAAGGCTAGGGCACCCCTAGGCTTAGGCTAGGGCAGCCATAGGCTTAGGCTAAGGCTAGGGCTCTCCTAGCCTAAGGCCTGGGCACACCGAGGCTTAGGCTAGGGTACCCCTAGGCTAAGGCTAGGGCTCGCCTATCCTAAGGCTAGGGCACCCCTAGGCTTTGGCTAGAGCACCCGTAGGCTTAGGCCAGGGCACCCTTAGCCTTAGGCTAGGGCACCCCTGGCTTAGGCTAGGGCACCCCTAGGCTTAGGCAAAGGCTAGGGCTCCCATAGCCTAAGGCTAGGGCACCCCTAGGTTCAGGCTAGGGCACCCCCAGGCTTAGGCTAGGGAACCCCTAGGCTTAGGCTAGGGCACCTCTAGGCTTTGGCTAGAGCACCCGTAGGCTTAGGCCAAGGCACCCTTAACCTTAGGCTAGGGCACCCCTGGCTTAGGCTAGGGCAATCCTAGGCTAGACTAAATCTAGGGCTCCCCTAGCCTCAGGCTAGGGCACCCGTAGGCTCAGGCTAGGGCACCCTTAGGCTCAGGCAAGGGCACCCCTAGGCTTAGGCTAGGGCACCCCTAGGCTTAGGCTAGGGTACCCCTAAGCTTAGGCTAGGGCACCCCTAGGCGTAGGCTCGGGCACCCCTAGGCTTAGGCTAAGGCTAGGGCACCCCTAGGCTTAGGGTAGGGCAACGCTAGGCTTAGGCTCGGGCACCCCTAGGCTTAGGCTAAGGCTAGGGGACCCCTAGGCGTAGGCTAAGGCACCCCTACGCTTAGGCTAGGGCACGCCTAGGTTTAGGCTAGGGCACCCCTAGGCTTAGGCTAAGGCTAGGGGACCCCGTGGCTTAGGCTAAGGCAACCCTAGGCTTAGGCTAGGGCACCCCTAGGCTTAGGCTAAGGCTAGGGCACCCCTAGGCTTAGGTAGGGAACCCCTAAGTTTAGGTTAGGGCACCCCTATGCTTAGGCAAGGCACCCCTAGACGTAGGCTAGGGCTCCCCTAAGTTTAGGCTGGGGCACCCCTAGGCTTAGGCTAAGGCTAGGGCTCCCCTAGCCTAAGGCTAGGGTACACATAGGCTTAGGCTAGGGCACCCCTAGGCTTAGGCTAGGGCACCCCTAGGCTTAGGCTAGGGCACCCCTAGACTTAGGCTAGGGCACCCCTGGGCTTAGGCTAGGGCACCCCTGGGCTTAGGCTAGGGCACCCCAAAGTTTCGGCTAAGGCGAGGACTCCCCTAGCCTAAGGATAGGGCACCCTTAGGCTTAGGATAGGGCACCCCTATGCTTAGGCTAAGGCTAGGGCTCCATTAGACTAAGTCTAGGGCACCCCTAGGCTTAGGTTTGGACACACCTAGGCTTAGGCTAGGGCACCCCTTGGCTTAGGCTTAGGCAACCCTAGGCTTAGGCTAGGGCACCCCTACGCTTAGGATAGGGCACCCCTAGGCTTAGGCTAAGGCTAGGGCTCCACTCACCTCAGGTTAGGGCACCCTTAGACTCAGGCTAGGGCACCCCTAAGCTTAGGCTAGGGAAATCCTAGGCTTAGGCTAAGGCTAGGGCTCCCCTAGCCTCAGACTAGGGCACCCCTAGGCTCACTCTTGGGCACCACTAGGCTTAGACTAGGGCACCCCTAGACTTAGCCTAAGGCTAGGGCTCCCCTAGCCTAAGGCTACGGCACCCCTAGGCTCAGGGTAGGGCACCCGTAGGCTTAGAGTAGGGCAACCCCTAGGCTTAGGAAAAGGCTAGGGCTCCCCTAGCCTAAGGCTAGGGCACCCACAGGCTCAAGCTAGGGCACCCCTAGGCTCAGGCTAGGGCACCCCTAAGCTTAGGCTATGGCACCCGGAGGCTTAGGCTAAGGCTAGGGCTCCCCTAGCCTCAGGCTAGGCCACCCCTAGGCTTAGGCTAGGGCACCCCTAGGCTTAGGCTACCGCTAGGGCTTCCCTAGCCTAAGGCTCGAGCACCCCTACGCTTAGGCTAGGGCACCCCTAGGCTTAGGTTAAGGCTAGGGCTCCCCTAGCCTAAGGCTAGGGCACCCCTAATCTCAGGCTAGGGCACCCCTAGGCTTAGGCTTAGGCTAGAACTCCCCTAGGCTTAGGCTTGGGCACCCCTAGGCTTAGGCTAGGGCACCCCTAGGCTTAGGCTAGGGCACCCCTAGGCTTAGGCTAGGGCACCCCTAGGCTTAGGCTAGGGCACCCCTAGGCTTAGGCTAGGGCACCCCTAGGCTTAGTCTAGGGCACCACCAGGGTTAGGCTAAGGCTAGGAAACCCCTAGGCTTAGGCTAAGGCTAGGGCTCCACTAGCCTAAGGCTAAGGTAACCCTAGGCTTAGGCTAGGGCACCCTAACCTTAGGCTAGGGCACCCTAAGCTTAGGCTAGAGCACCCCTAAGCTTAGGCTAGGGCACCCCTAGGCTTAGGCTAGGGTACCCCTAGGCTTAGGATAGACCACTCCTAAGCTTAGGCTAGGGCACCCCTAGGCTCAGGCTAGGGCACCCCTAGGCTTAGAATAGGGCACCCCTAGGCTTAGGATAGGGCACCCCTAGGCTTAGGCTAAGGCTAGGGCTCCACTAACCTCAGATTAGGGCACTCTTACACTCAGGCTAGGGCACCCCTAAGCTTAGGCTAGGGCAATCCTAGGCTTTGGCTAAGGCTAGGGCTCCTCTAGCCTCAGACTAGGGCACCCCTAGGCTCATGGTAGGGCACCACCAGGCTTACACTAGGGCTCCCCTAGACTTAGCCTAAGGCTAGGGCTCCCCTAGCCTAAGGCTACGGCACCCCTAGGCTCAGGCTAGTGCAACCGTAGGCTTAGACTAGGGCACCCCCTAGGCTTAGGAAAAGGCTAGGGCTCCCCTAACCTAAGGCTAGGGCACCCACAGGCTCAAGCTAGGGCACCCCTAGGCTCAGGCTAGGGCACCCCTAGGCTTAGGCTAGGGCACCCGTAGGCTTAGGCTAAGGCTAGGGCTCCCGTAATCTTAGGCTAGGGCACCCCTAGGCTTAGGCTAGGGCACCCCTAGGCTTAGGCTAGGGCACCCTTAGGCTTAGGCTAGGGCACCACTAGGCTTTTGCTAGGGCACCACTAGGCTTAAACTTGGTTACCCCTAGGTTTAGGCTAAGGCTAGGGATCCCCTAGCCTAAGGCTAAGGCACCCATAGGCTTAGGCTAGGGCACCCCTAGGCTTAAGCTTGGTTACCCCTAGGTTTAGGCTAAGGCTAGGGCTCCCCAGCCTAAGGCTAGGTCACCCCTAGGCTTAGGCTAAGGCACCCCTAGGCTTAGGCTAGGGCACCCCTAGGCTTAGGCTAAGGCTAGGGCTCCCCTAGTCTAAGGCTAGGGCACCCTTAGGCTTAGACTAGGGCACCCCTAGGCTTAGGCTAGGGCTCCCCTATGCTTAGGCTAGGGCACCCCTAGGCTTAGGCTAGGGCACCCCTAGGCTTAGGCTAGGGCACCCCTAGGCTTTGGCTAGGGCAACCCAAGGCTTAGGCTAGGGCTCCCCTATTCTTAGGCTAAGGCTAGGGCTTCCCTACCTAAGGCTAAGGCATCCCTAGGCTTAGGTAGGGAACCCCTAAGCTTAGGTTAGGGCACCCCTATTCTTAGGCTAGGCACCCCTAGACATAGGCTAGGACACCCCTAGGCTTAGGCTAAGGCTAGGGCTCCCCTAGCCTAAGGCTAGGGTACACCTAGGCTTAGGCTAGGGCACCCCTAGACTTGGGCTAGGGCACCCCTAGGCTTAGGCTAGGGCACTCCAAGGCTTCGGCTAAGGCGAGGACTCCCCTAGCCTAAGGATAGGGCACCCCTAGGCTTAGGCTAGGGCACGCCTAGGCTTGGACTAAGGCTAGGGCTCCCCTACCCTAAGGCTAGGGCACCCCTAGGCTTAGACTAGGGCATCACTAGGCTTACGATAGGGCACCCCTATGCTTAGGATAGGGCACCCCTAGGCTTGGCTAAGGCTAGGGCTCCACTAGACTAAGGCTAGGGCACCCCTAGCCTTAGGCTAGGACACACATAGGCTTAGGCTAGGGCACCCCTAGGCTTAGGCTAGGGCACCCCTAGGCTTAGGCTAGGGCGCCCCAAGGCTTAGGCTAAGGCTAGGGCTCCCCAGCCTAAGGCTAGGGCACCCCTAGGCTTAGGCTAAGGCACCCCTAGGCTTAGGCTAGTGCACCCCTAGGCTTTAGCTAGGGCTCCCCTAGGCTTAGGCTAAGGCTACGGCTCCCCTAGCCTCAGGCTAGTGCACCCTTAGGCTCAGGCTATGACACCCCTAGGCTTAGGCTAGGGCAATCCTAGGCTATACTAACGCTAGAGCTCCCCTATCCTCAGGCTAGGACACCCGTAGGCTCAGGCTAGGGCACCCCTAGGCTCAGGCTAGGGCACCCCTAGGCTTAGGCTAGGGCACCTCTAGGCTTAGGCTAAGGCTAGGGCTCCCCTAGCCTCAGGCTAGGCCCCCCCTAGGCTTAGTCGAGGGCACCCCTACGCTTAGGCTAATGCTAGGGCTCCCCTAGCCTAAGGCTCGAGCACCCATAGGCTTAGGCTAGGGCACCTCTAGGCTTAGGTTAAGCCTAGGGCTCACCTAGCCTCAGGCTAGGCCCCCCCTAGGCTTAGTCGAGGGCACCCCTAGGCTTAGGCTAATGCTAGGGCTCCCCTAGCCTAAGGCTCGAGCACCCATAGGCTTAGGCTAGGGCACCTCTAGGCTTAGGTTAAGCCTAGGGCTCCCCTATCCTAAGGCTAGGGCACCCCTAGGCTTAGGCTAGGGCAGCCATAGGCTTAGGCTAAGGCTAGGGCTCTCCTAGCCTAAGGCCTGGGCACACCGAGGCTTAGGCTAGGGTACCCCTAGGCTTAGGCTAGGGCACCCCTTGGCTTAGGCTAAGGCTAGGGCTCCCCTAACCTAAGGCTAGGGCACCCCTAGTTTTAGGCTAGGGCACCTCTACCCTAAGGTTAGGGCACCCCTAGGCTGAGGCTAGGGCAGCCCTAGGCTTAGGCTAAGGCTAGGGCTCGCCTATCCTAAGGCTAGGGCACCCCTAGGCTTTGGCGAGAGCACCCGTAGGCTTAGGCCAGGGCACCCTTAGCCTTAGGCTAGGGCACCCCTGGCTTAGGCTAGGGCACCCCTAGGCTTAGGCAAAGGCTAGGGCTCCCATAGCCTAAGGCTAGGGCACCCCTAGGTTCAGGCTAGGGCACCCCCAGGCTTAGGCTATGGAACCCCTAGGCTTAGGCTAGGGCACCTCTAGGCTTTGGCTAGAGCACCCGTAGGCTTAGGCCAAGGCACCCTTAACCTTAGGCTAGGGCACCCCTGGCTTAGGCTAGGGCAATCCTAGGCTAGACTAAATCTAGGGCTCCCCTAGCCTCAGGCTAGGGCACCCGTAGGCTCAGGCTAGGGCACTCTTAGGCTCAGGCAAGGGCACCCCTAGGCTTAGGCTAGGGCACCCCTAGGCTTAGGCTAGGGTACCCCTAAGCTTAGGCTAGGGCACCCCTAGGCGTAGGCTCGGGCACCCCTAGGCTTAGGCTAAGGCTAGGGCACCCCTAGGCTTAGGGTAGGGCAACGCTAGGCTTAGGCTCGGGCACCCCTAGGCTTAGGCTAAGGCTAGGGGACCCCTAGGCGTAGGCTAAGGCACCCCTACGCTTAGGCTAGGGCACGCCTAGGTTTAGGCTAGGGCACCCCTAGGCTTAGGCTAAGGCTAGGGGACCCCGTGGCTTAGGCTAAGGCAACCCTAGGCTTAGGCTAGGGCACCCCTAGGCTTAGGCTAAGGCTAGGGCACCCCTAGGCTTAGGTAGGGAACCCCTAAGTTTAGGTTAGGGCACCCCTATGCTTAGGCAAGGCACCCCTAGACGTAGGCTAGGGCTCCCCTAAGTTTAGGCTGGGGCACCCCTAGGCTTAGGCTAAGGCTAGGGCTCCCCTAGCCTAAGGCTAGGGTACACATAGGCTTAGGCTAGGGCACCCCTAGGCTTAGGCTAGGGCACCCCTAGGCTTAGGCTAGGGCACCCCTAGACTTAGGCTAGGGCACCCCTGGGCTTAGGCTAGGGCACCCCTGGGCTTAGGCTAGGGCACCCCAAGGTTTCGGCTAAGGCGAGGACTCCCCTAGCCTAAGGATAGGGCACCCTTAGGCTTAGGATAGGGCACCCCTATGCTTAGGCTAAGGCTAGGGCTCCATTAGACTAAGTCTAGGGCACCCCTAGGCTTAGGTTTGGACACACCTAGGCTTAGGCTAGGGCACCCCTTGGCTTAGGCTTAGGCAACCCTAGGCTTAGGCTAGGGCACCCCTACGCTTAGGATAGGGCACCCCTAGGCTTAGGCTAAGGCTAGGGCTCCACTCACCACAGGTTAGGGCACCCTTAGACTCAGGCTAGGGCACCCCTAAGCTTAGGCTAGGGAAATCCTAGGCTTAGGCTAAGGCTAGGGCTCCCCTAGCCTCAGACTAGGGCACCCCTAGGCTCACTCTTGGGCACCACTAGGCTTAGACTAGGGCACCCCTAGACTTAGCCTAAGGCTAGGGCTCCCCTAGCCTAAGGCTACGGCACCCCTAGGCTCAGGGTAGGGCACCCGTAGGCTTAGAGTAGGGCAACCCCTAGGCTTAGGAAAAGGCTAGGGCTCCCCTAGCCTAAGGCTAGGGCACCCACAGGCTCAAGCTAGGGCACCCCTAGGCTCAGGCTAGGGCACCCCTAAGCTTAGGCTATGGCACCCGGAGGCTTAGGCTAAGGCTAGGGCTCCCATAGCCTCAGGCTAGGCCACCCCTAGGCTTAGGCTAGGGCACCCCTAGGCTTAGGCTAACGCTAGGGCTTCCCTAGCCTAAGGCTCGAGCACCCCTAGGCTTAGGCTAGGGCACCCCTAGGCTTAGGTTAAGGCTAGGGCTCCCCTAGCCTAAGGCTAGGGCACCCCTAATCTCAGGCTAGGGCACCCCTAGGCTTAGGCTTAGGCTAGAACTCCCCTAGGCTTAGGCTTGGGCACCCCTAGGCTTAGGCTAGGGCACCCCTAGGCTTAGGCTAGGGCACCCCTAGGCTTAGGCTAGGGCACCCCTAGGCTTAGGCTAGGGCACCCCTAGGCTTAGGCTAGGGCACCCCTAGGCTTAGTCTAGGGCACCACCAGGGTTAGGCTAAGGCTAGGAAACCCCTAGGCTTAGGCTAAGGCTAGGGCTCCACTAGCCTAAGGCTAAGGTAACCCTAGGCTTAGGCTAGGGCACCCTAACCTTAGGCTAGGGCACCCTAAGCTTAGGCTAGAGCACCCCAAAGCTTAGGCTAGGGCACCCCTAGGCTTAGGCTAGGGTACCCCTAGGCTTAGGATAGACCACTCCTAAGCTTAGGCTAGGGCACCCCTAGTCTTAGGCTTGGGCACCCCTAGGCTTAGGCTAAGGCTAGGCCCCCCCTAGCCTAAGGCTAGGGCACCCCTAGGCTTAGGCTAGGGCAACCCTAGGCTTAGGCTAAGGCTAGGGCTCCCCTAGTCTAAGGCTAGGGCACCCCTAAGCTTAGGCTAGGGCACCCCTAGGCTTAGGCTACGGCACCCCTAGGCTTACTCTTGTGCTCCCCTAGGCTTAGGCTAGAGCACCCCTAGGCTTAGGCTAAGGCTAGGGCTCAGTTAGCCTAAGGCTAGGGCACCCCTAGGCTTAGGCTAGGGCACCCCTAGGCTTAGTGTAGGGCACCCCTAGGCTTAGGCTAGGGCATCCCTAGGCTTAGGCTAGGGCACCACTAGGCTTAAGCTAGGGCACCCCTAGGCTTAGGCTAGGGCACCCCTAGGCTTAGGCTAAGGTTAGGGGACTCCTAGGCATAGGCTAAGGCACCCTTAGGCTTAGATTAGGGCATCCTAGGCTTAGGTTAGGGCACCCCTAGGCTTAGGCTTGGGCATCCCTAAGCTTAGGTAGGGAACGCCTAGGCTTAGGTTAGAGCACCCCTAGGTTTAGGCTAGGGCACCCCTAGGCTTAGGCTGAGGCGAGGTCACCCCTAGGCTTATGCTAAGGCACCACTAGGCTTAGGCTAGGGCACCCATAGGCTTAGGCTAAGGCTAGGGCCACCCTAGCCTCAGGCTAGCGCACCCCTAGGCTTTGGCAAGGGCACCCCTATGCTTAGGCTAAGGCTAGGGCTCCATTAAACTAAGTATAGGGCACCCCTAGCCTTAGGCTAGGACACACATAGGCTTAGGCTAGGGCACCCCTAGGCTTAGGCTAGGGCACCACTAGGCTTAGGCTAGGGTGCCCCAAGGCTTAGGCTAAGGCTAGGGCTCCCCAGCCTAAGGCTAGGGCACCCCTAGGCTTAGGCTAAGGCACCCCTAGGCTTAGGCTAGTGCACCCCTAGGCTTTAGCTAGGGCTCCCCTAGGCTTAGGCTAAGGCTACGGCTCCCCTAGCCTCAGGCTAGTGCACCCTTAGGCTCAGGCTATGACACCCCTAGGCTTAGGCTAGGGCAATCCTAGGCTACACTAACGCTAGAGCTCCCCTATCCTCAGGCTAGGACACCCGTAGGCTCAGGCTAGGGCACCCCTAGGCTCAGGCTAGGGCACCCCTAGGCTTAGGCTAGGGCACCTCTAGGCTTAGGCTAAGGCTAGGGCTCCCCTAGCCTCAGGCTAGGCCCCCCCTAGGCTTAGTCGAGGGCACCCCTAGGCTTAGGCTAATGCTAGGGCTCCCCTAGCCTAAGGCTCCAGCACCCATAGGCTTAGGCTAGGGCACCTCTAGGCTTAGGTTAAGCCTAGGGCTCCCCTAGCCTAAGGCTAGGGCACCCCTAGGCTTAGGCTAGGGCAGCCATAGGCTTAGGCTAAGGCTAGGGCTCCCCTAGCCTAAGGCCTGGGCACACCGAGGCTTAGGCTAGGGTACCCCTAGGCTTAGGCTAGGGCACCCCTTGGCTTAGGCTAAGGCTAGGGCTCCCCTATCCTAAGGCTAGGGCACCCCTAGTTTTAGGCTAGGGCACCTCTACCCTAAGGTTAGGGCACCCCTAGGCTTAGGCTAGGGCAGCCCTAGGCTTAGGCTAGGGCAGCCCTAGGCTTAGGCTAAGGCTAGGGCTCGCCTATCCTAAGGCTAGGGCACCCCTAGGCTTTGGCTAGAGCACCCGTAGGCTTAGGCCAGGGCACCCTTAGCCTTAGGCTAGGGCACCCCTGGCTTAGGCTAGGGCACCCCTAGGCTTAGGCAAAGGCTAGGGCTCCCATAGCCTAAGGCTAGGGCACCACTAGGTTCAGGCTACGGCACCCCCAGGCTTAGGCTAGGGAACCCCTAGGCTTAGGAAAAGGCACCCCTAGGCTTTGGCTAGAGCACCCGTAGGCTTAGGCCAGGGCACCCTTAACCTTAGGCTAGGGCAACCCTGGCTTAGGCTAGGGCAATCCTAGGCTAGACTAAATCTAGGGCTCCCCTAGCCTCAGGCTAGGGCACCCGTAGGCTCAGGCTAGGGCACCCTTAGGCTCAGGCAAGGGCACCCCTAGGTTTAGGCTAGGGCACCCCTAGGCTTAGGCTAGGGTACCCCTAAGCTTAGGTTAGGGCACCCCTAGGCGTAGGCTCGGGCACCCCTAGGCTTAGGCTAAGGCTAGGGCACCCCTGGACCTTAGGGTAGGGCAACGCTAGGCTTAGGCTCGGGCACCCCTAGGCTTAGGCTAAGGCTAGGGGACCCCTAGGCTTAGGCTAAGGCATCCCTACGCTTAGGCTAGGGAACCCCTAGGTTTAGGCTAGGGCACCCCTACGCTTAGGCTAAGGCTAGGGGACCCCTAGACTTAGGCTAAGGCACCCCTAGGCTTAGGCTAGGGCACCCCTAGGCTTAGGCTAAGGTACCCCTAGGCTTAGGGTAAGGCTTGGGGACCCTGTGGCTTAGGCTAAGGCAACCCTAGGCTTAGGCTAGGGCACCCCTAGGCTTAGGCTAAGGCTAGGGCGCCCCTAGGCTTAGGTAGGGAACCCCTAAGCTTAGGTTAGGGCACCCCTATGCTTAGGCAAGGCACCCCTAGACGTAGGCTAGGGCTCCCCTAAGTTTAGGCTGGGGCACCCCTAGGCTTAGGCTAAGGCTAGGGCTCCCCTAGCCTAAGGCTAGGGTACCCATAGGCTTAGGCTAGGGCACCCCTAGGCTTAGGCTAGGGCACCCCTAGGCTTAGGCTAGGGAACCCCAAGGTTTGGGCTAAGGCGAGGACTCCCCTAGCCTAAGGATAGGGCACCCTTACGCTTAGGATAGGGTACCCCTATGCTTAGGCTAAGGCTAGGGCTCCACTAGACTAAGTCTAGGGCACCCCCAGCCTTAGGCTAGGACACACCTAGGCTTAGGCTAGGGCACCCCTTGGCTTAGGCTTAGGCAACCCTAGGCTTAGGCTAGGGCACCCCTAGGCTTAGGATAGGGCACCCCTAGGCTTAGGCTAAGGCTAGGGCTCCACTCACCTCAGGTTAGGGCACCCTTAGACTCAGGCTAGGGCACCCTTAAGCTTAGGTAAGGGAAATCCTAGGCTTAGGCTAAGGCTAGGGCTCCCCTAGCCTCAGACTAGGGCACCCCTAGGCCCAGGCTTGGGCACCACTAGGCTTAGACTAGGGCACCCCTAGACTTAGCCGAAGGCTAGGGCTCCCCTAGCCTAAGGCTACGGCACCCCTAGGCTCAGAGTAGGGCACCCGTAGGCTTAGACTAGGGCAACCCCTAGGTTTAGGAAAAGGCTAAGGCTCCCCTAGCCTAAGGCTAGGGCACCCACAGGCTCAAGCTAGGGCACCCCTGGGCTCAGGCTAGGGCACCCCTAAGCTTAGGCTATGGCACCCGGAGGCTTAGGCTAAGGCTAGGGCTCCCCTAGCCTCAGGCTAGGCCACCTTTAGGCTTAGGCTAGGGCACCCCTAGGCTTAGGCTAACGCTAGGGCTTCCCTAGCCTAAGGCTCGAGCACCCCTAGGCTTAGGCTAGGACACCCCTAGGCTTAGGTTAAGGCTAGGGCTCCCCTAGCCTAAGGCTAGGGCACCCCTAATCTTAGGCTAGGGCAACCCTAGGCTTAGGCTTAGGCTAGAACTCCCCTAGGCTTAGGCTTGGGCACCCCTAGGCTTAGTGTAGGGCACCACTAGGCTTGGCTAAGGCTAGGGGACCCCTAGGCTTAGGCTAAGGCTAGGGCTCCACTAGCCTAAGGCTAGGGTAACCCTAGGCTTAGGCTAGGGCACCCTAACCTTAGGCTAGGGCTCCCCTAAGCTTAGGCTAGGGCACCCCTAAGCTTAGGCTAGGGCACCCCTAGGCATAGGCTAGGGCACCCCTAGGCTTAGTCTAGGGCACCACTAGGCTTGGCTAAGGCTAGGGGACCCCTAGGCTTAGGCTAAGGCTAGGGCTCCACTAGCCTAAGGCTAGGGTAACCCTAGGCTTAGGCTAGGGCACCCTACCCTTAGGCTAGGGCTCCCCTAAGCTTAGGCTAGGGCACCCCTAAGCTTAGGCTAGGGCAACCCAAGGCTTAGGCTAGGGTACCCCTAGGCTTAGGATAGACCACTCCTAAGCTTAGGCTAGGGCACCCCTAGTCTTAGGCTTGGGAACCCCTAGGCTTAGGCTAAGGCTAGGGCTCCACTAGACTAAGGCTAGGGCACCCCTAGCCTTAGGCTAGGGCACCCCTAGGCTTAAGCTAGGCCACCCCTACGCTTAGGCTAGGGCACCCCTAGCCTTAAGCTAGGGCACCCCAGGGTAAGGCTAGGGCACACCTAGGCTTAGGTTAAGGCTAGGGCTCCCCTAGCCTAAGGCTAGGGCACCCCTAGGCTTAGGCTAGGGCACCCCTAGGCTTAGGCTAGGGCACCCCGAGGCTTAGGCTAGGGCACCCCGAGGCTTAGGCTAGGGCACCCCTAGACTTACGCTAAGGCACCCCTAGTCTTAGGCTAAGGCTAGGGTTCCCCTAGCCTAACCCTAGGGCACCCCTAGGCTTAGGCTAGGGCACCCATAGGCTTAGGCTAGGGCACCCCTAAGCTTAAGCTAGGGCACCCCTAGTCTTAGGCTAAGGCACCCCTAGGCTTAGGCTAAGGTTAGGGCTACCCTAGCCTAAGGCTAGGGCACCCCTAGGCTTAGGCTAGGGCACCCCTAGGCTTAGGCTAGGGCACCCCTAGGCTTCTGCTAGGGCACCCCTAGGTTTAGGCTAGGGCACCCCTAGGCTTAGGATAGGGCACCCCTAGGCTTAGGCTAAGGCTAAGGCTCCACTAGACTAAGGCTAGGGCACCCCAAGGCTTTGGCTAGGGCAACCCTAGGCTTAGGCTCGGGGACCCCTAGGCTTTGGCTAGGGCACCCCTAAGCTTAGGATAGGGCACCCCTATGCTTAGGCTAAGGCTAGGGCTCCCCTAGCCTAAGGCTAGGGCACCGCTAGGCTTAGGCTAGGGCACCCCAAGGCTTAAGCTAGGGCACCCGTAGGCTTAGGCTAAGGCTAGGGATCCCCTAGCCTAAGGCTAGGGCACCCCTAGGCTTTGGCTAGGGCACCCCCTAGGCTTATGATAGTGAACTTCTAGGCTTAGACTAGGGCAACCCTAGGCTTAGGCTAGGGCACCCCTAGGATTAGGCTAAGGCTAGGGCTCCCCTAGCCTAAGGCTAGGGCACGCCTAGGCTTAGGCTAGGACACCCCTAGGATTAGGCTATGGCACCCCTAGGCTTAGGATAGGGCACCCCTAGGCTTAGGCTAAGGCTAAGGCTCCACTAGACTAAGGCTAGGGCACCCCAAGTCTTTGGCTAGGGCAACCCTAGGCTTAGGCTAAGGTTAGGGCTCCCCTAGCCTAAGGCTAGGGCACCCCAAGGCTTTGGCTAGGGCAACCCTAGTCTTAGGCTCGGGCACCCCTAGGCTTTGGCTAGGGCACCCCTAGGCTTAGGCTAGGGCACCCCTAGGCTTAGGCTAAGGTTAGGGCTCCCCTAGCCTAAGGCTAGGGCACCCCTAGGCTTAGGCTAGGGCACCCCTAGGCTTATGCTAGGGCACCCCTAGGCTTAGGCTAAGGCTAAGGCTCCACTAGACTAAGGCTAGGGCACCCCAAGTCTTTGGCTAGGGCAACCCTAGGCTTAGGCTAAGGTTAGGGCTCCCCTAGCCTAAGGCTAGGGCACCCCAAGGCTTTGGCTAGGGCAACCCTAGGCTTAGGCTCGGGCACCCCTAGGCTTTGGCTAGGGCACCCCTAGGCTTAGGATAGGGCACCCCTAGGCTTAGGCTAAGGCTAAGGCTCCACTAGGCTAAGGCTAGTGCACCCTGAGCCTTAGGCTAGGGCACCACTAGGCTTAGGCTAGGGCACCCCTAAGCTTAGGCTAGGGCACCCCTCGTCTTAGGCTAGGGCACCCCTAGGCTTAGGCTAAGGTTAGGGCTCCCCTAGCCTAAGGCTAGGGCACCCCTAGGCTTAGGCTAGGGCACCCCTAGGCTTAGGCTAGGGCACCCCTAGGCTTCTGCTAGGGCACCCCTAGGCTTAGGCTAGGGCACCCCTAGGCTTAGGATAGGGCACCCCTAGGCTTAGGCTAAGGCTAAGGCTCCACTAGACTAAGGCTAGGGCACCCCAAGGCTTTGGCTAGGGCAACCCTAGGCTTAGGGTAAGGTTAGGGCTCCCCTAGCCTAAGGCTAGGGCACCCCAAGACTTTGGCTAGGGCAACCCTAAGCTTAGGCTCGGGCACCCCTAGGCTTTGGCTAGGGCACCCCTAGACTTACGCTAAGGCACCCCTAGTCTTAGGCTAAGGCTAGGGTTCCCCTTTCCTAACCCTAGGGCACCCCTAGGCTTAGGCTAGGGCACCCATAGGCTTAGGCTAGGGCACCCCTAAGCTTAGGCTAGGGCACCCCTAGTCTTAGGCTAGGGCACCCCTAGGCTTAGGCTAAGGTTAGGGCTCCCCTAGCCTAAGGCTAGGGCACCGCTAGGCTTAGGCTAGGGCACCCCTAGGCTTAGGCTAGGGCACCCCTAGGCTTCTGCTAGGGCACCCCTAGGCTTAGGCTAGGGCACCCCTAGGCTTAGGATAGGGCACCCCTAGGCTTAGGCTAAGGCTAAGGCTCCACTAGACTAAGGCTAGGGCACCCCAAGGCTTTGGCTAGGGCAACCCTAGGCTTAGGCTCGAGCACCCCTAGGCTTTGGCTAGGGCACCCCTAGGCTTAGGATAGGGCACCCCTAGGCTTAGGGTAAGGTTAGGGTTCCCCTAGCCTAAGGCTAGGGCACCCCAAGACTTTGGCTAGGGCAACCCTAAGCTTAGGCTCGGGCACCCCTAGGCTTTGGCTAGGGCACCCCTAGACTTACGCTAAGGCACCCCTAGTCTTAGGCTAAGGCTAGGGTTCCCCTTTCCTAACCCTAGGGCACCCCTAGGCTTAGGCTAGGGCACCCATAGGCTTAGGCTAGGGCACCCCTAAGCTTAGGCTAGGGCACCCCTAGTCTTAGGCTAGGGCACCCCTAGGCTTAGGCTAAGGTTAGGGCTCCCCTAGCCTAAGGCTAGGGCACCGCTAGGCTTAGGCTAGGGCACCCCTAGGCTTAGGCTAGGGCACCCCTAGGCTTCTGCTAGGGCACCCCTAGGCTTAGGCTAGGGCACCCCTAGGCTTAGGATAGGGCACCCCTAGGCTTAGGCTAAGGCTAAGGCTCCACTAGACTAAGGCTAGGGCACCCCAAGGCTTTGGCTAGGGCAACCCTAGGCTTAGGCTCGAGCACCCCTAGGCTTTGGCTAGGGCACCCCTAGGCTTAGGATAGGGCACCCCTAGGCTTAGGCTAAGGCTAGGGCTCCCCTAGCCTAAGGCTAGGGCACCCCTAATCTTAGGCTAGGGCAACCCTAGGCTTAGGCTTAGGCTAGAACTCCCCTAGGCTTAGGCTTGGGCACCCGTAGGCTTAGTGTAGGGCACCACTAGGCTTGGCTAAGGCTAGGGGACCCCTAGGCTTAGGCTAAGGCTAGGGCTCCACTAGCCTAAGGCTAGGGTAACCCTAGGCTTAGGCTAGGGCACCCTAACCTTAGGCTAGGGCTCCCCTAAGCTTAGGCTATGGCACCCCTAAGCTTAGGCTAGGGCACCCCTAGGCATAGGCTAGGGCACCCCTAGGCTTAGTCTAGGGCACCACTAGGCTTGGCTAAGGCTAGGGGACCCCTAGGCTTAGGCTAAGGCTAGGGCTCCACTAGCCTAAGGCTAGCGTAACCCTAGGCTTAGGCTAGGGCACCCTAACCTTAGGCTAGGGCTCCCCTAAGCTTAGGCTAGGGCACCCCTAAGCTTAGGCTAGGGCACCCCTAGGCTAAGGCTAAGATTAGGGCTCCCCTAGGCTTAGGCTTGGGCACCCCTAGGCTTAGGCTAGGGCACCCCTAGGCTTAGGCTAGGGCACCCCTAGGCTTAGGCTAGGGCACCCCTAGGCTTAGTCTAGGGCACCACTAGGCTTAGGCTAAGGCTAGGGGACCCCTAGGCTTAGGCTAAGGCTAGGGCTCCACTAGCCTAAGGCTAGGGTAACCCTAGGCTTAGGCTAGGGCACCCTAACCTTAGGCTAGGGAACCCCTAAACTTAGGCTAGAGTACCCCTAAGCTTAGGCTAGGGCACCCCAAGGCTTAGGCTAGGGTACCCCTAGGCTTAGGATAGACCACTCCTAAGCTTAGGCTAGGGCACCCCTAGTCTTAGGCTTGGGAACCCCTAGGCTTAGGCTAAGGCTAGGGCTCCACTAGACTAAGGCTAGGGCACCCCTAGCCTTAGGCTAGGGCACCCCTAGGCTTAAGCTAGGCCACCCCTACGCTTAGGCTAGGGCACCCCTAGCCTTAAGCTAGGGCACCCCAGGGTAAGGCTAGGGCACACCTAGGCTTAGGTTAAGGCTAGGGCTCCCCTAGCCTAAGGCTAGGGCACCCCTAGGCTTAGGCTAGGGCACCCCTAGGCTTAGGCTAGGGCACCCCTAGGCTTAGGCTAGGGCACCCCTAGACTTACGCTAAGGCACCCCTAGTCTTAGGCTAAGGCTAGGGTTCCCCTAGCCTAACCCTAGGGCACCCCTAGGCTTAGGCTAGGGCACCCATAGGCTTAGGCTAGGGCACCCCTAAGCTTAAGCTAGGGCACCCCTAGTCTTAGGCTAGGGCACCCCTAGGCTTAGGCTAAGGTTAGGGCTCCCCTAGCCTAAGGCTAGGGCACCCCTAGGCTTAGGCTAGGGCACCCCTAGGCTTAGGCTAGGGCACCCCTAGGCTTCTGCTAGGGCACCCCTAGGCTTAGGCTAGGGCACCCCTAGGCTTAGGCTAAGGCTAAGGCTCCACTAGACTAAGGCTAGGGCACCCCAAGGCTTTGGCTAGGGCAACTCTAGGCTTAGGCTCGAGCACCCCTAGGCTTTGGCTAGGGCACCCTTAGGCTTAGGATAGGGCACCCCTAGGCTTAGGCTAAGGCTAGGGCTCCCCTAGCCTAAGGCTAGGGCACCCCTAATCTTAGGCTAGGGCAACCCTAGGCTTAGGCTTAGGCTAGAACTCCCCTAGGCTTAGGCTTGGGCACCCCTAGGCTTAGTGTAGGGCACCACTAGGCTTGGCTAAGGCTAGGGGACCCCTAGGCTTAGGCTAAGGCTAGGGCTCCACTAGCCTAAGGCTAGGGTAACCCTAGGCTTAGGCTAGGGCACCCTAACCTTAGGCTAGGGCTCCCCTAAGCTTAGGCTAGGGCACCCCTAAGCTTAGGCTAGGGCACCCCTAGGCATAGGCTAGGGCACCCCTAGGCTTAGTCTAGGGCACCACTAGGCTTGGCTAAGGCTAGGGGACCCCTAGGCTTAGGTTAAGGCTAGGGCTCCACTAGCCTAAGGCTAGCGTAACCCTAGGCTTAGGCTAGGGCACCCTAACCTTAGGCTAGGGCTCCCCTAAGCTTAGGCTAGGGCACCCCTAAGCTTAGGCTAGGGCACCCCTAGGCTAAGGCTAAGATTAGGGCTCCCCTAGGCTTAGGCTTGGGCACCCCTAGGCTTAGGCTAGGGCACCCCTAGGCTTAGGATAGGGCACCCCTAGGCTTAGGCTAAGGCTAAGGCTCCACTAGACTAAGGCTTGGGCACCCCAAGTCTTTGGCTAGGGCAACCCTAGGCTTAGGCTAAGGTTAGGGCTCCCCTAGCCTAAGGCTAGGGCACCCCAAGGCTTTGGCTAGGGCAACCCTAGGCTTAGGCTCGGGCACCCCTAGGCTTTGGCTAGGGCAACCCTAGGCTTAGGATAGGGCACCCCTAGGCTTAGGCAAAGGCTAAGGCTCCACTAGGCTAAGGCTAGTGCACCCTGAGCCTTAGGCTAGGGCACCACTAGGCTTAGGCTAGGGCACCCCTAAGCTTAGGCTAGGGCACCCCTCGTCTTAGGCTAGGGCACCCCTAGGCTTAGGCTAAGGTTAGGGCTCCCCTAGCCTAAGGCTAGGGCACCCCTAGGCTTAGGCTAGGGCACCCCTAGGCTTAGGCTAGGGCACCCCTAGGCTTCTGCTAGGGCACCCCTAGGCTTAGGCTAGGGCACCCCTAGGCTTAGGATAGGGCACCCCTAGGCTTAGGCTAAGGCTAAGGCTCCACTAGACTAAGGCTAGGGCACCCCAAGGCTTTGGCTAGGGCAACCCTAGGCTTAGGGTAAGGTTAGGGCTCCCCTAGCCTAAGGCTAGGGCACCCCAAGACTTTGGCTAGGGCAACCCTAAGCTTAGGCTCGGGCACCCCTAGGCTTTGGCTAGGGCACCCCTAGACTTACGCTAAGGCACCCCTAGTCTTAGGCTAAGGCTAGGGTTCCCCTTTCCTAACCCTAGGGCACCCCTAGGCTTAGGCTAGGGCACCCATAGGCTTAGGCTAGGGCACCCCTAAGCTTAGGCTAGGGCACCCCTAGTCTTAGGCTAGGGCACCCCTAGGCTTAGGCTAAGGTTAGGGCTCCCCTAGCCTAAGGCTAGGGCACCGCTAGGCTTAGGCTAGGGCACCCCTAGGCTTAGGCTAGGGCACCCCTAGGCTTCTGCTAGGGCACCCCTAGGCTTAGGCTAGGGCACCCCTAGGCTTAGGATAGGGCACCCCTAGGCTTAGGCTAAGGCTAAGGCTCCACTAGACTAAGGTTAGGGCACCCCAAGGCTTTGGCTAGGGCAACCCTAGGCTTAGGCTCGAGCACCCATAGGCTTTGGCTAGGGCACCGCTAGGCTTAGGCTAGGGCACCCCTAGGCTTAAACTAGGGCACCCGTAGGCTTAGGCTAAGGCTAGGGATCCCCTAGCCTAAGGATAGGGCACCCCTAGGCTTTGGCTAGGGCACCCCCTAGGCTTATGATAGTGAACTTCTAGGCTTAGACTAGGGCAACCCTAGGCTTAGGCTAGGGCACCCCTAGGATTAGGCTAAGGCTAGGGCTCCCCTAACCTAAGGCTAGGGCACGCCTAGGCTTAGGCTAGGACACCCCTAGGATTAGGCTATGGCACCCCTAGTCTTAGGCTAGTGCACCCCTAGGCTTAGGTTAAGGTTAGGGCTCCCCTAGGCTAAGGCTAGGGCACCCCTAGGCTTAGGCTAGGGCACCCCTAGGCTTAGGCTAGGGCACCCCTAGGCTTAGGCTAGGGCACCCCTAGGCTTAGGATAGGGCACCCCTAGGCTTAGGCTAAGGCTAAGGCTCCACTAGACTAAGGCTAGGGCACCCCAAGTCTTTGGCTAGGGCAACCCTAGGCTTAGGCCAAGGTTAGGGCTCTCCTAGCCTAAGGCTAGGGCACCTAAAGGCTTTGGCTAGGGCAACCCTAGGCTTAGGCTCGGGCACCCCTAGGCTTTGGCTAGGGCACCCCTAGGCTTAGGATAGGGCACCCCTAGGCTTAGGCTAAGGCTAAGGCTCCACTAGACTAAGGCTAGGGCACCCCGAGCCTTAGGCTAGGGCACCACTAGGCTTAGGCTAGGGCTCCCCTAAGCTTAGGCTAGGGCACCCCTAGTCTTAGGCTAGGGCACCCCTAGGCTTAGGCTAAGGTTAGGGATCCCCTAGCCTAAGGCTAGGGCACCCCTAGGCTTAGGCTAGGGGACCCCTAGGCTTAGGCTAGGGCAACCCTAGTCTTCTGCTAGGGCACCCCTAGGCTTAGGCTAGGGCACCCCTAGGCTTAGGCTCGGGTACCCCTAGGCTTTGGCTAGGGCACCCCTAGGCTTAGGATAGGGCACCCATAGGCTTAGGCTAAGGCTAAGGCTCCACTAGACTAAGGCTAGGGCACCCCGAGCCTTAGGCTAGGGCACCACTAGGCTTAGGCTAGGGCACCCCTAGGCTTAGGCTAGGCCACCCCTAGGCTTAGTCTAAGATTAGGGCACCCCTAGCCTAAGGCTAGGGCACCCCTAGGCTTAGGCTAAGGTTAGGGCTCCCCTAGCCTAAGGCTACGGCACCCTTAGCTTAGGCTAGGGAACCCCTAGGCTTAGGCTAGGGCACCCCTAGGTTTAGGCTAAGGCTAGGGCTCCCCTAGCCTAAGGCTAGGGCACCGCTAGGCTTAGGCTAGGGCACCCCTAGGCTTAAGCTAGGGCACCCGTAGGCTTAGGCTAAGGCTAGGGATCCCCTAGCCTAAGGCTAGGGCACCCCTAGGCTTTGGCTAGGGCACCCCCTAGGCTTATGATAGTGAACTTCTAGGCTTAGACTAGGGCAACCCTAGGCTTAGGCTAGGGCACCCCTAGGCTTAGGCTAGGGCACCCCTAGGCTTAGGCTAGGGCTCCTCTAGGCTTAGTTTAAGGCTAGGGATCCCCTAGCCTAAGGCTAAGGTACCCCTAGGCTTAGGCTAGGGCACCCCTAGGCTTAGGCTAGGGCACCCCTAGGCTTAGGCTAGGGCACCCCTAGGCTTAGGATAGGGCACCCCTAGGCTTAGGCTAAGGCTAGGGCTCCACTAGACTAAGGCTAGGGCACCCCTAGCCTTAGGCTAGGGAACCCCTAGGCTTAGGCTAGGGCACCCCTAGGCTTAGGTTATGGCACCCCTAGGCTTAGTCTAGGGCACCCCTAGGCTTAGGCTAGGGCACCCCTAGGCTTAGGCTAAGACTAGGGCTCCCCTAGCCTAAGGCTAGGGCACCCCTAGGCTTAGGCTAGGGCACCCCTAGGCTTAGGGTAAGGATAGGGCTTCCCTAGCCTAAGGCTATGGCACCTCTAGGCTTAGGCTAGGCAGCCCTAGGCTTAGGCTAAGGCTAGGGCTCCCCTAGCCTAAGGCTAGGGGACAGTAGGCTTAGGCTAGGGCACCCCTAGGCTTAGGCTAGGGCAGCCCTAGGCTTAGGCTATGGCACCCCGAGGCTTAGGCTAGGGCACCCCTAGGCTTAGGCTAGGGCACCCCTAGGCTTAGGCTAAGGCTAGGGCTCCCCTAGCCTAACCTTAGGGCACCCCTAGGCTTAGGCTAGGGCACCCCTAGGCTTAGGAAAGGGCACCCCTATGCTTAGGCTAGGGCACCCCTAGTTTTAAGCTAAGGCTAGGGCTCCCCTAGCCTAAGGCTAGGGCACCCCTAGCCTTAGGCTAGGGCACCCCTAGGCTTAGGCTAGGGCACCCCTAGGCTTAAGCTAGGGCACCCGTAGGCTTAGGCTAAGGCTAGGGCTCCCCTAGCCTAAGACTAGGGCACCCCTAGGCCTTGGCTAGGGCACCCCTAGCCTTATGATAGGGAACTTCTAGGCTTAGACTAGGGCACCCCGAGGCTTAGGCTAGGGCACCCCTAGGCTTAGGCTAGGGCTCCTCTAGGATTAGTTTAAGGCTAGGGCTCCCCTAGTCTTAGGCTTGGGAACCCCTAGGCTTAGGCTAAGGCTAGGGCTCCACTAGACTAAGGCTAGGGCACCCCTAGCCTTAGGCTAGGGCACCCCTAGGCTTAAGCTAGGCCACCCCTACGCTTAGGCTAGGGCACCCCTAGCCTTAAGCTAGGGCACCCCAGGGTAAGGCTAGGGCACACCTAGGCTTAGGTTAAGGCTAGGGCTCCCCTAGCCTAAGGCTAGGGCACCCCTAGGCTTAGGCTAGGGCACCCCTAGGCTTAGGCTAGGGCACCCCTAGGCTTAGGCTAGGGCACCCCTAGACTTACGCTAAGGCACCCCTAGTCTTAGGCTAAGGCTAGGGTTCCCCTAGCCTAACCCTAGGGCACCCCTAGGCTTAGGCTAGGGCACCCATAGGCTTAGGCTAGGGCACCCCTAAGCTTAAGCTAGGGCACCCCTAGTCTTAGGCTAGGGCACCCCTAGGCTTAGGCTAAGGTTAGGGCTCCCCTAGCCTAAGGCTAGGGCACCCCTAGGCTTAGGCTAGGGCACCCCTAGGCTTAGGCTAGGGCACCCCTAGGCTTCTGCTAGGGCACCCCTAGGTTTAGGCTAGGGCACCCCTAGGCTTAGGATAGGGCACCCCTAGGCTTAGGCTAAGCTAAGGCTCCACTAGACTAAGGCTAGGGCACCCCAAGGCTTTGGCTAGGGCAACCCTAGGCTTAGGCTCGGGCACCCCTAGGCTTTGGCTAGGGCACCCCTAAGCTTAGGATAGGGCACCCCTATGCATAGGCTAAGGCTAGGGCTCACCTAGCCTAAGGCTAGGGCACCGCTAGGCTTAGGCTAGGGCACCCCTAGGCTTAAGCTAGGGCACCCGTAGGCTTAGGCTAAGGCTAGGGATCCCCTAGCCTAAGGCTAGGGCACCCCTAGGCTTTGGCTAGGGCACCCCCTAGGCTTATGATAGTGAACTTCTAGGCTTAGACTAGGGCAACCCTAGGCTTAGGCTAGGGCACCCCTAGGATTAGGCTAAGGCTAGGGCTCCCCTAGCCTAAGGCTAGGGCACGTCTAGGCTTAGGCTAGGACACCCCTAGGATTAGGCTATGGCACCCCTAGGCTTAGGATAGGGCACCCCTAGGCTTAGGCTAAGGCTAAGGCTCCACTAGACTAAGGCTAGGGCACCCCAAGTCTTTGGCTAGGGCAACCCTAGGCTTAGGCTAAGGTTAGGGCTCCCCTAGCCTAAGGCTAGGGCACCCCAAGGCTTTGGCTAGGGCAACCCTAGTCTTAGGCTCGGGCACCCCTAGGCTTTGGCTAGGGCACCCCTAGGCTTAGGCTAGGGCACCCCTAGGCTTAGGCTAAGGTTAGGGCTCCCCTAGCCTAAGGCTAGGGCACCCCTAGGCTTAGGCTAGGGCACCCCTAGGCTTATGCTAGGGCACCCCTAGGCTTAGGCTAGGGCACCCCTAGGCTTAGGATAGGGCACCCCTAGGCTTAGGCTAAGGCTAAGGCTCCACTAGACTAAGGCTTGGGCACCCCAAGTCTTTGGCTAGGGCAACCCTAGGCTTAGGCTAAGGTTAGGGCTCCCCTAGCCTAAGGCTAGGGCACCCCAAGGCTTTGGCTAGGGCAACCCTAGGCTTAGGCTCGGGCACCCCTAGGCTTTGGCTAGGGCACCCCTAGGCTTAGGATAGGGCACCCCTAGGCTTAGGCTAAGGCTAAGGCTCCACTAGGCTAAGGCTAGTGCACCCTGAGCCTTAGGCTAGGGCACCACTAGGCTTAAGCTAGGGCACCCGTAGGCTTAGGCTAAGGCTAGGGATCCCCTAGCCTAAGGATAGGGCACCCCTAGGCTTTGGCTAGGGCACCCCCTAGGCTTATGATAGTGAACTTCTAGGCTTAGACTAGGGCAACCCTAGGCTTAGGCTAGGGCACCCCTAGGATTAGGCTAAGGCTAGGGCTCCCCTAGCCTAAGGCTAGGGCACGCCTAGGCTTAGGCTAGGACACCCCTAGGATTAGGCTATGGCACCCCTAGTCTTAGGCTAGTGCACCCCTAGGCTTAGGTTAAGGTTAGGGCTCCCCTAGGCTAAGGCTAGGGCACCCCTAGGCTTAGGCTAGGGCACCCCTAGGCTTAGGCTAGGGCACCCCTAGGCTTAGGCTAGGGCACCCCTAGGCTTAGGATAGGGCACCCCTAGGCTTAGGCTAAGGCTAAGGCTCCACTAGACTAAGGCTAGGGCACCCCAAGTCTTTGGCTAGGGCAACCCTAGGCTTAGGCCAAGGTTAGGGCTCTCCTAGCCTAAGGCTAGGGCACCTAAAGGCTTTGGCTAGGGCAACCCTAGGCTTAGGCTCGGGCACCCCTAGGCTTTGGCTAGGGCACCCCTAGGCTTAGGATAGGGCACCCCTAGGCTTAGGCTAAGGCTAAGGCTCCACTAGACTAAGGCTAGGGCACCCCGAGCCTTAGGCTAGGGCACCACTAGGCTTAGGCTAGGGCACCCCTAAGCTTAGGCTAGGGCACCCCTAGTCTTAGGCTAGGGCACCCCTAGGCTTAGGCTAAGGTTAGGGATCCCCTAGCCTAAGGCTAGGGCACCCCTAGGCTTAGGCTAGGGGACCCCTAGGCTTAGGCTAGGGCAACCCTAGTCTTCTGCTAGGGCACCCCTAGGCTTAGGCTAGGGCACCCCTAGGCTTAGGCTCGGGTACCCCTAGGCTTTGGCTAGGGCACCCCTAGGCTTAGGATAGGGCACCCATAGGCTTAGGCTAAGGCTAAGGCTCCACTAGACTAAGGCTAGGGCACCCCGAGCCTTAGGCTAGGGCACCACTAGGCTTAGGCTAGGGCACCCCTAGGCTTAGGCTAGGCCACCCCTAGGCTTAGTCTAAGATTAGGGCACCCCTAGCCTAAGGCTAGGGCACCCCTAGGCTTAGGCTAAGGTTAGGGCTCCCCTAGCCTAAGGCTACGGCACCCTTAGCTTAGGCTAGGAAACCCCTAGGCTTAGGCTAGGGCACCCCTAGGTTTAGGCTAAGGCTAGGGCTCCCCTAGCCTAAGGCTAGGGCACCGCTAGGCTTAGGCTAGGGCACCCCTAGGCTTAAGCTAGGGCACCCGTAGGCTTAGGCTAAGGCTAGGGATCCCCTAGCCTAAGGCTAGGGCACCCCTAGGCTTTGGCTAGGGCACCCCCTAGGCTTATGATAGTGAACTTCTAGGCTTAGACTAGGGCAACCCTAGGCTTAGGCTAGGGCACCCCTAGGCTTAGGCTAGGGCACCCCTAGGCTTAGGCTAGGGCTCCTCTAGGCTTAGTTTAAGGCTAGGGATCCCCTAGCCTAAGGCTAAGGTACCCCTAGGCTTAGGCTAGGGCACCCCTAGGCTTAGGCTAGGGCACCCCTAGGCTTAGGCTAGGGCACCCCTAGGCTTAGGATAGGGCACCCCTAGGCTTAGGCTAAGGCTAGGGCTCCACTAGACTAAGGCTAGGGCACCCCTAGCCTTAGGCTAGGGAACCCCTAGGCTTAGGCTAGGGCACCCCTAGGCTTAGGTTATGGCACCCCTAGGCTTAGTCTAGGGCACCCCTAGGCTTAGGCTAGGGCACCCCTAGGCTTAGGCTAAGACTAGGGCTCCCCTAGCCTAAGGCTAGGGCACCCCTAGGCTTAGGATAGGGCACCCCTAGGCTTAGGGTAAGGATAGGGCTTCCCTAGCCTAAGGCTATGGCACCTCTAGGCTTAGGCTAGGCAGCCCTAGGCTTAGGCTAAGGCTAGGGCTCCCCTAGCCTAAGGCTAGGGGACAGTAGGCTTAGGCTAGGGCACCCCTAGGCTTAGGCTAGGGCAGCCCTAGGCTTAGGCTATGGCACCCCGAGGCTTAGGCTAGGGCACCCCTAGGCTTAGGCTAGGGCACCCCTAGGCTTAGGCTAGGGCACCCCTAGGCTTAGGCTAAGGCTTGGGCTCCCCTAGCCTAACCCTAGGGCACCCCTAGGCTTAGGCTAGGGCACCCCTAGGCTTAGGCAAGGGCACCCCTAGGCTTAGGCTAGGGCACTCCTAGTTTTAAGCTAAGGCTAGGGCTCCCCTAGCCTAAGGCTAGGGCACCCCTAGCCTTAGGCTAGGGCACCCCTAGGCTTAGGCTAGGGCACCCCTAGGCTTAAGCTAGGGCACCCGTAGGCTTAGGCTAAGGCTAGGGCTCCCCTAGCCTAAGACTAGGGCACCCCTAGGCCTTGGCTAGGGCACCCCTAGGCTTATGATAGGGAACTTCTAGGCTTAGACTAGGGCACCCCGAGGCTTAGGCTAGGGCACCCCTAGGCTTAGGCTAAGGTTAGGGCTCCCCTAGCCTAAGGCTAGGGCACCCCTAGGCTTAGGCTAGGGCACCCCTAGGCTTAGGCTAGGGCACCCCTAGGCTTCTGCTAGGGCACCCCTAGGTTTAGGCTAGGGCACCCCTAGGCTTAGGATAGGGCACCCCTAGGCTTAGGCTAAGGCTAAGGCTCCACTAGACTAAGGCTAGGGCACCCCAAGGCTTTGGCTAGGGCAACCCTAGGCTTAGGCTCGGGCACCCCTAGGCTTTGGCTAGGGCACCCCTAAGCTTAGGATAGGGCACCCCTATGCTTAGGCTAAGGCTAGGGCTCCCCTAGCCTAAGGCTAGGGCACCGCTAGGCTTAGGCTAGGGCACCCCTAGGCTTAAGCTAGGGCACCCGTAGGCTTAGGCTAAGGCTAGGGATCCCCTAGCCTAAGGCTAGGGCACCCCTAGGCTTTGGCTAGGGCACCCCCTAGGCTTATGATAGTGAACTTCTAGGCTTAGACTAGGGCAACCCTAGGCTTAGGCTAGGGCACCCCTAGGATTAGGCTAAGGCTAGGGCTCCCCTAGCCTAAGGCTAGGGCACGTCTAGGCTTAGGCTAGGACACCCCTAGGATTAGGCTATGGCACCCCTAGGCTTAGGATAGGGCACCCCTAGGCTTAGGCTAAGGCTAAGGCTCCACTAGACTAAGGCTAGGGCACCCCAAGTCTTTGGCTAGGGCAACCCTAGGCTTAGGCTAAGGTTAGGGCTCCCCTAGCCTAAGGCTAGGGCACCCCAAGGCTTTGGCTATGGCAACCCTAGTCTTAGGCTCGGGCACCCCTAGGCTTTGGCTAGGGCACCCCTAGGCTTAGGCTAGGGCACCCCTAGGCTTAGGCTAAGGTTAGGGCTCCCCTAGCCTAAGGCTAGGGCACCCCTAGGCTTAGGCTAGGGCACCCCTAGGCTTATGCTAGGGCACCCCTAGGCTTAGGCTAGGGCACCCCTAGGCTTAGGATAGGGCACCCCTAGGCTTAGGCTAAGGCTAAGGCTCCACTAGACTAAGGCTTGGGCACCCCAAGTCTTTGGCTAGGGCAACCCTAGGCTTAGGCTAAGGTTAGGGCTCCCCTAGCCTAAGGCTAGGGCACCCCAAGGCTTTGGCTAGGGCAACCCTAGGCTTAGGCTCGGGCACCCCTAGGCTTTGGCT